>NW_021604678.1:3408763-3437477 GCF_004785775.1 Grammomys surdaster
GAAAGAAAGAAAGAAAGAAAGAAAGAAAGAAAGAAAGAAAGAAAGAAAGAAGGAAGGAAGGAAGGAAAGAAAGAAGGAAAGAAAGAAAAAGAGACATACAAAGAAACAAAGAAAGAAAGAAGAAAAGGAGAGTGCTTGAGGAAGACCCAAGGTTGCCCTTTGACATTCAGAGGCACCACACGCATCCTTGTAAACAGGTGCAGGCATGTATTCATAAACATACCATATACACTATATGTGCACGCACAAACACACACACACGCACACATCACATAAACATACCATATACACTATATGTGCGCGCACAAACACACACACACATGCACACGTCACAACCATGATGATTATCTCAATCCAAGAAAGCACATATGTAAATCCAATATACGTTGATGCAGTGAATGAGAAGTTCCCTGGCCGGAAGGAACAGGCCACATCCTTCATGTCCTCCACATCAATGGTGCCAGATACCAAATTGTTTTCAATGAACAAGTGAAAATTATTTTATAAATATAGTTTTAAGAGACTTTTATGTAAAAAAAAAGTCTCTGCCACAATTAAATGATTCAAGCTTTTAAATCTTTCTGAGGTTTCTATATTTAGTAAGAAAGTATCAAAGTGTGAAGAATAGGAAAGGGAATCAAACTGCCTCGGTTTGAGGTCAGGTATACCACATTAGTCAAGACATAGAATTTAATCATCTTCCTTAAAAAAGTAGGAAGGCAATCTCAGTAGCAAGCCTGGTTGTTATTAAGAGTAAAAGAAGTGACCCATGCTGAGCATCTAACTCATGCCTGGGTCAAGGTAGATTTTTAATAAAAATTGTGACTATTGTTTTTATTGTTATTTTTTATCCTTATCATTAACGTTCAATTTGTTGTTCCAAAAATGTGGGTTTCAGCCAAAAGGGGTTTTCAGACAAACCAGTGACTAAATCAGCTAAACTAGCTGCTTGACAGTATACCACCATGCTAGGGAACTCTCCTGATGAAAACCTAGCTTGAATTTCGCTCATCCAGATCATTCTTTCAACAAAGAAGCAAAGGAGCATGCAGAAGGCCTTTGTGTAAATGCTGAGAGCCGTTCTCCCAGATGCACTACCCTTGAGGCCCATCCCCTTATACCAAAGTCATCCCTTGGCTAGAGTTTTGATTGGACTGTCTCCTTTTAACCTAAATTATTTTACAAATTTAGCAACTTCCAATGAGCCAACCTTAGCAGGAAGGTCATGTGTTTCTCTGGAGTCAATTGGATTCTCCTCATTTGTATTCATAACAAGATGTTCTAATGATAGCTGGACAACAGGAAGTCATTTTTATTAATAAGAAAACTCTGCATCAGTTGCTAAACAACAGTTTTGGTGAGAGGTCTTGCTAGGTTTTTACACATTTTGGCTAAACCCTGTGATTGGAGTGGAGATTCACGGCACTAGCATATTTGTCACTACTTGCTCCATGTGGGGGTCACTATCTTCTGCCCTTTCTAATCATGATGATGACAGTTGAGAACTGACATTGTGCACTGCAGTGGACCACCAAATGCATAACAAGTACCTTAGTCAGGCTTAGATAGCTCAGCGACCACAACATTTATTGCAGGTCAGAAGCAAATTCCTAGGGACAGAAGTAGAGATGAAAGGACATTGATTCAATATGTCCTGTCTGAAGTGATATTCCTTAATTGATCAAACCATTGCCATATTTTATATGATACCATGTCTCTTTTACAGTAGCAGTAGCCTGGATCGAGTAATTGAAGTAGGGATATTAACTAGAATTAAGTACCAGGTAGGTGAACTATTTTGTTGCTTTAATCAATGTACAAAGTCAGAAACATGGCAAGTGAAATATAGTGCATTTCCCTCATTAGATGAAGGATTTTCAGATAAATACAGTTCTTTTCATTTGCTTGTTTAGTGGTGAATAGATTCTCTTCTCTGATCTCGAAGAGCAGAAAGAACCTTCCACAGGACATATTCATCTCTCTTCCACAGTTGCTACCTATCTCCAAGGTGCATATGGCTTCTCCCAAAACTGAAACCACACTCTTCAAATGTGTTATATGTCAATTTTCAGAAAAAGAGATCTCAGTAAAATAGGTTTGCTTTCAACTGCAAGGACAGTGATAGCATCGCCTCCCAACTGTGTAGCAGGTAGGGTTAACATCAAGGCTTGATTTCAAAACTTCAGGCCTGCTGCCCTTTAACACTTCTCTGGCTCTGCTCTTAAGTTTGCCAAGGTGGGAGGGGATTTATTTCCGCAGCAGGAGGCCTATGGCAACACTCCCTCCCTCCATCTCCACATTTATTATCCTAAATGACCGATGCACAGTTAATCACTAGGCTGGCAGGAGGGTGCAGGCATGCACTCGCTTTCTCTGTGTGAATATTGACAGACTGCCTTAGAGATCAGCCGGCCTGCTGTTTCAGTCGATTAGAGAATACCTTATCCATGAAGTGGATGGACTGTACTTTCAAAATAAACTTGAGTTGGTCTAGAGGCTCTTCTGTTCCAATACGAACCTTTAAAATACGATCAACAAAGTCAATGTACCTGAAATTCATCATTTGCTGTATTTGGAGACCCAATAAGCTCTGTCTGTCTTTAGGAATTTCTAAAACCATGAATGAGATAATCAGAACGACAGATTCCAAGGACATTCCTGCTGATTTTATAACCAGAGCAACAATCATTTGCAAATAGTTTATTTCTTCTCTTTACTCAGTCCATAACCTTAGGCTCCTTGTCTCCTCCCAGTGCTTGGCTTCTGTTTTGTTTCTCCATCTTTAGGACTACATCGGCCTCTCTGCACTAATCCAGCTCATGTACTCAGACCATATTCATCTACTGGAAGAGCGGGTTGAATAAAGTCACTTCCTTGCCTCCAGACGTTTGACTGCGTACACTGCGTGTTTAGTACCATCTGAACTGCCCGGTCTGGAATTCACTGGCGATCCCAAAGCACCATTCACCTGTCCACCCCCATCTCTCCACTGCTCTTCATTCACTCCCCAGACCTGGCTGTGGTTTAGTCGCTATTCACAGCCTGTGCATGTAATTTCTGAACATGTTTGCCCATTCCTTCCCCAGGACTGTTTTTCCCATTCCTGCCCCTACTCGACACGACCAAGTCCTCTCAACTAGGCTTCCTGTCCAACTAGGAATAATATATCCTTTTATGTCCATGTGCTTTCTGATGCTTATGCTTTAAACAATAGTTACTTCTCTCTCATACTTCAATTTTTTTCAGTAAATTTTTTTAGTGGCAGAATTTAGTTCTATGTCATATTTATAGCCCCACACTGACTGACGGCAAATTGTATACATTAATACATAAATATTTATGAGTACATTCTATCAAAAATGAATGAATTAATCCTTAATACATCATAAATTTGGTTCCTCAGACACTTTCACCTACTCAGATCTATGAAGCACGCTGAAATCTAACAGCTGTTTGTGGACAGCTGGAAGGAATGGCACTGCAGGTAATCATCGGGCCAGCCCTCGGCATCATAGCTTCACCTGGTCATGTGCTTCAGACATCTGCGCCTTCTTGGCAATGCGCTTGGCCTCAGGAGCAAGCTCTGCTTATAAAACTTCCTCGACATTCCAGAATAAGCACAGCAGGCCTTGACGTGAAGCAGAATACAAGCAAGCCCGTGATCTATTTATGTTCTTCCCAGATTTAGGGCAGACTGTGAATTTGTAAAAATGTTTCTCATCTCGACATCTCTGCCAATTTCAGATCACCGTGGTTACCCCCTTAGCGCCCTGGGCCAGGTACTCTGTGACGGGAAAATGTAAATAAGGGAGATGCACAACTCAGCATATGTTGGAGGCCAGAAACAAGACCAGACGATGCACACTTGGGCTCGCTTTCCCAAGTCTGATACATGCTCTGCATCTAAATGTACATTAACTTTGGCAACTGAGTCATTTTTAAAACTCATCTGCTCTGCGAAGGTTCTTAGCATACTCTTGGGACTACGGCTCGAGGTAGAACATTAGCGAATGTCCCTGTTACCTAATCTCCTGGGTGTGTTTTATACCAAGCCTTCAGTTCTGTTTCTTCCTGCTTGATTACTCTCACGTACACCCCTGTAGGACTCTAGACTGAATGAGGGTGGAAGGAGAAGAAAATATACATGCCTGGGTGTTAGTAGCAGACACCAGTTTATAAATAGTACTGGTGTAACTACGCACTGGTTTTCTGAATACAGGAAGGTCAAGAAAAACATTTTCTTTTGAAATGAAAAAAAAAAAAAACAGGAGGTTAAAGCAAGAGTTTTAATAAGAGCTGAACAGGGAACGGTGTAGCACCAGTATGAATTGCACTTGGTAGCAGACTTGATTGGAAGTCCTAGATTGCTTTGTCCCTGTCTTTGACATAATATTCAGACTTAGGTTTATATTTGTCCAGAACAGAGCTGCTTGCTACAGTCCATGCAAATCAAACGCCTGATTTATGCACCATTCGACGAGAGGGTGTAACATTACATTTAATTTTGTGAGAAAAACCTGAGGTGCGTCAGCGCCTGGGCCTGACATGGTGAACTAGGTAGAAAGGTGCACAAGAATTCATTACTGTTTCCAATATGCGAAATGCAGCATTTGAATGAAACATTTGTCTCTTGTCAAAAAGGCGTCATGTCTGTTCTTGGTAAAATATTTCCACCCCTACCCCTCAAGACATACACCAGCACATTTTTAGGCCTTCATCATAGATCCTGACAAGAACTGAATGACTATAGACATTAGAGGTACTAAGAAAACATAAAAATTATTGTCTGTGGAATTAATAAATATCTGTAGCATCAATAACCATCACCTTTCCTGTTGAATGCTGGCACAAAAGAAGTGATATAATGACGCTAATCGGTGGTATGATAAATTTGTGGCTCTTTCGTCTTCAGTTAGATGCTACTTTTCAATCATTGATGATGGGCTCTCTTCCCTCTCCCTCAGAGTAAGTCTTCAGTCTGACTACACTGTTCCCAATTCCTAACATCATTGCAAAATCCTTGGGCTTGACAGAAGCCCTTCCATCCTACCTCAAGAGATTTAGGGGCAACAGGAAGCCATGCCATGAGCTTTCCGTTTGTGTGTTTCACATGTGTCCATAAACACTGGTGCTCCCAAGATGCCAGACCCTTTAACCTGAAGGCAAGTCTTTCAGGCAATCAATCACTCCTGTTGGGGTGCCACATCCTGAACCTTCTAGGATGGGCCTGTGAGCCTGTGGGCCTGTGTTTCCCTCCATGTCCTCATCAACAAAATCTACTCTTCCTGAAAGACTCTGGCAAGCCTTGCCTGCACCATTCATAGTGTTAATGTGAAAAAATGCAGTCCTGAATTCAGTCACACTGGTCAGCCTTGTTCCCCGTCCTGAATTCAGTCACACTGGTCAGCCTTGTTCCCCGTTTTAAGGGAATCTTATTTAATTGTGAATCATCTAGTCTATAGCAGCAACTCAATAAACAGTTTTGGAACTCAATAGACTGGATGGTCGTGATAACAGATTAGTTAAAAATTAAAGTCAAACTTTTAAGGACATGTAGCGGTGAGAGCCAGCAACGGTATGAGTATACTTGTATCTCTGAACTCTTCCTTAACGATGGTATGTGCATTTGTTTCAGTATAGAACAAACAGATACAGAAACTTAAGTACATTTTCATTTTCTAGTGCTTTAAACTTTAGAATTTGTTTTCTGAAAATTTCCCTGAAGAATGTTCTCTTAGAACGAAAGTTTACGTTTAGTACACAATCAGAACCCATGATATTTACTTTTTAAGTATTTAGCTAATGTAGGCTCAGAAAAGACTATAGAGGCTCTATTATGTCAATGGATAAAAATTGTTTTAAAATGACCTTATCCCATTGGGAGAGAGAGATATGCAAGTGTAATTACAGAATGGAGGAGGTAGAGGCAGAAAGACTGCCAGGCATTTGAGGCTACTGTGGGCTATTTAGCTTGTTTGAAGCCAACCCAGGTTTCATGATACCCTCTGTCAAGAAAGAAAAAAAAAAGGCCTAAAAAATCAACTAATAAAAAATATTTCACCTCATGAATGAGGTGCATGTGTATCAATATGGTGCCTATAAAAACTCTACTGAACACGTTTATTTCCACTTTACCTACCCTATCACTATGAAACTGAAAAATCAATGCTAGTTTCCAATTCTTCTAGTCAACCAAAAGCAGGCGAAAGAGAGAACAAGGCCTTTGACCTGGAATATGCCAGCCAGAAACCAATTTAATCAATAGTCCAAACTGTGTAACCATTGGCCAGGAGTGATGGAAGAGATCTTGGGATCCCCGTGGCCCCAGGAAACCAGGCAAAATTAAGAAACATGATAGAATATTGCAGCTCCAATACTCATTCAAAGCAAAATGAGTTGGTGATTAAAATATTCTCTGACACAGCCCCACAGTGTACACACACATACACACCTCAAATGAATATCATTGAAACATATTCTTTGGAGAGTCGTCAGAGTTTTGTTGTCTATCACCTGTCAGATCTCTCGTCTCACTAATAACTTTGCTTCTGTATAGGTGTAATCTACAAACCAAATGTGAAGATGAAGGCCATTTTTTTCAGCTGTGAGCAGGGTCCTTTTGCTCACTCCAACCCACAGGGCCACCTCTGTTCTCACTCATACATGCCAGTCTGACAGACCCTGCTCATTGACTATCACCAACTTTTGTAGATCACTGCTGTGCTGGTGTGTGTGTGTGTGTGTATTCCTGTATGTGTATATCACATGTTTGTGCATATACATACTCTTGTGCTCTTTCAGAGAAGTTTGCAACCCCGAAACAAATGTCTGAGAAAATAATTTGAGCAATATGCAATACGTTTTTGCTTCTCATCTTTCAGCCATATTATGCTAACCCAAATATAAACCCTTTCGCTGTGTATCCTGCATGCCAACAGGCTCAAACAACCAAAGTGGATATGTGTGGAAAGTGTGCTAGTCTTCTGTGACCACAAGTATCTTCCTCCAACCGCCAATTTCTCCTAACAACCTAGAGTACTTCATCCCTGAAGTACAGACACTGGGTAAGGGAACTTCATGGAGCATTGGGTTCTTTCTCTAGGGTTCTAAAGGCAAATACCCAGGACCTTGCCACCTTCCACTTGGGGAGCCATTTTGGGTCCTCCAACCACAAAATCTGGCAAAGAGGTTCTTGGCACCAGAAGCAACAAGAGAGGTCAGAGTCGCCTCTCAGGCTAGGCTTCATACTCATTTTCACACACACACACACACACACACACACACACACACACACACGCCAGGAACCCCCTTCCAGTTGGTAGTCATTAGTGTAGCCCTTAGTTCAGAGTACCACATCCTAGTCTGCTCTTCAATATTACAGTGTGTTCACAATTTAAAATAAACCTTATCGGTAATAAATATAGTTCAAGGAAAGAAACATTTTGGCCAAAATTTAAAACATTGCTGCAGATAGTGTTGAATTTTTAACTATTTTCTGTAAACACGTCAGATGAACGTGTTTGTATGGTTATCTATCCATTGACAGATATTTGCACTCTCACTGAAGGCTATTCAAAGAGCCCCAGGTTACACAGCCCACTCAAGCTTGTGTTGGCCACAGATTAGAGCTTCAGGCTCATGCCTTTAAATAGCAGTTTCTAAGCAGCCAGTGTTAGCATAGAAACCATAAGAACACTGATGCAGAACTCTGACTTAGTTCAATGACATAACTGGTTCAAAGGCAGAGCATTAAAGGAGACACTTAGCCTCTGTCACTCAACTCATGGTTTTTGCAGGAGACGACGATACCTCAGAGGATTTGACTGAATCTAACATAAATTTGTGGTAGGATGATTTTTTTTCTGAGAATTTTTGGTGGGATTTTGGAGTCATCCAGACATTTGCAAATGTCTTAAATTGATCCAAAGTGATGTATGATGGGGGGCTGAAATTTCTGGAAATTGTTCATTGAGCACAATTATTTGGGAACTTTTGGTGAGCCTATCTTTAAGCCTTGTTCTAACTCTTTTAGAAAACTGTTGTTTCCTCAAAAAAGAATGTTTTAAATGGCAAATTAATTAAAAATGTTTCTAATCAACTATGAGCAAAGATGGATGGCTGTATCTTACTCTACTGAACATGGATATGCAGAAGAGATCAAATTACACAGCACCATGGAGAAATCTACAAAGGACTTGAAAGCTGAGGGAAGCTCTGATGCTTTATTCATTGCTGTGACATATAAGATAATTTCAAAAACCATGTTTCTGTAATTAAAACGTTTTAGTCTATAGCTTTCTCTTTGTACCATAATACATATTTCATTATGGTCTTTATCTTCTTACTGGCATAATTATATGTATCACAATCAAATTTTGAAATGTCAGTTTCTACGTTTCTTTTTCTGGCATATATTAATTTTGTTTCATGTCAGTTATTACTGAGAACAACTTTGTCACACAGAGGAAGGTTATTAAAAAGTGATTCTCTGAGTGACAAGCATGATGGGATCTAAGTGACTGTCCCTCTGAGTCCTGATGTGGGACTGAAGGCTCGCACCCAGACAGACAGCCATCCTGGGATACTTTCAATGTGTTCCGGTATGAGAAGTCATAGACAAAGTTCCAGGGCATCCTGATAAAATCTGGGGAAAGCGGAACATGCAAGTCACTGGACATCTCATGAGGGAAGTAGATCTATCGTCAGAGATGAGCCTGGCGTCTGCACTCAGAAACACATGCATCTTTGCCTTTATGGGAACTGAAACCCTTCTTTTAAACACAAAGGTTTAAAAGTGTATACTTCATAAGAATGGACTCTTTGCACTACGTCTTTTGCAGATAAATATACCTGGTTTGCCTTCTGGTAACTGCAGTACTCTGTCTGATTTCTCATGACATAATCAGAGCCCAGACTCACCTTCCTAGAAAGGCAACCCTTTTTAGGAAAAAGGAGAGCAGCTCTGCTCTTAGCCTTAGTAAACAATGCTTCCTTTTCTCTTCCCTTTGACTATTTTTCCTAACATTACGTCCCTTAGGATTGACTAGAGGATATAAAGAGGCATATTGGAATTGTTGAGGGACATTTTACTACCTGGAAACAGACCAGCCATCTAGGGATAGACACATAAAGTTTTAAAAGTTGCCTTCTCTGGTAAATACTGATTCAAAGTAATTTTTCAAACTATGCTGTCAAATTTGCATTTTTAAAATGAGTGACAAGCAGCAGTTACAGAATTAACTAGAGTTTAAAACATTATAGTACACCTCATTTGTGATATAGAAAAATCTGGTGTTGAAAATTTGGGGGAATGTATATTTGAACTCTGTTTTTGTGTCTACATGTGTGCACATGCATATTGGGTAGCACTGTACATTACATTTCTAGCTGTGGCGCATGCAAGAAAGGAAAATGAGAGCCTTTGACCGAGGGCCAAGGCTAGAAAGATCAAGAATCCGCACGAAAACCTTCCCTCCTGTCTGGCAAAGCCCTGAGCTTCCATTTGCCTTTACAGTAGAGACACTTTATCTCCTTGTGCCTCCAACTAGCTTTCCAAGGCCCTGCCCATACTTTTCAGCCCCAGAAATGACTAGAGAAGACAGAAGAACATTGCAGTATACCCGTTCAACCACCAACTGGTCTAGATCTGCCCTAAAGCCACGAAAGAAAAAGCTGTGAAGTATTTTATCTGCAGTACCATCACTGACTGTTCACCTAGGGAATTTATTCAAGACATTAAATGAAAGCAAAGTACCACCCCTGTGGCAACTCAGTGGGCTTTGACACACTGCCACAAACATGGGGAGGACCCAGGGCCTCTGCAATGTAGGCCCATAGGTCCCTGCAAGGATCGAAGGCAGTATAGACCTATGTGCTGTGGTGGTTCCAGCCTCCCCACGTCCTCGGTGCTGACTGTGTTCTGCACTGTACTGTGCACATTCCACTCTGAGACTGTTTCTAAGATCTCTTTTGGACAGAAAAATGATGAATGTGAAAAATGCAAATATCATTTTCCTTTGTAGTAAGGTTTTGAGAGCTGAAACCAAGACTCAGATAAGTCATAACTCATGTTATGGATATACAAAAAGTAGGCAAAAGCAATCAAGAAGGAAAGAGAGTCGACTTTTAGCATGGATTTTTAATACCTACTTACAGCTAAATGTGATTTTTCTCTCTTTTTCTTTAGTTCATCCTCTTTATTTACTTACTCCTCAACTCACGGCAGGTTGGCAAAAACACTCAGCTGCATGCAGTGCGGACTTCAAGGCTCATCCTTTGCTAGAAGAAGTAAGAATAGAGCTAGTAGAAGAAAATCAAAGGAGTCCAAGAGTTAGACATTCATATATTCAAAAATTATATCGTGAAAAAATTTTCCATAGGACAGAGAAGAGAGGGAACAGTTCCTTGCCAGCTGGTTCTTTTCCTTGGCCAGTTGTTTTCTACAGCCCACACATGCTTCAAATACATCCTCTTGTTCACTTACTGATTCTATTTCTTATTTATCTCATTCATAAAGTGCAAACTTGATAACACTAGGGGTTATTTTGGCACTTCGGCATCACCAGGTACTCTCTCATAGTACAGGCTCAGCGAGCTTCAAAACCCACACTTGGAAGGATTAATCACTTCTTGAAACCATCAGTATAATTTCAGTCACTAAACCTTCAGTTGGCCCCTCAATAGCTACTCTGTTTGTTCAAGTCTGTTGAGTATCAGCCTGACTTATTTTAAAAGTTTTTTTTTATTTTAATTGGGGGAGCAGTGCAGTTGAGAGCATATGCCTGCAGGAGCCAGTGGTACCCAATCCCACGGGAGCTGGAGTAGCAAGCATTTGTGAGCCACCATATATGGGTGCTGTGAACCAAACCCTGGTTTTCTACAAGAGCAGTGTGCTGTCCTGACTTTTGAGCCGCCTATCTGGCTCCATATGTCTGTTCTTTTTAATGGAGACATTAATGTTTTAAAAATTAAGGCTCCTTGTCTGAAGACTTTTGGGTTTCTTCTAAACCTTTTCATGCTTCAGCAAGTCCCCAAATGTTCACACAGGAGAAAGTGTTATTCCTAAGCCCAATGCCATCTACTGACCATAAAACCAGCTATTCTCCCAATGAGCAAGTCTCCCCACGGCCCTGTGTGCACAGGAGCAGCTGCAAACACAAACACAGCTGCAGCCTAATGGATTCTCTCTCAATCCAGAGCCTTCCTCATTCCAGTCACAGACAAGTAGCTGAGATCAAAAAGCTACCCTGAATGTCCTTGTGCCGGAGCTACACAACAGCATCGGACGCAACAGCAACAGTGGAGTGATTTTCCACTCTTTTGTTCCATTAAAGGAACCAGGTTGCAGAGATAAATAAATGCTTGACTCACTCCAGAAATCCTGGCTAATGAGGAAATAGCAGGCACTACACAAAACCAACCAGATTTTAAGTCAGAAAACCTGGCTTCTGGCCATGCTTTGGTGACTGACATAACTTCAGGTAAATTTTTTTTTGGAATTCAGGTTTCTGTCTGATCTGAAAAATGTAGGTGATGATCTCTGGTGTTCAGTATGATGGCAAAATTAAACAGTATCATGGAAAGATAGATAGCTACACTAATATAAGATACACCAATACTGCATGCTAATCACTTATGAATTTAAGAAAAGATAATCTACAAGTAATTATGCTTGTAAGTATAAATATGCAAAGAGTGGGGTAAAATGACAGACAACACTTAGATATCAAACAGCACGTGTGCCAGACATCCAAGCAATCTTCTACCTTCCTAAGTTTGCCCAAGGGCATCTTTTACAGTGGTATTACTTACACGTTATTGTTCTATTTTAGGAAAATAAAAACAAGGATTACAAATCATTGAAACAGTCAAAATACATTCTTTTAGTACCTCCTGCTCAGTCACTGGAAACTAGGAACCTTTCCTAATGTGATGTCACCAGGCAGCAAGTCCAAGACATGCCCTCAAATCATTCTGACTCCAAATCAGTCTGAATCTAAAGCTGCTGCTAACAAAGTCAGAACTCTATAAGCTATGAACAGCACTGGCATTCGTCCGTTCCCATCTCTACTCCAACAGGAACAGGTCCTATGAAAAACCCTTTGCATTGTTAATGACTGAGGACAGGCCATATACAGGAGTGCTGACAATATAGTCTCAGATGAAACAGCTAGAATATGACAGGACAGCACAGAAGGCGTTGATTCACTTTAACAGTGATTTTTTTCAAGTTACCTCGATACACAGATAATATGCCAGGTGAATGTAGAGAAAAAAAAAACTTGGATCAAGATGCACTGAAAATACCTGAAGACTATCATAACCAACTTGTTCTAAGCCCCGAGAGGCAGGCACAGGGCAGAGCTCTATGGTTGACTTCAATGTGTGTGAAGAAGAAAGGACACGAACATTTTTAGTGAGCATGAGCAACTGGTTTGTGTCAGCCCTGTGAAGGTCATCCATTGGGGAAACTCAAGTTATACTAAAACTAAGCACGTTTTAGATGTGCATATATTTATATCTAATTAGTACTTTAAATTTTCCAAATACTTTATAATAAATAAATAAGTAAATAAATAAACACATTATGACGGGCTAATCTCCCACTCAGGGAATGAAGACGTTCTGTTGACTCCCTTTCCTTCCCTGTGCAAAATCATCCACCCTCAATTCATCATATTAAGTTTGTCAGCATCAATCCTCTTGAGTTACACTGATTTCTATTGATGAGGGAAGCAGAGGAGAGAGAGGAAACACCCTCTCGTTCTTTTTAATATTCCGAATGTATGTGGTAGCTGGGCAGAGAAATGAGTTGCATTTCCACACAGAGATTCAGGATTACCAGTAACTTGATGAAGAGCTAAATTCTCTCCAGGCGTAATTGCTACCCAGGGGCTTCTCCCCCGACAGCTTTCTCAATTCCCCATTATCATGCACGCCATGAGAAGACTACTGCAGAGCAAGGCATAGTGTCTGAAGTTTAATGTTCATTAAAATGCACACAATTGCACATACTAAGAACCAGAGATTCTTCCTTAGCTCAAATGCATGAGGGAACCGGGCTTGAAATTGAAGACAGAAGAGCCAAGTGCAAAGCTCTTCTATTTCTCTCTGACACACGCTCATCACAATAGAGCTGTGCAATAAATTCAATGAAAGAAAATTAGTTTTCATAACTCATTGGGAATTCCAGAAGAGCACCTGAACATAGATTTTGTCACTGACAATGGGAAGACAGCTCCTCAGCCTGAAGCACTGAGGCAGGTCTCTTGAATATTAATGAAGAGTCTCCACATCAAAGAGACAGATAGCTCTTTAATTTTCAGGGTCCTCAATTTTTTAGAGGTTTTCTCCCCAAACACCAAGAATGATAGCCCTCTCTCAAGGTCCTCTGGATAATTTAAAACAATGTTGTATTCTTCTATCTTCAACCAGAGACCACACAGAGAAACTCAACTTCATAGAGAAGGCATTAGACTTAGACCTGCCTCCGGCATTACTGATTACATTCTATTGAGTATTTCCATTTCTGGGGTACAGTGACCCAATTCAGACATACCAAAAATGCTTCTAAGGATCTCAATTCAAATTTCGGCCATTGGTAACTCTCAGGGGTAGGGATATTAGTTTACAGCAGAGAGAAGAGAAGGAGTGTCTGGGTAGACTTTGGTATTTCACTGCTGTGCTGATCCGATTTCTGTTACTACAACAAATAGCTAAGCTAACCACTGGCAAATGCATTTTTTTTCTGTCTCACAATCTTTAGAGTTTCTGTCCACAATGAGTTGGTCGGCCTCTTTACTTTGGGGCCTGTAAAATGACAGCAGAGCATGACAGAAGTGCGGGGTAAAACCATTCACCTTGTGTCTAGGAGAGTAGGGGTGACAAGGACAGGGTCCCATAGTCCCTTTCAAGGCACATCCTCAATGACCTAATGTCTCCCACTAGGCTCTGCTCATTAGCTTCTACCACTGCCCATAGCACCAGGCTGGCACCATGCTTTTAACACATGGGCCTTTGGGGGACTTTTCACATTCAAACTGTAGCAGCTGCATTGTCTTTCTTAACACTTAAAACTCCTTGAGACGTATCTATCACCTTACAAATTTATCAGTTTAGTCAACAAGTGCTTCTTCTTGGCAGTTATCACATCCCATGCATTGTTTAAACTATACTTCCTTATGGAGTTTCAATAGATGATATCATTTTGAAGGGTTTTAAATCTGTAAAACATTTAATAATAAATATTAACAAAGAGTTACAAGGTGAGTAAGTATATATCCCTAACACCTAATACTCAGTACATTTTGAACTCCCTTTTCAGCTGTAAAGCATGTCATTACCATGTTAAATAACTCCAGATCTAGAAAATAGCGAAAAGAATTCCCTGTGCTGGAATTACTAAAGGGAAAGATGAGATAATAAGCACCCATATATACAATACATACACACATACATACTGAGACACACATAAATACATATGTACACACTCATATACAGACACACATACACACACATACATGCATACACATACATACACACAAACATATATACACACACACATATACATACATGCATACATACATACACACATACACTTACTAAATGCTCAGTAAGCATTATCTCCCCTCTACTTCATTCTCTAGCTCCACCTTATCCAAACAGCATTTATCATTGAGTGGTGGCTCACTCCTTTAATCCTGGCACTCAGGAGGCAGAGGCAGGTGGGTCTCTGTGTTTGAGGCTAGCCTGGTCTACAGAGTGAGTCCAACACAGAGAAATCCTGTCTTAAAAGCAAATACTACTACTAATAATAATAATAATAAAGGAACATTTATATTGGATTCACATAAAGAAAGAGTAATTTTCTAAGTAAAGAAAAAAATGCCTCTTAAAGGGGTCTCCCTTAAAAGACTTGATTGATCACAGTAAAGAAAAAGCTTGTTAAAAAGACATATTTGTACATCTCTATTACTCAATAGTAAAATTAATATGAAAGTTGTGACTACTTTATCACGTCAAATGTATGAAAGTCTTTGCTACATTCTTCTTCTAGTATATCTAAACTTACAGTGTTCAAGAAAAAAAAATCAACTGAATATAGAGCTGGACATGGCTTAAATCCCAGCACTCAGGAGGCAGAGGCAGGCAGATCTCTGAGAATAAGGCCAGCCTGGTCAACATAATGAGTTCCAGGATAACCAGAGCTGCGTAAAGAGACCCTGTCTCAAAACAACAGAAAAAACTGAATACGGAAAGTTTTATTAAAACATCAAAAAGAGCCACTAACACTACCATTAAGAATTATTTGGCAGAGACTCCACCCAGCAGCCAATGGAAAGAGACTCAGAGACTCACACCCAAACATTAGAGCTCGGGGAGTCTCACAGAAGACAAATCCAAAGAGGACAGGAACCCCACAGGAAGACCAACAGAGTCAACTAACCTGGACCCTTGGGAGCTCTCAGAGACTGAATCACCAACCAAAAAATGAGCACGGGCTGGACCTAGGGACCCTTCATATACATAGCAGGTGAGTAGCTTGGTCTTCATGTGGGTCCCCCAAACAACTAGAGCAGGGGCTGTCCCTGAGCCTGTTGGCTACCTGCCTGCCTGTGGATCCTGTGCCCCTAATTGGACAGACTTGTCTAGACTTAGTGGGAAAAGATGAACCTAGTCTTGAAGTGACTTGATGGGGGGGGGGGCATCCAGGGGAAGGCTTCTCTTTCTCAAAATAGAAGGAGAAGGCGGAATAGGGGAAGGACTTACTTGAAGGGGTACTGGGAGGAGAGGAAGGGCTGATATTGGGTTGTAACGTGAATAAATAATTTTTAAATGTAAAAAAAGTTCACTTGGCACTAGATCTTTGCTAAACCTCCACATTATACATATATTCTTCCCATTCCATACCTATTTCCATCAATTGTCTTAGTAATGTAAGAAAATTTGAGACAATATATGATCATAAATCTCCAGCAGATGGTGATAACAGCATTACCGAATCAGACTTAGGAGTCTTCCCACTAGTTAAAAGGATGCCAGCAGCCATGTGTTCCTTTGTCAGCTTGGCTGCTTCCCCAAGAAGTCTTTAATGATAGTGAATAGTTAATGTTTCATTTTCCTTCATCTTGGCAAAGTCTGTCAAACAAAATTTCAGAATAGAAGACAACCTCAAAATATCTGACTAGCCACATATCCAGTTATACGAACAACTGTTCCCATTTTTCTCCAAAGTCCAAAGGCGTACCTATAAACATTTTGTGCATGCATTCCAAGAGCCAAAGTGAAGTACAAGAGATACTATTAAATTAATAGGTCCCACTGTGGGACAAAATTACGTTTTAAAAAAAATCTAAATTCTGATTTTCCAAATCTCAAATATTCAGTTTTAAAATATAGAGTATAAGCACACAATGATCCATGCTTTGTGTTTATGTCCTACAGAAGAATCGAGATCACAGCTTTGATATAATTGTGTGATCTGTTATATAAACAATGGCTATGTCCCTGGCTGTGGCTCACTATAGTGTGTGAAACCTACTAGATCATTGGATATGAACAGGCGGTGGCCCCTCTTCACCACTGCACTCTACCACAGACCTACCTCATCTGGAGACATTTTTGGGTGTCACAATTGGGGGATAGTGCTGACACCTAGTGGTTAGAAGCCTGGTATGCTGCCAAACACCCTACAATGTGCAAGGCCTGCCTCAATGCCAGGAAAGACTCCCTGTTCTTTAAACATACATTCACACTCCAACTTCATAAAGTAAACAGCATATTATATAAAAGTGATTGCACACATATCCAGCTTAAACAAATCTTAAGTTTATCTTGAAGTTCTAAATAATGAGCAAGAGTTGCCAGAACTCATAGCTAGTCCATTAAGCAACGTGTTTTTAGGTAGATATCGAACATCCACACAGAGAAAGATCTGGCAATATAGTTTGAAGTTAAATAAAAAAGTTAGCTGTTGGGGCTAGAGAGATGGCTCAGTGGTTAAGAGCACTGACTGCTCTTCCAGAGGTCCTGAGTTCAAATCCCAGCAACCACATGGTGGCTCACAACCATCTGTAATGAGATTTGATGCCCTCTTCTGGTGTGTCTTATGACAGCTACAATGTACTCATAAATAAAATAAATAAATCTTTAAAAAAAAAAAAAGTTAGCTGTTGGGAATCCAACTCAAGTGGGCTGGGAAATATGTGGGAGGCCCTCATGGTCTTTAACATCACTTCAGCTGAAACTACATCCTGATGGAATCCCCAGGCACTTTGTTCAGACAGGACTGAGTTACTAGTGAGAGCCATTTCTTCACAGTACAGGCATTTATGAAGACTTTTAAGAATTTATTCTTCAAAGAAATTGGCCTACATAGCCGAAGATATGGCAGTAACAATCGAGGTGTAAAATATCTCCAGCTTGCCCATGACAATGAAGCAACCAGGGAGCACAATGAGAATTCATGGACCATACATGTATTAGCCATAAAAGAATTGAAAATATCCAGGTGAGATGAGCCCAAGCAAGAAGGGCAAGGCACCATTAACCATAGACAGGCAAAGTGCCAGCATAAACTCAGAGAAGAGCAAAAGAAAGACAAGACTGTGGGCTAAGAATAGGATGACTCCCAGAACAGTCAGTAAATATCCTTAGGTCACTTCAAGAGTTATAGACGACAACAAGAGCTTGTATAATCCATGTTAAATGAGTAAAAGGTCACAAGAAAGGAGCCTAAAAGAGCCAAGGCAGTACTTACAATGCACATCAGACTCTGAACAGCCAGGAAACTCCTCCCAGATAGGTTCTCCTGCTGGGGAGAAACTGTGAGTCAGGAGTAAACCAGAAGTGAAGGCGAAGGAAGGAAGTGGTCCAGAGAAAAAGCAGACCAGGGAGAAATGTCAAGACATGTCAGCATCCAGCTACCATGTCATCATAAGAAGAGAGAGGTCTGTGAAGCTGAAGCCCATCTGAATGAAGGCTAGCCTACATTTTCCAAAACTGAAATTCACACCAAAGTGAGCAACAGAAGATTATAAAGGTCTGTATCTTAGGTGATTGTTATGATAGTATAGACAAGGAAAACCATAGCAACATGTCTAGAGCACGAGGCTGTTGAAGGGTCCTTTTTCAAAGAGAGAGAGCACTTTGAAGAAAAAAAAGTTCTCAGAATGTGTGGCATCCAGCAAAGGAGTTCCTGTACCTATGTGGTTATGGGATAACATGACATAGAAACAGACAATTTTATTAAAATTTGATTATCTTACATTTAAATTGCTGGGTGAAGCTAGAAGTTAGCATACTGAACAGTAAAGTTATGGACAATAAATACATGCCATATGTATCTATTCAAAAGAGAGATCAAAATTATATGTTAAAATAATAGCATTAAGAAATTCACGCCACTTGAATCCCAGCTTTGAATCTATAATTTAATGTATTCAACATGAAATACCCAGGGAAACCAGAAACTAAAAAGAGGATATTGGAAGGAAACAGTTTTATTGTAGGGCTCCACAAGAACATAGATAATATAAAGGGAGAAACAGGAAATACTAGGTGTGGGAAGTTGTGTCAGGGAAGACCTTAGTTACTTTCCTACTGCTGTGATAAGACACCATGACAAAGGCAAATTACAGAGGAAATGGTTTATTGGGACTTACCATTTCAGAAGGTGGTCATGACCATCATGACAGGAGACATGGCAGCAGGCAGGCAGGCATGGCACTGGAACAGCGGTTAAGAGCTTACATCTTGATCCTCAAGCAGGAGGCAAAGAGGGAGAGGGAGAGGGAGAGGGAAATAGTGTAGACTTTAGAAATCTCAAGACATGTTACCTCCCAGTAACACACCTTCTCCAATAAGACAACACCTTCTAATCCTTCCTAAACAGTTCCACCTGCTGGAGACCAAGTATGCAAATATATAAGCTTATGGGGGCTGTTCTCATTCAACAATCATAGAAACAGTGTATGTGGAAGGGGGCTTTCAACCAAAATAAAAGGGATGTGAAAAATCCATATGAAAACCTACAATCTTGTAAACAAATTTAAAAATATAATTCACTTTAAAAAATAGTTTAAAGGGTATCTCTGCACAGTTGAAAAAGTTGCTCATAAAACTCATGAATTTTTAAACAAAACCTCCAGTCCCTTAATGAGTTGTTCATTCAGGGAAGCCTCAAAGGTCCCCCAAACAATACAGTCCTCTACCATTCCCCTTGGGTGTTCACCAGAACTATGTGGTAGTATGCTACTGCTGAAGACAACCATACATCTAAATTTAAGGATATAGAACAACCAAGCTACCAAAGAGCTAGAAGCGTCCTCCCTGCTGGTGAGCATTCATAGTGTCACATGGTGCTGAGGGAGAAAAGGTATCAATGGTCTTATCCACCTGTGAACGCTAAGTCTATGAGATCGACTTTCCAGGGAAGATGTACTCACTTTATGCAATAGAATCACAACTGTTATGGGCACAACCAAGTGCCTTCTGGTTGGAATTCAAGCATCTCCCACAAGAGAAAGTTTGGTACTGTAAACCTGATAAAAACAAAAACAAAAAAACCAGACTGGGGAAGATTATAGGTAGCAGGTACTGAATACTGTGTTTAGCTAAGTTGTTATAGCACCAACTGTCTTATAAATATTTGTGTTTATACCTGTTATAAATGCTACTCTCGGAGAAGTACAATGCTGAGAACATGTGACTACTGAATGCTCAGCCCTAAATAAGACATTCTGTCATCCCCTCTAAGGCTCAGGAACACTGTGGAAAGAGGGCTAGATGCATGTAAGAGTGTGGTGGCTAGCTTCCTCAACTTGATCACATCTAGGATCAACTAAAACCAGGTAGCTTGGCAAAAACTATGAGGTGTTATTTGGGCTTTTTTTTTTGATTGGATCATTTGACATGGGAAGGCCCACCCTAAATGTGAAATAGTTAAGGTGGGAAAAACTACCATAAATCTGGGCTGTACCCTATGCTGGCAGTCCACATAAAAGGACGTAGAAGAAGGGAGCGTTCAACTTTTTGCTTTTTGCCTAAACAAATCTTGGATTTTGTTTCATCTTTCAGGATACTTTGCTTCAGTGTCAGTTTCAATACATATGCAATCTTCAGTCTTGATGGATTTGTATCTGATATAAATATACTTACATCACAAAAATCCCATTGAGTTAAGAAAAAGAAATTCATACTATGGGGGAAAGCAACATAAATCAAAATTAGAATATAATTGAGATAACAATCATAAAATTGAAAATTATTTCAGAAACTATTAAAATAAAACAAGAGTAATTAATAATGCTGAAAGAGGAATACAAAAGACAAAGAAGAGAAAGAAATTGGATGCAAAAACCAAATTAACAGAAGCTGGAGAGATGGCTCAGCTGCCAAGAACTGGCTGCTTCTCCAGAGGACCCAGGTATGATTCCCAACATTCAACTGTCAGTAACTCTATCCCTGGGGATCCAACATGCTCTCTGACCTCCTCGGGCACCAAGGTGTATGTGGTAAACAGACAGACATGCAGGTAAAACACCCATACACACAAAAACAAATAAAATTTTAAAAATAAATGGGCAAATAGATGTCAGTGGTTTGGCAGAAAGAAGAAATACTTAAGAGTAGCTAAGAGCCAGCACAGAGATAGCACAAAGCTTCAGAAGACTATCACGTATGGGCACTAGAAAGTACAAAACTGTAAGAACATGCACCTGGAACAAAAGACATCTGAGACCACACACTGAACGTGCATGCTCTGTTCCTGAAAATCTAAACTCAGAATAACAGAAAATGAGAAATAAATAACCTAGCAAGAAATTTCTAGAAAAAAATTATGTTAGAGCCAATATTTAAAGACTACACAACTTACATAATGATCGTATTGTTACCTTGTCTATAACGTTTGATGCCAAAAGCTAAGAAATTATTTTAAATATTCAAAATTAAGATGTGTTTGTTCAAAAAACTGACCTTTGACTGCACAGAAGATAAACAAAAGCAATAATTTAGTTACCACTGTTCTCTCGTCTCCTGCAGAGCCTCCTGGAGAAGACAGTCCAGATGCGCAAGTCCTGGAGACTGGAGCCATCATGGGAAGCACAGATAACTACAGAGTTAAGATTAAATAAGGTAAGAGATAGACTGTAAGATGTACTTCCGTCTGATGATGCAGATTCAGTACAACCATCTCAAACTATGTGTAAGAGACCAGAGACAAGGCTCAGCCGTCAAGACAGTGAACGACTCTGGCAGAGGACCTGAGTTTGGTTTCCAATTTGCACAGCAAGTGACTCACAACCACCCGGAAGCCTAGCTCTAGAGACTAGAGATCCGATATCTCTGACCTCTGCCAGGACCTGCAGTCATATCACATACTACATACATACATACATACATACATACATACATATGTACACACTCACATGTACACACTCACACATACACACATATACACACTCACACACACACATACACACACACAATGAAAACAATATAAATAAATCTTTTTACTATGATGAATATGGAACTAACACATAGAAATAATAATTTGTAGCTTTTTGGCAGAGATTGTATTTGTATTGTCAACCTGATACTGTTGTGTGAATGCAGGGGAGTGGACTGTAGCTTTTTATCTCTCTATCTCCCTCTGCCCTTGAGAACAAGGTTTTTGGTGTAGAGTTAAAAATAGAGCAGTAATACAGATTTAAGTAAAACTACTTTAAGACCAAAACCTAAATTGGAAATGTTTGTGTGAATTTGTATTTTGTATTTAAAAACATTTACTCTTAATTTTTGCACCTTCATGTTATATCACCTAAAACTATACATTATAAATAATTAACATAATGCAATATAATTTAAATTGTTATATATATAATCTATTACATATCTGTGTATGTCAGAGCTGCAGATTCATGCAACAAAAGGTGTATGAACAAGGAACAACTGAGTACAAATATGAATCTCTGGAAGAATTTCTGGTGAAGCCAGGACCGCCACAGCTAGGAGAGAAGTGATCTCATCGTGCTCCCCCTGAAGGACTGATATGTTTTCTCGAGAACCAGCCCTGTGACTTACAGAGCTTCCCCTGGCCTGTGCACAGGAGCAAGCTGTTGTTCTTCATGTGCGATGGCTAACTAGTGTTGTATGGTTCCTCATCTGCAGAGTCCAGGAATGTCTAGCGAGGACGAGGTATTACAGATTAGAAAGAAGTAATGTCAGACACCCAGACCTGGCCTAAATGCACAGGTATAGTGTACCTTCATGTTAAGAAGAAATAAATTTTAAGAGAAAATTTAGAGGCCGGGAAAAGAGTGCTGATTTATGTTGACATGTTCTCCCTAGGCCAGTCACCCCTACGCTTTCCCTGTCCATCTGACCAGATGCAGTGATGCATAGGTACTCTCCACAGAAACATTCCTAGTTGTATGATATTGACTTCACCTAAAGGACCTACAATTAGGGTCTATAGATGCTCACTGAATATTTAAAAGACAAGAAAACCACAACATTTAGATGAAGACCAGATTTCCTTCAGTCTGGAATAATACTATTTCCTCTACTATACAGAAACCAGATTTTTTAAATTTCTCCTTCTGCCGAGCTGTACTGCATCCTTGGAACCTTACAATCTATACAGCATTTCAATCCTTCCCTTATTTTTCTGGCCTTTCCTTGATGCTTGTTTTAAAATCTCCTTGCATTGGCCTCTTGAGCCAGCTGGGTAATATCATGAAGCAAATGACCAGCCATGATGACTTCCCAAGGTCCTTGTGTCTCCTTATTAACATTCGGCTAGCATAAGTCCTGACTTTATTATTGACTACATTGAATACACAAGACACTGACCTCTGCCACCTGCAACTAAATCTCTTCCTGCAGATCTATCAGAATGGGTTCATAGAGAGAGAAAGTTTGAGAAAACACAGAAGCAGACACTCATCTTTTCCGGCCCTAGAAACTTTAACATCCTCATATCTGCAGGCAAAAGAAAGAGAGAGAGAGAGAGAGAGAGAGAGAGAGAGAGAGAGAGAGAGAGAGAGAGAGAACTCCTGCATTAATTACTGCAAAATCTAGAATGAGGGTTGGCACACAGCCAGGATGGGGACTTTAAAATGGCAACTGCAAATTCATCTTAAACAGGGATAAGACCACTGAATAAACAGAAGCAAATATATCTGGTTACCACAGTGCAAAATGATTTATTACTGATTCTTCAAATCAACCAGTGGAACACAAGCAATGTTTGGATTGTATAATGCTGACGTTTTCCTGCGTGAATATTAGTGATGGTTTACATCAGAAATTGTTTTATATGTCCACATGGGCATGCACATGAAAGGGTTGATGGCATTTCCCAAATATAACACTAGACGGAAAATGATTTGCCCTGATCTTCGTGCTTTTTATGAGCCTCAGAAATGGAGACCAGCAGAACCAGGGCACAGTGCCCGAGACTTGATTCTGAGGATCTGGCCTGAGCCCTGAGTCTCCATTAAGTCTGGAATGGAGAATAACTCCAACTTCCTGTGTCTCAACTTCCAAACTTCACAGAGGTGAGGACTACCAATGAGCTCATGTGGATACAAGCCATTTAGGTAGAAATTTATCACCATTCTTTTTCCCTGAGCCTCTCTTAAATTGGATTATGCCTTCCTGGCAGTGGAGGGACCTGCCATACCATATATCTTTGCTACCAGAAGTGAGATGATTTGGTCACATGTCAATTTTCAGAGATGGCAAAAAGTAACACTATGCCAAGATTGGCTTTTTACGAAGTGACGTGTCCTCTCCTAGCATACTTAATAGGGTTTTTAAGAGGAAAATAGAGGGGAGGGCAGCCGCAGGACAGCTGAACAGAAAGGCACACTCTGATGAGACTATGGGATACCTTAGGTCTGTCTGTAATTCTGAGGCTTCTGGAAAATCAAGGGTGCTCTGATTCCCTGGGGCATCTCCTATTCCTTGTTTACCCAATCGGCTCAACAAGAAAATAAATACAACTACATTTGTAAGTCTACAGGGGATCTGTTAAGCTCTTCCAGATGTTAACCTCTTACAGATGTGCTACCTTGTTTGGCCGTTTAGGATTTCAATAAGCTATGTATGCCCACAGGTATGCAAGCTACTACCACTTACATATAAGAAAACCATGTTGAGGAAAATCAAAAGATTGCTAAAAGGTTTGAATAATGCAGATGGTGTGTGCTTCTAAATCTCAGATTCTACACTCCACTAACTTTTTATTTCATAGAATAATTTCCCTGGCTTGAAACATCATCGAAATATTGGTTTGAGAAGAGTCTTTTTTCCTGAACTCATGTAAAATAAATGTTAAAGAAACTAAGGAAAAGAGAGAGGGTAATGGCTTCAGAAGTAAATTTTGGGTACTATACTACAATATCAAGGGGAGTCAATGGAAGACAAGTACAATAAAAAAAAAGAGAGAAATAAAAACAGGAACCTACATTGCTGAGAAGCAGCTATATGAAAAGCTGTCTTAGTGAGGGTTTCTATTGCTGCAATGAAACACCATGACCAAAAAGCAACTTAGGGAGGAAAAGGGTTTATTCAGCTTACACTTCCGCATCACTCTGTTCATCTCTGAAAGGAGTCAAGACAGGAACTCAAGCAGGGCAGGAACCTGAAAGCAGGAGCTGATGCAGAGGCCATGGAGGGCTGCTTACAGATTTGCCCCACATGGTTAGCTCTGCCTGCTTTCTTATAAAACCCGGAACCCCACCCCAAGATGGCATTGCCACTGGGACATGGGCTTTCCCACTCGATCATTATTCAAGACAATACCCCACAGACTTGTCTACAGACCAGTCTTACATAGTTATTTTCTCAATGCTGGTTCCCTCTTCTCAGATAACTCTATCTCATGTCAAGTTGACATAAACCAGCTGGTATACAAGGAAATTATAAATGCATCATAAATTCAATTAATGTTAATGATGGGAAATGATCATTCACTATGCTCTATTTCCTTAAAACTTATTGAAAATGCAAGAATTACGGTCAGGTGTAAACAAAAGTAGTGTGTGCACATGTGTATACATGTGCTGGCACTCACGCTCATGTGAGTGTATGTGTGTGTACACATGCACATGTGTTTGCACATGGGTAGCATAGAGGACACTTTAGGTGTAATTCCTAAGGGCAGTCCACTTTTCTTTTCAAGACACTATTATTGGCCTGGGACTCAGCAATTTAACTAGCCTGGCCAGCCTGCAAATCCCAGAAGTCTCCGTATTTCTTCTGCTTCCCCATGTGCCGCTGCAACCACTATTTTTACACAGTTCTGGGGATCAAACTCAGGTCTTCATGTTTTTTTATAGAGCACTTTCGATATCATGCTGCCATCTGAGCCCTACAAACAAAATTTTAATAGTAGATTACTTATAAAATTAATCTGTAATTACTCCTTAAAAGGTTAAAAAAAAACAAATAAGGAGAATAAAAATACGAGCCACTATTTTTTTTTTACTCCCCTAAACCCTTGATTCTTACAGATGTATGCTGTCTCTGGATTTTGTTGTTATTATAAAAATATTCATTTTTTTCTGCATCTTACATTTGAGTTTACAAGTTTTTGTTTTCATAGAAATTTGACTATTGTATCCATTTTTATACTATTAATATTCAATCCTATTATCTCTGTACATGACTATGCAAAAATCTAGCAAATTTCATAGTTACACTGGTGTCTATTCTGATATTCATAATTAGTCATACAGTAATGTTTCCATCCTTCTGATAACTTGCTACAATAGGTCTACCACGGAGGACATGTGTAAAAACATGATGTCCCAGTATTAAATAGATGTGCATTTTCAAACTTTATGTTTTTATAATTTTTTTAACTGTCAAGTTTTTCCCTAGGAAGCTTAAACCAGGCTACCTCCACCAACAACATGTGAGTATAGCAACCA
Source organism: Grammomys surdaster (assembly GCF_004785775.1). Lineage (NCBI taxonomy): Eukaryota > Metazoa > Chordata > Mammalia > Rodentia > Muridae > Grammomys > Grammomys surdaster. The sequence goes on from NW_021604678.1 coordinate 3,434,704, forward strand.
GCCACCAGCACTAAGATCAAGAATGGTAGAAAATTGCTAGTTTTATGATGATAAATGAAGAATATGTCATTGATGTTTTAATTTGTGTTTCTGTCCATTAGCAGAATGTGTTGCACACTCTTTACATCGCTTTATCTCCTTTTGTGAGTTGCTAATTTCTTGATTAGAACTGTCAACAGTATCCTATTGCTGTAAGCCTGCACAGTAGGGATTTCCTAGAGTTCTGTATTAGAACCGTCCAAGCAAGTTTGAAGAAAGTTCCACAAAATAAGTGAACCAGATGAACCTAAAGCTCTTCGCTGGCCCTATGTTTCATTCATTCAATGATTTGTTGTGGGATACCTATGATTCTGTAAGTCTTGACTTTGAGACTCCATCACTGTGAAGCAAATGCTGTCACTACAGCGGGTCTCCACAGCTCCAAAGCAAGGGCTGCAGATAGGCCAACATGCATGGGCCTGCTTGGGAGGAGTCTGGTGCAGTGGATGTACTTTCCAACTTCGTAAGCGCTTGGGTGATCCTGCACGTTACCTCTTACTATCCCTTCCAGCCCATGCAATTATCTAATCCAATTAAGCAAGCACTGCTCCTTCATAAGTGATCAGGGAGCTATTCCCAGCCAGTGAGACTGAGTATGCTTTCCCTGGTGGCATCTGGGAGAAAGGAGAGACAAAAAGAGAAATACACACGCTCTTGCCTTTCCTGGCTATTGACTTCTTTAAATAGAGCCATGAAACTGACACTCCAGTTTTACCTGAGACAGAGACAAAAAGGTCAGGGGGGCAGGGAGGAACTCCAGCATCTTCAACGAGAGGGCCTAAGACTGGACAACTTGCATCCGAATTTTCTCTTACAACAGAAAACATACATGGTGTTAATTCCAGCATCATTTCCCATTAATTTTTCAAGGAACACAACTTTCCTTCCTTATTTTTTTTTAGCCTGAAATTTCTTCTAAATATAATAGTCAAAATATTGTAGTAACACAAAAGTTATATCCATGGAACATACATTAGAGATTCTGCTTTTTAAAATGCTATTATATTCAATATAATCACTCAGTTTAATTGAGTTAGGTTTGTTCTAAAATGTGTAACTGGTTGCAGATTTGAGTCTAGGCTGGATTCATTGTGAGAGCTCATCAGAGTACATGGGTGAACTGAAAAACAGGTGCATACGAGACTGCATATAAACAAGTTTCTCTTTAGTTGGATGCCAGGGAAGTAGTCCATGTTCAAAAGAAGGAGTTGAACATCCAGGTTTCTAAACTGAGGAGGCATTCGTATACTGCAAGAAAGGCTTAAAGAAAAGAATATTCCTCACGAACATGAGTTGCAAACAGATCTGATTTGGGACCTCAGCAAAGTGACAGATTGTCAGTAGGAGAGATACCCACGCTACTTTACAATGGCTAAACTTGCTTTTTGGCTTAATGTCCACCAAGTTAAATCTCATCCTAATCGATATGTCTTCAGCTCCTTTCCTATTGCTATGATAAAATTCCCTGACAACGACAACTAAGGGATAACAGTTTATACTGACTCATAGTTCAAGGGTGAAGTCTATCATAGGGAAAGCAAAGAGACAAATGAGAGCCAGCTGGATACACTGAATCCACGATTGGAAAGGGATGGGTGCATGCTGCTACCCATGTCCCTCTCCCCACTTGTACAGCCCAGGACCTCCAGCCAATGATGTCATACACAGTGGGCAGGCCTTTCCAGCCAGCCAATGATGTCATACACAGTGGGCAGGCCTTTCCACCTCAATTAACATAATCAAGATAATCCCCCTCAGGCATGCACAGAGGCCCATCTTCCAGGTGAGTTTTAGATCCTGTCAAGTTGAAAATGAGCACTAACCATCAGATTCCCTTTGGAACTCTTGAATAAACTATAGCATTGTGTGGGGAGCATTTATCTGCGAGATTATCAATAAAATATATGCAAAGAACTGGCTGCCATGGCTATTTGTATAGACTCTTGACTGGTTTCAAGGTCTGAAGGCTTGAGGAAAAGGTGCAGAGAAAGAGATAAAGAAAACCATTTCTTTTTCTTACTATCGTAGCTCAACTACCTGAAAGTGAATAAATTTGGAGACTAACCTTAGGTCTCAAGTAACAGTTTAGGAAACTACAGAAAGCTGGCTCCAGTATCACCACAAGGAACGTAAGAGCAAGTCACTTATAAAGTCCTTGCTATTAATGCAATACTGTTAGGGTAAACATCTTGTACACTAGATTTTTGTTCCTGGATAGAATATTTTCATCAGGAAGCTAAGCCATCAGAACACTGTAACATGTTCTGTTGCTAACCACACCTGAGAGTGATGCACCGTGCCCTTAACTTATGTCAAGGCACTCCACACAGCAAGAAGCTCCGATGCTATCATTGCAAAGAGCTTATCAAAAAAAAAAAGTACAAGTCAAAACCTTTATTTCAGACCTAATCTCCAGGAAAACCTCAGTTGCTCCTCAAGGATGCATGCTTTCCATGGTAGCAAAGCATGTGTCTGGTTCTAGCTCTCAGGAGCCTGGGGTAGAAGGTTATGAGTTTGAGGCCAGCCTGGGCTACACAGAGAGACCCTGGATCAAAACAATTGTTTTTATCTAATCTGTTAGCCTTTCTCCTTTCTTCCTGACTTCATACAAACTTTGCCCTGTTGCTGTTGTCCTGTTTACTATCTCCCCTTACTCTGTCAATTCTTCCCGTCCTTTACTTTGCTCTGTTGCTGCTGTCCTGTTTACTGTCTCCCCTTACTCTGTCAATTCTTCC
>NW_021604678.1:3437487-3451492 GCF_004785775.1 Grammomys surdaster
TCTTCCCGTACTTTACTTTGCCCTGTTGCTGCTGTCCTGTTTACTGTCTCCCCTTACTCTGTCAATTCTTCCTGTACTTTACATAATGACTCTCACGTACCAGTGATGTGCTTTAATTATTTGAGGTTGTGGTTGATTCTGGGGAATAAGAAAAGTATTATATCTTACATAAACTTGTTATCACCCACGTGCACACACACACATACACACTAGGAGAAATCATGGATAAAGAGGAGAACTTTTGGAGACGTGGAGCTGGTCAGGTATGAATTGTCATGATGTTTCTATGGTGGACACATCAATTGTATAGGTTACATATGAGGCACGTTTTATATCAACTGTGAAAGGAAGATCCATAGTCTTTTTGAACATTCTACATGATATGTAGGTACATTTACTACACCACATAACCAAATTGAGTTTGTTAACAGGCTGAACCAAAGGAAAAATCTGTCTGTTCTTCAGAACTCAGAAGCTGGTTAAATCCTGAGAATGGATCTCAAGTGCAAAGCACTATGGTTTATATCTATGGGTAGCCATCAAAATGCTTCCTGGGAGCTATCTGTAGACTGCTATGGTACTGTAGTAGCCCACTGATGATGTGAGCTGCCATCCTGGACCATAGCACTCTCATCCAAATAGCACATGTGTGTTGATACAATGTTCTTACTTAGTCTTCATCTGACACAACAAATCCAATTTGTATGCAGTAAAGAGACAGTGAACAAAAGACAAACCAGATTCTGATTATTTCAAATTAAATGAAGGATAAAACATAGCAATCAGGTAAGAGGAATGATTTGGATAACTCTCTGTTTAAATTCACAACCTAAAATATAGACAAATGGACAGCTCACCAGGCTAATGGCCAAGAAAATGGAAACCTCAATGCACATCACCATACTGCCCTTGTTGATTGACAGTGCCATTTCTTTATAATGGTACTTCACTGTACAGGAAAACAAGCAAACATGCAAACAAACAAACCTACACAGGAGACAGCAAATTAACATAACCTTCAAAAAGAAAACCTTTAGTCTCTATCAAGGTTCCATGAATTTATAGGAACCATTGCAAGAGTTAAAGAAAAGCAAACTGTCAAACCACAAGCAACAAAAGGCCAAGGCATTAGTAGGCAGCATGAATGTTGGCAGAGTATGAACGTGAATTACAAGTGCCAGGAGTGCAGGCAGTTAGATATTGGAATGGCTCAGTGGTTAAGAGCTCTGACTGCTCTTCCAGAGGTCCTGAGTTCAAGTCCCAGCAACCACATGGTGGCTCACAACCATCTGCAATGGGATCCGATGCCCTCTTCTGGTGTGTCTGAAGACAGAAAGTGAATACATCTCAGCTGTCAATCAACTGATAAAGTTTGTAAGAAAAACTCCAAGGTCAAGGAAAACTTGGAGTTGGTAAGAGAAAGAAGGAAATTTGTAAAGAGGAGAAAGAAAGATAAATCATATATATATTTAGCTGTGTATTTTATATCATGAAAAAATTCTGATTTCTTACTCTTGGTTGTTGACTGTGATGTGTTTATCCCCTGAATTTCAGAGTCACAGAAGGAGAAATTGTATAACTTTGTTATCACATCTTGTCTCAGCAAGATGATGTGAACTGGTGGAGGAGATGGACACGCCAGATTTAATGTCCTTTGGGAGACCTAATGAACTGGTGAATTATTCCAGGAAACCAGAGAGACTGAAAACTAAACCCAAGTGTGAGAAACATTTCATCTCCAAGACTTTTTTAGAAACTCATTATTCTTCTGGAAGCAGAATCCAAAGACTCCGTTACCTCCAAGGAAGTTCTATTCTGTTCTAGTTTGGGTTCTGTGGTATTTTTCATCACCTGTGAGACTTGTTCTTCATCTCCATTTTGACTTAAATATTTACTTCAGAAGTTGTGAGAGAAATGTGTTGGGGAAGTTGTGTATACACGTGTGAAATTTTCAACGAATAAACAAAACTATTATTTAAAAATGGAAAAGGAAGTAAACATGCTTTATTCATGTTTATACTATAGTGTCGCTGCTTTCAGATTTGTGACATAATTTGATAAAATCTTCAGTAACTGAAAGAAAAAAGGAGATAATCCCCAAAAGTAAATTAAAATCCTTTACAAATCTTCACTAACTGTCTTAAAGGGAGAACTTGTATATCATTGACTGAAGTTTATGCAAATAGGATTGGAGGAATTAGCATATTGGAAGGAGCTGACATTTGTCCTGATATATTGAATCGGTAGCATGACAGAATCACTTAGGCTGGATTCACTAACATCAGGTTTCCTCTCATTATTGACCCCTACGGAGTAGGCTCTGACAAGTACAAGTGCTGCAAAGTTCATTAATAATGTGGAATAAATCAATTGTTCAGGAAATACTGAAAATACATGACACAGAACTCGTCCATTTTGCAAGTTCAGCACAAACCCATCTCCATGAAGGACACAGCATCTGTGTCCTTCTCTGACCTACCCCATAAACTCTGCTCTGAGGAGTTCCTTTTCCTCAGAGCATCCTCCTCAAGCCTGGCTTCTGTATCTCCTGTGGGCTGAGTAACCCAACAATCAGTCAAAAAGAAACAGCTTCAGGCCTATAAAAAAGAGCCCTTTGAAAAGACTTACAAACAGAAAGATACTGGTGACTATAATTCAGGGTGTATTCTTGGGTATTTCTTAGATTTATGGTGAATATTTCATAAATACTCATCAGGTAATCTTTGGCTCAAACTAACCATAGTTCACTTAGCTTATAAGAATTACAAGGGTCTCCCCAAGAATAGCCAAAGGCTAAGAACATAAACTGACATTTTTTGCGGGTAGAAGCTTAGTTATTTCCAGGATGCGTAATTCTTGGGCCCTGCAGCTACAGGAATGATACATTTTGTGAAACCTTTGCTTTTCCATATGAGTCTCCTCAGCACACTGTTTAATTTTACCTCCTACAGGTTTGAATTTAAATATGTGCATACTCCAGAAGTCTTGAGATATGTGCATAATCATGTTGCTAGGCAGAGCCAGCTGTGTTGGTGCATGTTACAAGGACAGAAATAACCTGCATGAAGGAAAACCAGGGAATCCAAAAAGTAAGCTGACTCGAAGCAATAGATTCTACTTTTCACCCACCGAGCTTTAAATTGAAGCTCCTGTCCTTGATTGATTTTTTTCTCCTCTTCTGGACCGCTTAATAGAAATGCTAATGAATAGAATAATAACCAAACGGAAGGTGGAAAGGAAAAAGGCCAGAGAATCAACAGAGGCACAGGCATGAGCTGCTTGGGCTGCTGGGGAGAAATGATCTCTTTTGAAAGTAGTCATGTCTTTTGTTCTCTGTATTTTATTTCTTTTCTCCCACGTTCCTCTCTAGGACATATTTCTGTACCAGTAAGGGTGACTGTCCAATGTCATTGATGAGATTTCTTGAGATAAATGGACATAAACACATTAGGATGCTCTGTGTTTTTTAAGCCCGAGGCTCAGAAAGTTCAACAACATCATACTGTAGAAAGGCATGATGGTGATTATGGTTAATTTAGATTATCTCAACTTGATCAGGTCAGCTAAGATCTTTAATGAGGCACACCTTTGGATGTGCCCATGAGAGTGTTTAAGAGAGGTTTAACTGAGTAGAGACTAGCTCACCTGTGACCTGGACCAGCAGGTCATCCTTTGGTGACAGGGTCCTGAGAAGGAAAGTCCAGGGAATCAGAGATGAAGAAGATACAACGAGTGACCTTGTAGGTCTTGTATAAACTATACCTCATGCCAAGCAAATTTATCAAGAAGAGCATCTTACATGTTTCAGGGGAGAAATAGGACAGAGTCAATAGGAGGCTAATCAAGGAATGGAGGATATCTCAAAGAAAATTATGGACCCAACACACAGCCTCTGGAATGACAACTCCAACATCTTCATCGGGAAAGAGCCAAGTTCCCAGGTATGAAAACTTTAACTCTTTTGCTGCCCTGGCCTCAGCCTCAGACTGCCCTTGCCAACTCCACTTTTAAGCAAGGGCACAGAACTAGGTTTCTTTTGTCCTATCACCAGGGCCTCTGAGGAAGCCTTGTATTAGTCATGCTCTCAAAATAGTTAGAGACAACCAGAGCCATCCCATTGGCTTGGGTTCTGAGCACTGTCATTCTTCTATCTGTACTTCCTGGTTGGCACCAAAGACCAAGCATATTCCATGCCCACTGTACCATGATGACTATCCTCCTCCAATATAAATAAAGCTTTCTTCCCTTAAAAAATGTTTGCATTGACTGTTTTGCAAAGACTATGGATAGTATTGGGAAAATTCCTAAATTGCCTTCATATTTCTGCATCTCTACTGTATTCAGTATTTTTTTAAACTATCATTTTCCTATAAATATCTAATATGCCACAGAGTGTCCATAAAGCAGTTAATGGAAGACCTAGGATACCAAAGAAGGCAGGAACCTGGAGGCAGGAGCTGATGCAGAGGCCATGGAGGGTGCTGCTTACTGGCTTGTTCCTCATGGCTTGTTCAGTCTGCTTTCTTCTAGAATCCAGGACCACAGTCAAGGGATGACACCAGCCACAGTGGGCTGGGTCCTTCCCAATCAACCATCAATTAGGGAAATGCCTTACAGCTGGGTTACATAAAAGCACTAGCTCTGTCAAATTGGCATAAAACTATCCAGCATAATTGACCCCTTGCCAACTTGCCTCAGAAACACATCACTGTTAAACAACAAACTTTCCTCTCTTGTTAATACTCAAGATTATACGTTAATAAAGACATCACAATATAAAACATTTTACAAACTTAAAGTCCCATAGCCTTACAAATTCAAATATTTTAAAAATTGTTTCTTCAAAAATATCGTCTTTTATAGAATCCAAATTTTCTGTAAAACCCCCCAAAATCTGTTTTTTAAAAATGTTAAAGTCTCTCAAGTATTGGCTTCTGTAAAATCAAAATTAAATTAAGTTCTTTCTTACTTTAAGAGGGAAGAACCAAGGCACAGTCACAATCTGAACAAAGCAAACTCATTTGTAATTCAAAATAACAAATGGCCCAATAGGGTCTTTAATCTTCCTCCTGAAACTTCACAAGCCAGGCCTCCATCTTCTCCATTGTCGTCAATATTCTTATCTTCCAAGCAGATCACCTTATCTACACAACAGGTCACCAAGCACTGAATACTGGATGGCTTTTCTTGCTCAAAGTTCCAAAGTCCTTCCACAATCCTCCCAAAACATGACGAGGTTTATCACAACAATACTCCACTCCTTGTACTAACTTGTTTTAGTTAGGATTTCCATTACAATTGCAATGAAACACCATGACCAAAAAGCAAGGTGGGGAGGGAAGGGTTCATTCAGCTTATACTTCCATAACACTGTTCATCATCAAAGAAGTCAGGACAGGAACTCAAACAGAGCAGGAACCTCAAAGCAAAAGCTGATACAGAGGCCACAGAGGGGTGCTGCTTACTATCTTGCTCCCATGGCTTGCTCAACTTGCTTTCTTAAAACCCGTGGTCACCAGCCCAGGGGTGGCACCATCCACAATAGGCTAGGCCTCCCCCATAGATCACTAATTAAGAAAATGCCCAACAGCTGGATCATATGGAGGCATTTTTATCACCAGAGACTCTCTCCTTTCAGATGCTCTAGCTCATGTCAAGTTGACATAAGACCAGCCAGCATACTACCTTCTTCAAAAGTATACAGCAATTTTGTTAATATTTCATCATTGTAACTAGCACATAAAATTAGCAGTAATGATTTTTTATTAAGTGAATAAATGAGAGTTCTCCATCCATTATTGTTTTCTTGTTTCTTGGAAAAATGAATTTAAAGACTCTTCCAAATTTTAGCTTTCTTGTGGTTATGTCAACCCCAAGTAGTCCAATCAGAAATGAAACCCATACAAACAGATTTGTGCAATATTTTACAATGTCTGTTTAAATGTGAACATCATCAGTATGGAGAAAATGAGTGGTGTCAATCCTTATTAAGAAGACAGAAGAAGAAGGAAATCTCTTCTTGCATATCTCCCTAAATGTAGCTATGCAGAGATGCCTTTGTATGTTGGAGCATCACAGTGAGAGAACCTGACTTCAGAAATCAGCAGCACTGCCTTCCAGATTCATTTGTTCATGGATTTATTTTAGGCTCTGGTCCTGTGTCAGGAACTGGAGCCAATGCTGAGGTTGTGAGATCAATGGCAGACCCTAAGACCACCTTATACACACAGACTCTTATCTGCCAGTAGGATATATCACCACCTACGATCCCTTGAAACATGCAAAGGTGGGTTACCTGGCGCTTACCAAAAATGTCAACAACATCCAAGTAAGCAAAGAAAAATAAGCCCAAGGTGTCTTTATTTCATTGTGATCTGGACATAGGATGTCTTCCAAGGGTGCGTGTTCTGAACACTTACTCTGTATTCTTTGACTTTATTTTAAGGGCTTTTAGAGCCTTATATGGAAGAGCCCATAAGACTAGTCCATCACTTGGGGCAGACTTTGAAAGTCATTTCTTTCCCTGGTGCTGGACTGTTTTCTCTGCTTCTTTGCCCATCATGATATGAAGGACCCCCCACAACATGCTCTTATTGGCATGTAATGCTTTCGCTGCTGTGGTAGACTTGACTCTCTGAAACCATGAGTGAATGTAAACATCTCCCTCCTTACATCAATTCTGTCAGGTGTTTTGTCAAGTGACAGCTAAGAGAATGCTGCATTGTGTCTCTCTCCCTCATTTTAAAGAGAAAGAAGTAGCCCCCTTACTTGTTTTTATGTATTTTGTTTTATGTCCACAGACAAATACTTCTGCTTCTACTTAAGTCAATGCTTGAACACTGATAGAATGAGAAAGTCTATTAGAAAATTTAAAGTCTTGGACCAGATGATGATGGATTAAGCCATGCAATGTAGCTAGTTAAAGTAGTTCTGGTGCTTATTAGGAAAATGCAATCACCATACAGTTCATATAATAAATAAGTTCTCGGAGGTCCTGTTATTGTTTTTAAAGTACCTATGTGATACTACTCATGTCTCATGAATTATTTCAGCTACTTTACAAGTGCTAATTTGTTTATTCAATGTAGAAGCCACAAGGTAGGCCATGTCAACCACATGCACATTTCAGAGAAGAGGGAACCAAAGGAGAAACTGTTCTACACACTTTTCTGCATCTGTGAGGTTGAATGGTGGGGTGAAGGTGAACCCTGTCAATCTGAGCCCAGAGTCTGTACTTCCCTGTTCCTCCTGGCAATGCTGCATTTTAGAAGAATAAAGGTATTCTGAGCCAATAAAAATAAAAACTCTATTTTAACATAGATTCTGCACCTATCGTGTCCCATAGTTAAGTTAACTAAGTAGCAACGAGGGTAGGCATCCAAGAGCATCACACAACTGTACTCACTACCATGTTATCCAATTTAGTTTTATGATAGCAACAGAGGAAACAAATTTCAGAATGGTCAATGAGCACTCTCCCCATCATGTAACTAGTAGGTGACAGAGCAAGGATTGAAATCCAGGCATGATTCCATGGTGAATTTAGAAATCCTAGTTCATGTTAGACACATTCCTGGCATATGTGCGTTAGCCATGACTCCAGGCACGTCCAACTCCAAATCCAGTACTCTCCCTGCTGAGAAGACATAGAATCAGACAAGTCTTTATAGCACAATCAAAGGACTCTGCAAGGCAGTGCTGTGGATCACATTTCAGTTCAATTAGATCTCAAATACATTAATGCTCAGATTGTTCTTAATTCTGGAAGGTAGTTTTAGTCTGCCCTGCTTTGCTCCTCATCAGTGATCCTCAAATTACAAACTCCATCCATCCAGTCTTGTGAAGTAAGTATTCATCAATTACCCTGGAAAGTAATTGTAAAAAAATGGTTCATAGTGCTAACCAAAACTTCCTCTTCATTCTTAGTAGAAAAATCCAGGCATAGCTTTTAATTGGTGTTCTTAGATAATCAATGTTCATAACAATTATAGATCTTTATCAGTCTTTCCTTTAGTTATTTGGTTTGCATGCCACAGATAGCCTTAGAATATACTTCACTAGAATAACTAAATTTAGTCAGAAAATTCTATAATTACACGACCACAATATATTTGAGGCGACTTCTACCATCTAATTATATTCTTTTCAGTGGTTCATCTTCTTTGCTCTATTGATTACTGTTGTTAGCATCTTTCCAACAGATCACTAATACCTGTTGGAGACAGTAAACATTGCACTCTGGGACCAGCTACTTCTCTGCATAATTGAAAGGCAAGTAGTGGAGAAAGGAACAATGGGAGCTTGGTTATACAATGGCTTTCTGACCAAGAGAGAGAATGCTGAGATGTCTTTCAGAAGGTCCATAACCTTATGATTTATCCCTCTTCATCCATTTACTGCCTTTGAATTTGTCTCAGGAAGCCTTAATTCCCTCAGCTTCCCACTGTGCACAAAAGCAAGCTAAATGAATAAATTATAACTTCTGCCTGTTGAGAAAGAACACTATGAAATAGCAAGGAAACATTTTAAAACCTTAGAAACCAAAGAGAAATGGATAGCTACAATGCTTTAGTTATTTCAGACCAACAGAGTAACAACAGTGCCTATGTCAGCCCTTCATAGATGAGTATTTCATATCTGGACAGAGAACCTTCCAGAGGGATGTGAACATCAGCAAGACAGTATGTATCCCATTGGAGCATTCAAGAACTACAAATAGTTGAGTGACTAGAATACTTTCTCCCAGATGAAGCTGCTGTGCACTCTACCTGCCTCGACTAACTCACCTTGAGCTGTGCCACTGGGTCAGCATTCCTTCCTGGCTTTCTGTTACAAATTGTACAGAACATAAACTCATCGCAATGATGTGCCAAGGTTTGCAGCCTCATCTGACTTTGGTGTTCTAAATAATTCAATGTGCTTAATCCCTTCCTGACCTCTACACAATTGGTTCCCTCCACACATCCCTCTAGATGGAAGTGGTGTATAGTTTATGAGCATATTTTCCTTGGTCCATAAAGTGTCTAATTGTAACACTATTTTTTCAACATTTAAAAAATTGGGTATATAACAACAACAACAAATCTGACTCTCAGTTCCTCTGGTGATAAAAAGAATTACCTAGATAGTCTTTGTGAAAACAAGGATCATGGAGTTTCCACCACTCCCTGTCCTCTCATGATAATGAGACTGATGATCAAATCATTTGTCATTACTACTGTGAGAGAGTGACTAAGATATGGTGACTTCCAAGGGCTCTAGACCCACATTTCCTGAGTTTCTGTTCCAACCAATTTCCCTCAAGGTCAGATGAGCCCAACTATCTGTTGAATGTCTTCATGAAGTTCTATGTTACTCACCAATAAGACAGGTGACACTGACAAAGGACATAACACAAGTCAAAACTAAGTAAGTCTGTGTGAATAAAGTGCCGAGAACAGTGACTGTCTGGTACTAAATTGACGGTTTGATATTTTAATTATTTTTTACTTATATTATATTCTTGACTGTAGTAGGAGTCTGGGTTTTCAGTCCTGAGCTAATCATGCCCTACTGCCCTTTTAACGATAACAAAAAGACCTTTTATCTTCTAAGCATCGCTCAAATGCTCTTTGGTGCTGTTGCCTGTCCCATCTGAGGGAGCTTCATTAATGTCTGGACATATCTTATTCATATTTCATATTAATCTTCTGCTTTAAGCACAGTTCTTAATACATAAAAACTGCTCAGAGAGTAAAAAATTATGCAAATTTCCCTTCTATTATGTATACAGTTAGATTTCTATTAAGCAGTTTGTCCTTATTGATCTAATACTTTGTACCAGTTCTTCTGGCACTGTCTGTTAATATTTGCTTGTGAGCCTAGCTTCTAATGGCTAAGCCATCTCTCTAGCCCTTTGGGCATTATTTATGTAGAGTGTTGTTTGAGCTGTGTTACTCAACAACAAGGCATATTTCTTCTCTCTTTTTTGAGAAAACTCCAAGACTTGATATAGCTAACATCTTCATGTTTGGATTATGTGCTACATGTAATACAATTATAAAGCTTGAGCACCAAGTAAGATTGGGACTCTGGGGATTGGCCACATGGTCACAGTCTGTGTCATTAGAAAGCAGAATTAGAAAGAAGATGCTAGGCATGGAGTCAATAATCTTCACTGTGTGTGTGTGTGTGTGTGTGTGTGTGTGTGTGTGTGTATCTATACCTGTTATACAAGGGCCTTGCACACACATGATGAGGCTGGAGGAAGAAGTTGAATGCCTTCCTCAACCTCATTGCTTTGAAATGATATCTGCTTTGACTTGCAAATTTGCCTTTGTGGTTAGGCTGCCTGGCCCACGAGCTTCTAGGATCCATCTGACTCCACTCCAAAATGTGGGAATATCAGCACCCACAGCCATATTGGATACTTTATGTGGGTGCTGAGTATTCAAACTCAGGTCCTTATGTTTGCAAAGAAAGCAAGCACTCTTGCTCATTAAACTCTCCCTCCAGGCCCTTCTCTGGCATTTTAATTTAGTTCCCCTCTTCTGTTATATTCAGCTCACCTACTTAGGAGGGCAGGAAGGGCCTTTGATATAAGTAGAGTCCTCTGGCGTAATCCAGGTCTCAGCAGTAATTAGAGACCAGGAGAATGCAATTCAAAATGTAAGAAAGGAGACACAGTAATTAACATTCATTGTGCAGAATTATTTATAGTATGCATTATACATATGATAACTAATTTCCCATAACAAAGTTGTGAATTAAGTTTATGAAATCCTTCCTCTCCATGTATGAGGAGAACCTTAACATTTCAAAGAGGTATATTATTTAATCAAAGTTTTAGAGTTCATAAGTATTAGAATAAGACATCATATCAGGATTTCTAGACTCCAGAATCTGTGCTCTGTCCTCTATATCATCCCAGGGCAGTAGAGGAAGTACTGACTGCCTACATGAGATACAAAGAGTAACTATCAGTATAGGGGAAATTAAGTGTCATAAAGAAAAGAAGTCAAGTATTAGTCTCTAATTGTAAACACATAGCTAAAAACTGGAGAACTCAAAAAATGGAAGATCCTTACACATGAACGGCATTAGTGGATTTTTCAATTTTATACAATGTGAATACTTAGTTCAACTCTTTTTTTTTAACTTGCTAGTTTAGTAGGGATGACCTTGAGCTCCTCATGCTTCTGCTAGAATTATGAGCATACAACACCATGCCTGATTTACATAGTACTAGGGATAAAACCCAGGGCTTCATGCATGCTAAATAAGCATATAACCAACTGAGCCACAATACATCCAGAAAGTTCCTTTTAGATTGTAGAGCTTGGAAGGACTAGAGAAGTCTTCAGTGTAGGTCTCAGGCAGATCATGGGAGCATGGGATGAGGATATTGACAACCAGGCACTTCTTTCCTTTATGATAATACCTAAGGGAAACACAGTGATTTCCCTAGGATGCTGGCTCATCATTTCTGAAACACTAATTGGTCATGTCACATTGTTAATGATTTCGAATCAGTAGCTTCTATTTCTTAAATGAGAGGAGATAATGTAGCTGGTAATGACTACTCTCATTTCTCACTGTCACAAAACTGTTGAATAGTTGTTTTATCTTCATAGAAATCAACCTGTACACTGCTGGACATGACTGTACTGCCTGGAGACCCAGCATCAAGGGGTTTAATGGCCAACTTGAGGGAATTCTTCAACTTTAGTAATTTCTATCATTAGCAACTTGGCAGTAACATGAAGCACTGCTCTAAGAATATCATTTAAGTTATATAATTTAATCTTCATAATGAGTCTGAGAATTAGAACTCTTACTTGCATATTAATCAGTGTTGTCAGATAACAAAGATGATTGATCACATACAGAATTCAGTGGAACCTTGATCTTGGCCTCCCAGCATCCATGTTAGTGAGAGATATGTTTCTGGGTTACTTATCAATAGTACTACTACCATTGCTACTACTGCTACTACTGCTACTACTACAGCCACTACTATATGTGTGATATGTGTGGGTATGCATATATGCCATAGTGTATGTGGAGGAGGTAAGAGAACACATGCTGAAGTTGACTATCTTCTCCCACCTTTACATGGGTTGCAGAGCTCAAAATCAGGTGGTCACAAGAGCACAGCAAGGGCTTTACCCACTCAGCCACCTCTCCAGCCCATTTCTGTAATTTATAGTCTACCCAGTCTATAGTATTTTGTTATAATAGGCATAATGAGTGTCCTTGTGAAATAACAATGGCTACTATGGTCTTGATGTGCTGTGAGAGACAAGTAGATGGTCTTCTATTGCTGATTTATAGCAAAAAAAAAAAGATTAAAATACTTATAATAAATAAATGTTCCAGTCAAAATAGGCTAGGAAGGACTGAGGCAATAAATATAACCCCAAATATAAGCGATTGACAATATAAAGTTGTCAACGTCTAGAGTACCCTAGACGTTGCATCTTATAACTGGACTTTCTGCAACTCTGGCTTCCGGTACTGCTGTGGACAAGAAAGAGTGAGTCGGAGCCATGAGAAATCTCCTATGTACTCAGTCTGCATCATGAAACTGGCTATGAGCCAGGATCCAATCAGAAAACCCAACTTAGCTGAAATACGGGAATACTATGCAAGCATCAACACTTTCTGTAAAACCATAAAGGTGGCTAATGAGTCTGGTTGGGAGTTTCATGCACAGGATTAAAATTAAGACTACTCAATTAGTCACCTTCCTCCCCAGCTTCTTCCAGCTTTTCCCGACTTCAATCACAGGTGTCCCCAGCTTCTGTCCATTGGTTGGGTGTAAGTATCTGCATCTGACTCTTTCAGCTGCTTGTTGAGCCTCTCAGAGGGCAGCCATGCTAAGTTCCTGTCTGTAAGTACACCATAGCATCAATAATAGTGCCAAGCCTTGGAGGCTCCCCTTGAGATGAATCCCAATTTGGGCCTGTCTCTGGATGTTCTTTCCCTAAGTCTCTTCTCCATTTTTGTCCCTGCAGAATTGTTCCTGTCTAAAAGAACACCCACACTTTTTAAAGAGACTCTATTAAAATACTTCAGCATGTTATTGGTCCCCCTGGTGATAGCCTGAACTCATGCAGGTTCAGTAAATGGGCTATCAATTGGAACCACTATTGTTCCTTGCAACACCAACAAAAGGAAATGTGGTTGCTTTGAGACTCACTCACCTCCAACAGAAAGTATTGCACACCCAAGGAGTTGGACTCACAGCCACATGTCACAATTGGAGCACAGAAACAAAATGCAAACGCAGGAGCCATACTACTGAATAAGGCTTTCTCCCTGTTCTTCACCAGAGACTTTGCCACCCCACACTCACCCAGAATACTGCCCTCATCTCTAATGATGCCATCTGTGCATTGGTGAAGGTTCTAGAATATTTATAAAGGTGTTTATGTGGTTACAGGCAAGTTGTTATTATACAGTAGATAAAAGAACTCTTTTATTGTTATTATTAACATTTATTTATGGCCAGAGTTCACAAACTAAAGTGTAGTTGTTCATGCAATGGTAAGGTGGTAATGTCAGAAATCTTCAAGTTTCTCCTGTTGATTTGCTGTTCCCTGACAGGGCATAATTCTAGAAATTTCTGAGACTGCCTACAGGGCCTCAATGCCATACTTTCACTAGTCAACAACAAGTGTGTCATTCTGACTTTTATTAGGAGGCTACTTGCTTAAGAAAATCTCCAGGAGTTCTGGATGACTGAATCTCTGGTCCATGCTTGCTTGGGTTTAATTTTCTAATAAGAGCACAGACTGCTATCTCCGGGCATCATACGTGAGGATGGATTCTGTGGACCAGTTTGTTGATACAGAGGGTCGTCCATGCTTCCAGGCTTGCATGCCTGTCTCCTAATGGACTCTGCCCTCAAATAAATGTTAACAGTATCAATAAAAGAGTCCTTTTATCTAATGTATAATTACCACTTGCCTATAACCACATAATTGCCTCTATAAATGAGCAGAGTGAAGGAGTGAAGAGAACA
>NW_021604678.1:3451592-3457668 GCF_004785775.1 Grammomys surdaster
GGAGGGGAGGGGAGGGGAGATGGGGGTAGAAAGGCTCCTTCATGTATCATATGCTGCTTGTTCCTCACTGGGATCTGTTCTTTAAATCTAGATTTGGATGTCCTAAAGAAAATGCCATTACGCACACAGAAATGGAAACTTCACTGAGATTCTAGCCCACCCCAGTCAGAGGGGCAGTCACCAAGAAAACAAATAACAACAGATGCTGGCAAGGATGAGGGCACAGGGGGACTCTACACCTTGTAGGTGAGGATGCAAACTGTGTCTGTCCAGTTTGTATCTAGAAATCAGCTTCGATATCCATCAAAGATTCCAAGTGCGTTCTCCATATGGCTTAGACATTCTACTTCTTGGTATCTATTCAAAAGACTCTAAATCAACATAGCATGGAGATACTTGCACATCAATATCTTGGCAGGACTATCCATAGGGCTGCATTATGCAAACAACTAAGCTGTCCAGCCACGGGCAAAACAGCAGGTGGAATTCATACACACAAGAGGATTTTTATATTTGCAAAGAAACATGAAGTTAGTCATTTGCAGGAAGACTGAGATAATCATATTTTAAACATTGTAAGGCTTAGAAAAATAAGTTTCGCCAGGCAGTGGTGGTGCACACCTTTAATCCCAGGACTTGGGAGGCAGAGGCAGGTGGATTTCTGAGTTCAAGAGTTTGAGGCTAGCCTGGTCTACAGAGTGAGTTCCAGGACAGCCAGGGCTACACAGAGAAACCCTGTCTTGAAAACAAACAAACAAACAAAAAGTTTCACATTTTCTCCCATTTATGATCCAAGACCATATAATAATAATAATAATAATAATAATAATAATAATAATGAGGCCATAGTCAAAATAATAAAAGTGTTAATTCTGTGGCTCTTAACTTGGGGCTTCACAATATGTTACTTCAGGTAGTATACTTTGCTGTCCAGTGACATGACACTGTGAGGACCTTCTTCCCTGTGTCACCCTCAAGGTTTATGAAGACTATGTAAAGCCCCAGGATCACATGGCTGTTGAGGAAGGAGCAAACTAGGACCTGAATTTGTTTGCCTGAACATTGCTCCACCAGCCCAACACCATTCTATTGTATTGCTGTTTTAGTTTAACCATCCTTTTGCTTAACCAGTGAACATTTACTGAGTTCCTGCTATAAGAATGGGAAATCCAAAGATGAACTATGTAAAATTGTCCCCTAACTTCTCAAGACTTATATCTTAGAGGGGAAATAGACAATAAGCCAGTAAATACGTAGAGCAATTTCCAATTATACTGTATACTACGGGTTCCACGAGGCAGGGTGTTGTATAGTTATGCAGGAACTTAAAGAACCTTCCTACAGGAGGTGACCTTTGAGCATAGACTTGAAAAGAAACAAGAACAGAATGGATGTGAAACTCTTAAGACAAGAGTGTGCTGGGATGTCTGAGGGTATGCAAGAGGGCAGTAGAGCCCAGAGAGGAGAGTGACCAGATGGAAGAGGTTGAATGATATGATAGATGCAAGCTGGACCATTGTTTCCCTGTACAGGCAAGGGGAAGGAAAATGGTTTGTGCTCTAGGTGCAGTCCAGAATCCTGAGAGGGATTCTGGGTTTTGGAAATAAGATCCAATGATAGTTTTAAAGATGGCTCTGGCTCTTTAAGGGGGCTTACCTCTAAGGTAAATACATTCAATATTCCCAAACATCTTGGTGTCTCTAAGGCAACTTCACAGCTTCTTGTTCCAATGTCTGGGATCCACATATGATCTTCTGGGCTTCTCCAAAGGGCTAGCATCTCTTCTCCAGCTCTGCTCTCTGTAGCATTCTAGGCTCTGGTTGACACCACTCCACTGTTACTGTGGGGTATCTGCTGTGGAAAGCTGCTAACAGGGACTGGAACCAGCCCAGGAGAAAGAAGTCTGTTGCAGTCAACGAAGATGAAAAAGGAGTTGAAGATCTGAAGACTGCTTTGACATCAGATGGAGATGCAGTTTGGAGTTTGCCCAGCTGGTTTCCTGTCTTGCTTTGGAGATTACAGTTAAGTGATTAGATGAAACTCAGAAGAGACCTTGAATTTTGGACTTTTAACATTGTTGAGACGACTATAGACTATGGGGGCTTTGGAAGTTGGACTAAATATATTTTTATTATGCTATGTGTAGATATGGTCCCCATAGACTCATGTGCTTAAACAAGCCTATGGGGGCCAGGGAGTGGCACTATTAGGAGATATAGCCTTGTTGGAGTAGGTGTATCACTGTGGGCATGGGCTTTAATACCCGAGTCCTAGCTGTCTGGAAGCCAGTATTCTGCTAGCAGCCTTCAGATGAAGATGTAGAACTCTCAGCTCCTCCTGCACCATGTTTGTCTGGACGCTGCCATGCTCCCACCTTGATGGTACTAGACTGAATCTCTGAACTTGTAAGCCAGCCCCAATTAAATGTTGTCCTTATAAAAACAATAGATTCAACATTGTTTTCGTCTAAGAGAGACATTCCCACAGCTAGACTAAGTTAGTGTTGACAGGGAGAAGAGAAGTCACTTGATCTGAACACATATTATTTATAGACCTAGATGTGATTACTAAGGGGAAGAGAAGAAACAAAAGTGGCAGCCTGGGTTTTGGTTTTGCTAATTGTACATGCAGTTGTTTCATGTCCTAGAGCTGAAATTTAGAGTGACTGGCCTTGCTGTCACATTTGAACACACCTCCTTTCTACTTCTCTACATGCCATTCTAACAAATCCTCTCTTCTGTCTCCCCTGAGATTCCTTCCAAGCCTCACACCTTCAACCATGTACATGTGTCAGCAAGCGCACACACACACACACACACACACACATGCGCGCACGCGCACGCACACACGCGCACACACACAGTCAATCATTTCTAACTCTGTTTATGAGAATCTTCTCCGATGATTTATGTCAGAATATCAGCTCTGGGAAGACCAGAGGTTGATCTCTCTATCTCCCTTATTTTATAGACAGAAAATTTAGAGAGAGAGTGAGAAAGAGAGAGAGAGAGAGAGAGAGAGAGAGAGAGAGAGAGAGAGAGAGAGAGAATGTTTTTTTCAGTGTCACCCAGCTACTACAAAAATCCAGGTGCCAATCTCTTGATTCCCATACAAATCTCCTTCCGCTTAATTCATGCTGGCTTCTAAAATTCCCTTGTCTCCATCATCTTTCTTTTTCCTCTGTAGATTCATGATGAAGTGGTTGGTCCTTCCCTCTGTCTCCTCAGCACCTACTTTGCCTCTCTAGATAAGGTCAAAGACTGTGTCATCCTTTGGCATGACACACAGTGCTGACTATATTACCTAGGCAACTCAATACACTTAGGGGACGCTGATTGATTATGCTCTGTACTACATTTGCATTCCGAATCTCTCATATTTTTAAGACTGCAATCTCAATCTACACAGCAGTCAGGTACATCCGGTTCTGGTCTGCTCTAGTGCAAAAGCAAATTCTTGTTCATTTTATATCTTTATTATTATCAACGCTCTTACTGTATCTGTTTGATCCATCATAAAGGAAATTGCAGTGTCTGAATTCTTTGATTTCTTTCCCCTTCCATGCATAAACTGGGCTAGACTAAGATCTGAGATTCCGTCTTCTTGTTTCTAAATCCTAGACATCTCATTAGTGATCGATGACCTAATCCTTTTAATATGTCTTCCAAGAAGGCTTCCTCATTACATTCTCCCTCAGGAGCGAGACGGGATATAGGTGGGGAGGGGAGAGGAGAAGCCTACTCAATTCTCTGCAGATCTGCTTGAGGTTTAGAAACAAGTGTGTCTCGGCCGTGTAGAAATGGTGGGGTGAACACAGTGTGAATCCACGTTGCATTCACTACTCACTCTCTGATGCGACACCTTTATACTTCTCATCTGTTCCCATGTGACATAGTGCTGCCTTGTGTTTCCTCCTAGACACATAAGCAGCTGAGTACGCCATCCCTGGGCTTCCCAGTAGAACCACTAGGGAGGAACACAGAGGAGCACTGCTCAGATGGCCTTAAGTCCATTCTGATTGTCATCTTCGTTTCGGATTCTCTGCCTCTGAACAAGGCCTTAGGTCAGCCTCTGCCTGCTTCTGTCATTGCCATTATGCATTTCCTGGATAACCCTGACTCTTAATACCCATGGAAAATGACACTCCAGACTCATTTCTGACCCATATTTGAATAACTAACATCTTAACACAGCAAGTATATGAATAGCTATGTCCTTGAGGCTGACCAGTGGAGGGGCTAAGAGATCTAAATCAAAGGTCAGGCTAACCTGAACAAAGCTTGGTCTTTTTATATATTACAATCTTGGAATATAAAATGTAATCTCTCCGAACCTGTTTCTTCCTCCTCTAGGGATTAAACGTGCCACCACATCCACCACCACATCCACCACCACATCCACCACCACATCCACCACCACATCCACCACCACATCCACCACCACATCCACCACCACATCCACCACCACATCCACCACCACATCCACTGGTTAGAATTAGTGTACTCTCAATGTAGAGTCTGGCAGAGTACAAACCATTCAGGAATGACCAGCAAGTGGCTCTTGTCCTTGCTAGTGTGATTGTTAGAAAGTATTAGCACGTTTCTACAAGTGAAAATAGTGAAGGCAGAATCATGACAAGAGTTCCTCTAGTGTCCTTCTAGTTAGAGGAGAAAACAAAGGAAACTCTGGGAAACCGTTGGAAGCTAATGTTCCCCCATGGGTGGCATGACCAAAAGGCCAGTGGAGCGGCAAGCCCATAACTTCAGGGTATAATACGTCCGAGAGCGTTACTCGGAAACTTTATCTTGCCAACAAAAGGGGGCAGGGGCTCCTGTGAAAAGGGTTGAAATCTGGTCACTAGGCAGTGTTTTGAACAGCAAATACAGATGACAGTCATATTTACGGTCAATTTACCAGAATCAGGTATCAGATGACCCTTTGACACCAGCCAACGCTTACTAAAGAGCTAATTAGCTGAAAAAATGGGGTGACAGGTCAATTGTATCCTCACAAAGGACGAATTTGTCATGTGGGAATCTGCTGGTAGTTACAGCTTCTGGGTGGCTTCTTGGCCTACAAAGACAGCTAAGTTAGGGGAAGAAGGAAAAGGAGACCCAAGTATTCAGGAAACCTAGGAGCATTTACTTCCCAGGGGCAGATGACTGCACGGAGCCACTCCTGTCCCAGAAACGCCAGGCTTTGGTGTCAGCTGTGGAAACGAAGAACCCCTAGAAATCAGAAAGAACCTGCCTTCTCAGGGAACTGATATCAATATCAGCAGCCATTGTTTCTCCAGAACTAAGTTTTGTTTGCTATGATGCACTGTTTCCCCCTAAATCTTAACAGTGCATTCACTGAACCTACAGGAAACCTAAGGGGAAAAATGAGAATAAATCTCTTCTAGACTTTTTACTCCTAAATAATTGGTATTAAGATGATGTGGTATAGTTCTTTCTTATATTAATGAAGAAAGCTAAAGTCAAGAGGGATACACAATTTGAAGTCTTTATTGATGTCACATTTTACCCATAAAAGTGTCTCCTTGTGTTACTTAACCAATTCCCAGCAGGACTGCAATTTATAAAATTGCCCTTTCCAAGTTCTCCGGATCTCAGAAATGACTTCCTGTTTTATGACCTAAAATCATTATCTCTTGTTACATTGTGAAAGATGTTCAAGTTTTCTCACCCATGCTAGCTAGGAATGACCAAGACTACCTGCCCTTCCAAAAACTATCCCATGTGTCATTTGTCAAAAACCTGTGCCGGTACCATGAGCTAGCTGCTGAGCATGGATCTGTTTTAACAGACTTGCTCAAGGAGAACTGGGTCCTATTTTCCCGTAGAAACTACATAATCTTTGCCAACCAGGAAAATATGAAAGAAAGAAAGCTAGGTGGAGAAGCCTTGTTACCTACTCCACTATAGCAATGAGAAAATAAAAACTTCTTTCCTTACACCCCTGACGTTGGCTAAAATCAGGCTGTAACACTGCACAGGATTATAATGAAATTTTACAGTTAGCATGGGTACATATAGAATCTTTTACAGTTAGCATGGGTACATATAGAATCTTT
>NW_021604678.1:3457678-3496428 GCF_004785775.1 Grammomys surdaster
TACATATAGAATCTTTTACAGTTAGCATGGGTACATATAGAATCTTTTACAGTTAGTATGGGTACATGTAGAATCTTTTACAGTTAGCATGGGTACATAAAGAATGCCTTACTTCCTACTGAGTGAGTCCCCTGTTGTCCTAGGAGTCTTTCTGAACAGGGAGCCACTGACACACATTACAAGGTAGCTGCCTCTCAGAAGTTCCGCCCATCTCCTTTGGCTTTAAAGGAAAGGTAATACCCCCCACCATGCTCTACAGCAGAAGTTCTCAACCTGTGGGTTGTGACCCTTTCAGGAGGGGTCACATATCAGATATCCTGCATATCAGATATTTACATTATGATTCATAACAGTAGCAAAATTACAGTTATGAAGTAGCCAAAGAGATAATTTTATAGTTGGGGGTCACCACAACATGAGGAACTGTATCAAAGGGTCACAGCATTAGGAAGGCTGAGAACCGCTAATCTAAAACATTCCAGGCTCTTACTCAGAATGTTGGTTTATGGTAGAAAACAGAAAACTGAAAAAAGCCAGGATGTGGTAGGGCTGCAAATGGCTCAAACAAGGTCTTGATTAAGTGCTTTAAGTAACAACATGCAAAACCCAAGCCACTGAGTTCGCTTTTCGTCCATCAGTAAGCCATCGAGAGCCCAGCTCAATCTGGTCGCACCTTCTCCTGAAACCAGATGTTTAAAAATTTTAAAGCATTGTCCATCTGAGATTTCTATTAACATAAAAAGAATTTCTGTCTGCACATTCACTATCTGCTATAGAACAACCCCACCCACACACCACCATCTTGAACACAGTTTACCCCTCCCACTTCAATATCTCGTGAGTTGCCTTCCCCACTACGTTCCCTAACCTGTCTTCTTCTCTTCTCATGGGCTCTGTACTGTGTTCTTTGCCTCTACCCACATTTACTCCCAGTCTGATACACACATTTAACACTTAGGAGCTAAGATCTTCATGTGGAAGAAACATTGTTACCTTTCTGAGCCTGGATTACCTCAATATATTTATCTTCCAGATCTATTTTCCTGCAGATTTTACTTCATTCTTCTTTATTGCTAAGTAAAATCCCATGTGCACATGGGCCACATCTTAGTCATTCATCTGTTGGCAGACATCTGGGCTGACTTCATTCCCTTAGCTACTGTGAAAGGGCTGGAGATGAACATGGATCTGTAAGCCTCTCTGCAGTAAGCCTCTCTGCAGTGAGAACGGAGGCTGTGAACATAAGGCCAGCAGTGGAATAGCTGAGTTATACCCGAGCTCTAGTTTTAGATCTCTGAGAAAGGATCACACTAATTTCCATGTGTTGCACCTGTTTACACCTCTACCAATAATGGACATGGCTCCTCTCCTCCAAAATCCTCACCAACACTTGTCATTTGTTCTCAAAACGGTGGCCATTCCAACTAGGGAGAGGCGGAGTCTCAACGTGGTTCTAAGTTACATTTTTCTGATGGCTAGGCATATTGAGCAGTTTTTAAAAGGCTTATTGACCATTTGCATATATTCTTTTGATAACTGTTTGCTTCATTGGCCTACTTTTTGATAAGCAGATTTGGTTTTGTGTGTTTAATTTTGAAGATATTACAGATAGATGAGATAGATAGATAGATAGATAGATAGATAGATAGATAGATAGATGATAGATAGATACCCCTTGTCTTAAGTACAGCTGGCAAAGGGTGGTTTTGCATTCTATAGACTATCTGCTCACACTGTTGACAGTTTCTTTTGCTGTGCAAGAGCTTGTTTTAATTTTATACAATTGCATTTGTCAATTCTTGGGAGTATTTCTTACACCATAAGAGTTCTATAAAATATCTTGCCTACACCTAAATCCTGGAGCAATTTTAATGTTTCCATTAACATTAATTTTAATGTTTCCAGTGTGCCATTGAGGTCTTTGATCCAGCTGATTTTAAAGGCAGAGAGAGCTAATACTAATTTGGATTTCCTGCAGATGGACACCCAACTTTACTAGCACCATTGGTTGACAAGGCTCTCTTCTTCCTGGTATTTTTTTTATATCACTGTATCAATAATTAGATGGTGACAGGTGTGTGAGTTTGCCTCTGAATCTTCTGTAATGTTCCATTGGTCTGTGTACATGTCTGATTTTGTTCAAGATCATATTGACTTTGTCACTATGCTTTTGTAGTATATTTTGAGGTGAGTAACATGATGCTTAAAGTTGTATACATTCTACTCAAAAGTGCACTGGCTATCTGTGGTCTTAATTATTTCCAAACAGATTTCAAGATTTATTTTGAATCTTTGAAGAATATTACCGTAATTTTTATGGAGCTTACAGTGATCCTGTAGATTGTTTTGAGTCATATAGCCATCTTCAAAACATTCATCCTTCCAGTGACAGTTTGAACATAAGTCCAGGTTACTTTGGGCACAGGTCTCTATTGCAGCAGATGGCAGTAGTTATGAGCTATAACCTATGCAAACCCTTCTGGTGAGTTATGATCCTTGCCTTCTGAGAGGTACTGTGCCCACAAAGATCATGTCTTTATATAAATCTCTACCTAAGCCTTTTTCCTTGGCATAGCCTCATTCTGTTGAGGGCTTGGGAACAGTACATGACTCTTGTCACTGGAGCTACATAGCACAGAGTTTTGTGTTCAGGCATCATGGCTTGCTGCCATGACCCCAGCTGGAGTTTGAAAGTCCTGGGAGGTTTGTAGAAGCTGTTTCTCTATGCTTCAACAGAATCATAAGAATGAACTCCTGGGCTACATGTACACCAATAGTCTACAGACATAGAGGATAGAAATTAAAATGATTACCAGACATTTCTAAAGTTGGACATAGATGCAACTTCTGGAAGAATAAAACTCAAGTCAACTCGTTCAATGCAAAGTTTTAATACTACTAAATACCTTGTGTGCTAATACTATTTTAACTCTGTTTAAAACAATTCCTTGCTCAGTTCAAAACTGACAGAAAAGTAGACATTTCACACATTACATGGTCCATAAGAATTATAGTCATCGATGAAATAAGACAAACACTGATTCCAGAGACTTAGGCAATTTAGAAAGGAAATGAAAATACACTTGAACCTCAGTAAAAAGAATCTGAGAATCAATTTTTCAAAACTACCCATAGAGTTAAAAACAGCAACATCACAGCACAGTGCTCTGGGACTCAGTACAGTTCTGTTTTAGGGCACGTTGTTGCTATTGTTATTGGATCTCCCCCAAGAGGTCACTGTGGCTTGTAGCCAAGAGCCATTCATGGGGCACTGATTACCCTGGCATGCCAGAGGACATCACTTAGGCAACCATGATATGAGCAAAGCAAAACAGACATCAGTAGGCATTGCTTCTAAAACCAGAAAAAATAAAAAAATCTTCAAATATCTAATTCCTGTGGGTTCTCTTTAAACTGTAAATAAATAACAGTGTCCCTAAATGTTTATTTGTTGTCCTCTCTGCTCCCAAGTTCACAGGCAGGAAACATAAGAAGCTGACTAAAGATTAGTCAGAACTGAAGTTAAGCACTTCTGAGACGATAATTATGAAAAAGTAATTACATTAAATTGACTCAGTGTTTTGGAAACATGCCAAATGCTTAAAATGACTAACACCTTTGCCTTCTCCATCAGCCCTTGTCAGGCCAAATAACAAAACCTTCACTGAGGATGCTACCATCACTACGATCTTGAAAGCACAGATTCCCCACCTGAACTAAACTTGATTGTACCCAACTGATTTCGCTGACAATCTCAATTCCAAAATGCATAAATGATTTGTCACTAGGCATTTGAGGCATTTTTAAATATTATTTATCTTTTTAATTTATATTAAAAAGTCAATAATACGGCTACTATAAAAATTTAAATAATGGCATAAAGTACAAATTAACAATTATGTATAATATTAGCACCCCAAAACAGTGACTATTGACATTCCAATGTTTTGTGTGTTTTTATTACAATATTAAGAGTCATGTTGTGGGTACTGCTTTGCAGTTTACCCTTCTCTTCACATAGTAACATACTCTAAGCTTTTTCATGGTGTCAAATCCCATTTTACCATGTCATTTTTAAAACTATACTTCAGAACATGAACATCTAATTAATTATCAAAACAGACACACCTATTGGAAGATTCGTGGGTTGTTTTCAAAATTTTATTATTATAAATATTGTGCTTAGACATAAATTGCGATGGACATTTGTATTTCTTTGGAACACATACTTAGGACTTAAAATGCCAGTTTAAAAAGAAAAACACTTTAGATTGCCACATGAAGCTCACTCTCCTAACCTACCCAAGTGCCATGAGTTATAACTTCTGTGCCCTCACTAACAATTATCCTTACTATTTTTGAAACTTTTCTTAACCAATAAGCAACTAGGTAACCTTGTGACTTCCTTTTATTCAACCACTGGAACCTGATCATATTTTCTCTTTATTTGTCTATTGAATTTTATGCTTTCAGTTGTCCAATACTGGTTTATCTGACTCCCCAATGCATTGTATGTACAAGAAATTAGGATCTTGTTCCGTGATTATCCTTCGCTTAGTTTCCTTTCTGTACAATCTGTGATGGATTTGTAATATTAAAGAACAAGAGACTTCTTTATAATAAAATCGATTTTTAAAAGGAAGAAAATGAGGCTAGAATTTGTAACTTTAAGAACATTTACCAATAGCCTTCATTTTGGCCACAAAATACCTTTAATGAGTTTTTGACAATTCATTTAAATTATTCTTAATTAGTCAAAGAAAATTTAGGAATATATAATTAATCATTGTGTAGGTCCTTCTTACCCTCCAAAAGAAATTTAGATGCTAGTTTTCCATTACAATTAGGGGTTTTAACAGACATTCTACAAAATTAACTTACTTTAGTAAAGATTTTATTAACTCTTGGAAGTTTTTATTATTGTACTTTGATCATTTTTTCCCTTCTCCAACTCCTCCCAGACACATTCTCTATTCAACACCCACCCAACTTTGTGCTCTCACTCTTTAAACCTGTCCAGGGTGATTCAGTGTTGGCTATATAATCTTGGGTGGGTAGGCAACCTCTGAAGCTTGTTCCACCTACCAGAGGCTAGACTCTTAAAGAAAACTGACTCTTCCTCTCTTGAAAGATATCAATCACCAATGGCTCCTCGCCTAGGATTTCATGCCACCCCTCCACTCTCATCCCTGATCTGTGCTTGGATTTTGCCTGACTTGAGCTTGACCGTCTTGTAGAATGAGCCTTAAATCAAACCAGAAAGTGGTTGGCTATACCTGGTACATTCCTGCCGTGATTGCAGTACCGGGCACATCTTAACACACTTGTCATTATATAGCACACGAGGTTCACAGCTGGATAACGTTGGTAATTTCTTTTAATTTCCAGCAGCATTCATAGCTTTTCCCAGTACTCTGAAAGCTCCTAGGAATGAAACTCCCAGGTAGAATCTTCATTCCTAGACATTTTATGACGCAACTATATAGTGCCTTGGGAGTGCAGGGTAGAGGAGGGAATAGAGGAGGTATAACTCATGCTAAAGGCCTCCTCATGAAAAGTCATACAAAAAATACTACTTCAGACATTCTCTGCAATATAAACACATGCATATATATATATATATATGTGTGTGTGTGTGTATATATATATACATATATATATATACATGCATATATGTGTATGCATATATGTATAGATATATGTGTACACAGACATACACACACACACACGTGTGTGTGTGTGTGTGTGTGTGTGTGTGTGTGTGTGTGTATGGTACTTAAATGGAGTTACCCTATAACAGAGTAACTATACCCCTTTGTAGACATCATAAGACAACAAATAAAAAGCCCAATGCTAGGAATAGATTACCGTGTTTGGAGCTGTGGCCAGTAAATGTCAACAGACTCCAAAATATTATAGGATTATGCCATTTTTCTTGGTTACCCTACAGAAATTAACAGTAAGATCTTATTGCTGAAGATGTCAAAATTAACTTATTTACTGTTGGCTTGGAGGGAAATGAAAAATTCCAATGGATTTTCCCTGCTGAAAACATAAATTCAAAAAAAAGTGATTGATCATTAGTAAAACGTTACACATCACTTCAGCACTCCTGTCCATCCCCAGAAAGATTTGTTAAAGTGCAGAGTATTCTGATGGTTGACCAGTGACCTGTCTATAGGCAGCTGAGCATCAGGTCAGCCCAAAAGGAATCCTTGCACCACTGGACAAGAAAAGCACATTTTTTTTTACCTTTCTGCCAATGCTTCCAGAAAGGTTCATGTTACTTTTATAGCATGACTTTTCCCTGCCATCCTGTATTTTTCTAAGCAATGCACAGAAAAGAGACAGTGAAGTATATATGCTAAATAAATATGCCTGGTGTTTGAATTTAAAAAAACAGAATTGGTAAAGAAAAAAAAAGCCTCGCTATTAAGCCCAAGTAAAGGACACATTGTTAGAAGCCATTGGGAGCAAAGGAAGCCATAAACAGAGTGGCAGGAGTTGTAATGATACCTCATTTGCATATATTAGGAGGACACAACAAAAACAAAGATAAGATCTCTCTGATTAAAATTCTCTTTGCTCTGTTTTTTCACAGGCTGGAGTATTCTCCTTGGAAGGCGGCATCACTTGGATAATATTTCCCCAGATCTCAGATAGGCTTCTCCCAAGCCCCCCACCACATAACCTCCAACCCCCCAAGACCCCAGTGGCCTCCGATACTAAGAAGGAGTGGGAACAAAAGGGGGCTGTATCACCAAGGGCAACCACTTCTCACCAGTTTATTATTACCATGCTTCAGAGTCATGATAACCACAAACAGCATTATAAATAGAAAGAAGGGCAGCCAGAGCTTAATTAATATGCTGTAAAAATACTCTATGACAGTTGTGAGGCAGTGGGCTGTGAGAGGCAGCTGGGTACCTGGTTGAACGCAAGCCTCAAACCCCGGATACCCTAAAGGGACAAGGGACAGTAGGAGTTCGGCCTTGCTCCTGGGCCCTGGTTCCTTTTAGCTTCAGCCATCCACAGCCCCTCTCAAAGAAAGGTTTGTTGTGGCCTTCAGTCATGTAGCACAGGTAGAGAGCATGACTACAGGCCGCAGAGCCTCAAGAGATCTTCATATTCATGAGTTACCTAAAGGCCAGAGGGTGTAGCCAATTAAGCATCCTTTCCCAGACCCTTCTCCTGCTTACAAAAGGTATTTAACCTCAGGCTCACCCTGAGAACATGGGGTACAGCTTCATCTACTTTCCACCATGACAATAAACCTTTTAAAACCATGGACTTCCTCGTGTCTTTGGGACCCGCCGTGAAGAACCATAGAGGAGGCCTTCACCCAATGAGCAGCCACCTAATCTCCCACCCAGAGGACTTCTCTATGTTCCCACCACAGAGGGCTGCCAAGTCAAGCAAGCTAGCTGAGCCAGCCGCAAGTCACCTTGACCAAGAGTCTCATCCACCCAGCGGGGCATCACCAGAGCTTCTCTCCCTGTCCCCTTTCGGCTGCAATGGTCTAGCCCATATGCTCCCCCTTCACGACCCCCCCCCCCCAGGCTCAGTGCCTCTGCAGCCTCCCAGTGGCACCTGGGAGCCCAAGGGCCCGGAGACCCCAGACCCAAAAGCTCCACTCCCACGGGGGTCTCAGGCTGAGACCTCTTCACGCCTGGGCAGAGTCCTGTGGCTTCTCATAGCCCATTGTCTGCCCAGCGATCCATGGAGTGAACTCAGCCAAATTCCCAAGTGCTTCTGCACCCTGGGCCGTGGCCCTACTCCCCCCCCCCCCCCCCGGGGTGGCAGATGCGCCAGCTACAGCCCCACAGACAGTTATGACCATGAAATAACAAATTAAAACTTTCTCTAGAAATTATTTTACAGGCGTATCTTAGAACTTATGTTATTATTAACATGCTGCCTTACAAATGAGTACGTCATTCTTCGGATTGTTCTTTTTATCCACTTCAACACCACGCCTATGCATCATCTAAAACGTTTGTTTTCATTTCATGCAAAGTCCCCTTTGAAGCAGAAATGGGCAGTAAAGACTTGAGATGATCATAGAGGTGTGGCAGTCTTAGTTGGGAACTGGTCAGCTCAGAGAAGTGGAAAATCAGACTTGTCACAAAGTAGGGAAGTCCCTCAGGAGGGAAAGCCACTCAGCCTCAGACATGGCTGCGGCTTCAGCCACACTTTCACTGGTGGATGTAGCTTCTCCAGCGTGACTGCTAATAGGAACACTGGATAGGTTGGCCTCTCTCTCTCAGGAAGTGGAAATCTGTCTCAGTATCTTCTGCTGCTAGTGAGAGAAAAAGCAAGGAGGGAGTTTCTCCAAACACAAGTATATTCTTCAGAGTCCAGACAGACTAGGCCGCCCTTGTCTGAGATATCTAAACCTGGTTTCTCCGAAGTGTAAGGTTTTACACCCGTGAACCTGTGCTTTTCTCCCACTGTGGGGCTTTCAGATGAGTTTTCTACACAGAGGCAAAGCCTCTGGCATTTTTTTTTTACATTCCGACCCACAGTTTCTTGGCTACATTATCAAAGCAGACCAAGCAGATCCTCCTGAATCAAAGCTCCAAGACCCACCACAGACTCTGCAGCACTAATGAACCAGGAACACAGATTCTGCTGGGCCCCTGTGGGTAGCAAGGGAGGAGGGAATATAAAATCCCACAGTGGTGAGACTATGCTGCAGCCATAATGAATCAACTTCTGTTAGCAGGTGTTGTCTGTTCCAACATCTGCTTGCCATATAAAACTGTGGCTGATGGATGATGTGCAGATGTATAGATGCTGTCTATATCAAAGGTTGCATGATAGATGATAGGGATAGATATACAGATATATAGATATATAGATAGAGATAGGTGATAGATAGATAGATAGATAGATAGATAGATAGATAGATAGATAAAGATAGAGACAGATTAAATTGAGATATAGATAGATTGATAGAATTGAGATAGATAATAGATAGATAACAGATAGATAGATAGATAGATAGATAGATAGACAGACAGATAGATGACAGATGGTAGAGTATATATGTGTGTGTGACTATGTGTTAATATATTAAACAAACTTAGTTGTATCTTTAAAGCAAATGCAGAATCAGTGTTTTTAAAAGTGTTTTCCTGCATTTATTTTTAAAGAAACAACAACAAGCAGGTATTTGTCAGGCTCATTAACTCCTCTGAGATCCCTCCTTTATAAAGTAGGAATAAAAATACTTTCCTCAATAACTGTGATCAGATTTTTAAAAATTAATATTAACATAACAGTAAAGTACATAGAACAGCACCCAAAACAAAATAAACCTCCAATTATTTGACCAATTATGGCTGTTATTTCTACCACTACCATTGATTATTTGTGCCAAATTTATCACAAAATGATTCAAAGTGATTGATAAAGATAAACAAACAAACAAAAAACAAATGAAAAACAGATGAGACAAGAAGAAGATTTTAATCTATCGGATTAAAATTTGTATTTCTTCCTCATGAAACACTCATAAAAACAGAGCAGCTGAAAGCTTGGGCAGAACATTGAAAGGCTCTTGGGAAGACTAAAACTTCATTTTTATTTCACCTCAGGTCACAGACTCTTGCCCACACTCCCATGAAAATACCAGTTATCAAGGAAAAGGATACTATAAACTTTAGTGTCTGGGGTGCAAGGCCAAGAAAGAGAATAGTACAGCCTTCGTTGACAGTGTCGTAAGAGATCTACACAAACGCCCCACTCACTCTGTCTTGCAACCTTTCTGTCCACCCCTCTCCTGATCTTCATGCTTAGCAGGAAGCAAAACACCACCCTGTCTTTTAGTGAGAACTCAAAAAGGAAGATCTTATCATAAATACCATTTTACAAAAATTATGCCCCACTGTGTTCCATGTCACATCACCAGGGAAGGGAGGCATTCTGCCACGTAAATTCACTCAAGTCTACTTCTGAATATTACCTCTCACATAATGATTTTTTGCTATAAATTTGGAGTCATTACCCAAGAAGTTATAGGATTAGCATTTTAAAGACCTGTTAGAGATAGGAAGTCAACCAATAAATATAAACGCTCTTGGCCTCCAGTTGAGAGATTGCTTAAGTTCTGACGGTGACAATGTATGTTCATTCAGTGTATGTATACTATGTGTATAGTGTATATATAGATGTTTATAGTGTATGTTCACTCAGACAGAGAATTGGGAAATCTTTTCCAGACATGGAAAGGAAAAAGTCCAGTTAAATGTCTGACTCTCTAAAACCCTTGTTGAACAGTAAACTACTAGAGCACTATAAACCTCAGTGGGAAACAGTTTAATCTATAACTAAACAAGAACAATTTATGGGTATGAGGACTGAAAATGGGGCTAAAAGTGAGGCTTGATGGTGATCGTTTCCCTTCCTGCCATCTACCAGATGCCTAGATAGCACATTGGTACATTTAATGTCAAGCCCATAAATGGTCTGTCAACCTTGGCACTCTTTAAAGCACCATGCTCGCACAAACCAACACAGGTGAGTCCTTACCAGGTGTTCAGCCAAAGAGTCCTTTGAAATTATTACTGAGTTCAGGGACTCAGTGTAGGAAAACACCAGAAGGTGAGTAAGGAAGGCAGTTTAAAGAGGAGAAGGGATTATTACAGCATATCTCAAACATGCTTTCTTTCATAGAGCAAAGAGTATTATAGAATAGAAACCTGTTTGGGCAGAATAGTCATGAAGCACAGTGTCAACAAATTGGTCACTGCCTTTCAATACAGATCTGATCCAGCCCAACAATGGCTATCACTGACTACGAGGCTATCTGCTCCTCCTCTAGCTAGACATCTGTATGGCAAACAGAAAACCAGGCATGGCCTGAGTTCAGACTCGTGGTTATTCCCCAAACCCCCAACTGTCACCAAACACTGAGGGCAAAACTTTTGGCCCCTTTCCGAAAGGACAGGCTGAATTGTCCCAGCAAACATGGATATTTTCTTTTGCAGAAACTTGGCAGGAAACACCAGGTGCCATGGAAGGCTTGAACTGAAAATGTAGTCTTGCTTCAAAATAATCATTGCTTCAAAAAATTCAACAATTTTTTAAAATTTCTTTCTACAAAATAGCTGTAAGGTAATTTGGAAAGATGCAAAATCTAAATATTTTATGATTTCATTGTGTGTTAAATGTACAGAGTTAGTCTAATAAGACAGAAAGTACATGATGTGTTGGCAGCAGGGGAGAAAGCAGATGGGAATTGTTCATGCCCTTGAACTGTCTACTTTACAATGATTAACTTTGTCCTACATGACTTACAGATTTTATCTCAATTAAAAATTGGGTGAAATTTTAATATAAACTAAATATTAGATGGCTTTATGGAATTTTTCATTTCTAAGATGTGACAATGGTCTCGCATCAATATTTTCTAATATTTTCTAATATTTTAGTAAAATATCATGTTTGTATGCAGAAAGTAAAACAACATGACAGAAAATATTTATGATTATTGAATCTAAATGAAACATAAAGAACTGTTCATTGTGCTTTTTTTTCAATATTTCATTGAAATGTTGGGACAAGACATTTTAATGATCACCTAAAATTATAAATGAAGTTCAAGGCTTAACGTAAAAATTTGCCAAGTACCTTCTGGATGCCAGGTACTGTACTAATACTTAGGATATGTTAATGAACAAAAAGAAGCAATACAACCTTATTGTTCTAGGCTAGTGATAGCCATAAATAACCAGGCAGTGCAGTACAAGTTACACTTTGAAGATGTAAGACACCAAAGACACAAAGCCTAACACCTCCAGGATCTTACTGTGCATCTGTGAGAAACAGTAGTCTGGTAAAACTTGCAGAGTGTGGCCTGAAGGTAAGATTCTGCAAGAATTGCAAGAGGCTGTAAATAACACAAATGAATGACAACAGGTAGCAGTATTTAATGGGGGTGGGGGTGGCAATCTGGCCTCAAAGGGGCACTGCCTACTCAGGTCTTGCCAGCAGGAAGCCACTCCAAAGTGAGAAACTCAGAAGCTGAGGAGGCCATGTGATAAGTCTCAGTAGTAGATAAATCCAAATTTCCAGTATATTCCAGTCTTGACTTTGCAAGTATCTGCCTTTCCCAATGGTGGGAGGGGGTGGAGTGGGCAGCCAAAACTGTATTAGGAAAACATGAGGCATTGGAAAAAACTCCAGGGCTGGGTGAGTAACCACAGCCGTGACCACCAGCCAGGCGAAGATCGACAGGAGTACTTACGCAATCCAGAGCCATCCTGCTGGGCATATTTTTCATTTTCTTTTAAATACAAATGGAAAGAGGCACAGACATGGACTAAGTACTGAGACAGTACCTCGCATCCAAACACACTTGTCCTTGACACTTAATTCCCAAAGTTGTAAGTCCTTGGTCTGTTCCAAGCTGAACTGATCACCTTCCTAGAACGATATAAACACAATCCCACCTCAGAAGGATGAGGTGGGTTGCCACTGTGCTTTGAGTGTTGCCATTGAGCCTTGTGTGGTTCGTCCGCTATAGCACGACTCTCGCTGATTCAGACTGGATACTGAAGAAGGTACATTTGCTGTTTCCACAATCTTTACATTCACAGAGGAAGAAGACAGCTGGGAGAAGATTTGGTAGAAATGAATACTCATAAAACTTAAAATTAATAGGATGTTGGCCTTAAGAAATAAACAAATTAGGTTATACAATGTTTTATTTACCCTTTCCCCAAGGGTCAGCAGTGGTTCACACACATGAATCTGGAGAGAATTGTAGTCTGGGGACAGGTCCAGCACTGAATTTAGGATTTCTGGCTGGGCATTCTAAACGGTTTTCAAAAAAAGAAAAAGAAAAAAAAATCCACGGCTGCCTCTTGTGTCCAAAGAAATGCTAGGAACCCTGGGCTGCCGTTGAGCAACACAAAATCAAGAGATCGAATTGAAGAAAAATCTCATCTTTCGCTATCTTGGAACACATCTCCAGGTGTTATTTTATCCTATTCTGGGGCCTGAGAAGAAGGCTGCCTGCTAATTCGCAGCTCTGGTGCTTTGAAGTGCCATTGATATTCCAAACTCAGGGAGCCTCCCATATCATAAAGGAATCTTCTACCCGCCCCTAGCCCCACTACAAATAAACTTGCTCCTGCAAACCTGCAAGCCGGCCCTGCGCCCTGGTGCCCCAACGCCAGCCAGCCTCTGAGAAAGGAGCCAGGGCAGCACAAGTTCTGCAGAGAAAATAACAACCTCAGCATGCAGCCTGGAGCAAGAAAAACAGTGAGCTATTTAAACCCCACCATTTCTCTTTAAAGACTTGGGTGTTCTTCAGAAAGAGAATTTTCCTCCCTCCTCACAAGGGGCCAGAGTGTTACTCATTTTATTTACAGAGCTTTGAAGTGTGCCTCCAAAGTTTGAGTTCAGCACCAAGGAATGTAAGGGTCAATCCATTTTCCCTTTCTGATGAAGGGAGGCTGTGAATTTAATACCACAATTTATTCAAAAGAAGGAAATGCACCAGGGCACACTCGGCCATTAATGCGAAACTGTACATACTTGGAACTGTATCACACTCAAAAGACTTTTACAGTTTGGCTAACAGTGGCGGTCTATTTAATGAGCCTTCTGGATAATCCATTCCTACTAGCCTCAGCACCTGTAAAATGCAAGACACTTTGCATCTAATAACAGGAGCCGACAGTGCTAGAGTCATCACCTTCTAGAAGCAAAATAATTAAAATTACATCCCTATAGTATGTGTATATTTTATGAAAACTGGAGGTTCAATAGCACAGCTGGGCATGTGGCTTTTCCTGGTAACCTTCCAGTTGATCTCTCTTTGTAAAAGTGGCCTTCTGAGCTTTATTATCTTAACAAGAACCCCCATTTATATAGCTGTTTCTTTATGGAGCTTGAAGCGCTTTGTTGACCTTGGAATGCCCTTCACGCATAGGAGGATGCTCTCCCCAGCCCACAGAGCTGGCCAGACATTCTCAGTCTGGGGACCAAAACATTCATCTGTGAGTTAAAAGTTAGTGCTGAATGTGCTTTTCAAACCATCTCACATCTGGAATGATGGGGCGTCCTGTAGTCTGCAGAACATAACCGTATCAATGCCCATTTGAAGAGGCCATGAGGAGTATAGCACTCTGGGTCTTCCCTGTGGCTTCTGCACCCCCCCCCCCACCTGTAAATGGGATTAGTAACTCTTTGTATGGGCATTTGTTACTCCCTATCCCTCTATTACCTTTAAATGTTTACATAGTTGCCCTAGGTTTCTTTGTACATATCTGATTTCACATGTTTGGTTGATTAAGTATCGAACAACCTGGTACTGTCCTTGTGGATTTAGTTGTATTATGTTATTTAATTCTTACATTAACCGACTAAACCAGGTACACTTACTAGTGGACGAAAGACAAAGGCATTTAGTGTACCATGGGGACAAGTTCATAAGGTGATGGAACTGAAGTTTCAGGCTGTCTTCTGCCTCTGAAGCTTTTCACCAGGAATCAAGACTGTCTTTAACCTTATCAGCTGTCGTATAGTGTACCAAAAAGACTTAGTAAAAAAAAAAATGTACCTTCTGATGATTAGATAATTTTAGTCATTTTTGAAGCTGATCCACCTTAGATGCACTCTGTCCTCTCTACAATGATCCCTCACTCCAGTGCCCTCAGGGTTTCTGCCTGGCTGCTATTTTCTCTTCACTCAGCCTGGTTTTTTGACAGTTCCTCACCTGGAGCTGTGCCTCCACTCCAGC
The DNA here is from genome assembly GCF_004785775.1 of Grammomys surdaster. Taxonomy (NCBI): domain Eukaryota; kingdom Metazoa; phylum Chordata; class Mammalia; order Rodentia; family Muridae; genus Grammomys; species Grammomys surdaster. The sequence goes on from NW_021604678.1 coordinate 3,472,431, forward strand.
CTCCTATTACCTGCTCTCCTGATTTTGAACATGATATTCCCCCAGGCGAGCAAAGAATGATCCTAGTTTTTGTTGTTGTTGTTGTTGTTGTTGTTGTTTGTTTATTTATTTTTTTGAAACAAAATCCTGTGAACCTCTAGGAATAAACATAATGTTTCCAGGGGATGCATGGCCAGCGAAACGTGAAGGATCGGTTTCCAGATCCTTCACTTCTTGTTCTCCTTGGCTGTTTCATTAAGAGGAGGAGAAAGTGGGCTAGCCCTCCACTTCTGGGTTTTCTCTCTTAAAACTGGTTTGCCCACCATTGCTAGGAGTTTATTAAAAGGAAATAAACTCTTTTTTTTTTCCTCATCTCCTTTTTTCACTTCAACTTTGTGATTAAATAAATAAATAGACAATACATTTTTCTCAGAAAAGCCCACAGATATAACAACTTCCAGGCTACCAAACAATTGGAAACTCTGTCACTGCTGTCCAAGACTTCCCAATCACGTTCAAGGACAACTTAATTGAACTGTCAGTTAATGGATTGCTTAAAATCATTCTTGATTGCAAGTTGGGATGGATAGCAAGATTTCAGACAATTGAGAAATGTTGCCAGAATAAAACTTCTTCCTTCTCTATTTTTCTTCTGTTTTATTGCACATTTTTTATCATCTATGAATAGAGATGATGTGATTCTCTCTCACTCCAGCAATCCCGAGACATTCACAGCTCCACTGGACCACAATCTAATTGAATGAATAAAATAAATACTCCCAGACATGAAATAGAAAAGCGTCTCAAGTTCCTGTTTAAAATTATTTATTTACCTAAATGTATATATGCATATTATTTTGACCAATTGTATGCTATAGTCTTGAAAGTGACTCAATAATATTTTAATATTTATAGCTTGAAGCTAGATACAATTTGAATTAAAATGTCAACATATATACATATTTTAGAAGAAAATTATGATATGACAACCTACAAAAACTTCAAGCCTTAGTGTATTACATAAAGGTAAAATTCCTTGAGGAAAGTGGATTGGAAAAATGACTTCAAAAGAAAAACAGATGAATGTTGTAAGTGTCTGCTTGTTAAAAGAGTTTTGTCTGTGGACTTTTAAATAGGTGACAGTTGATATCCAAGCAGTATTTAGACTCTACTTGATTAATTTTAGATGACAATGTAATAATTTTATATAAAACTCAACAATTACAACATTTTACTTAAAGGTAAGTTTTCCCTGTGTAGCAGGAATCTTTCCAATTACTCTATTTCTACTTACAATATATAAAGTGACACTGAGCCTTGTACAGTTCTCTTCTGGAATATGTGTGAGTAAATTTTAAAGACCACGTGTAGGGCTGGAGAGATGGCTCAGCGGTTAAGAGCACTGACTGCTCTTCCAGAGGTCATGAGTTCAAATCCCAGCAACCACATGGTGGCTCACAACCATCCGCAATGAGATTGGATGCCCTCTTCTGGTGTGTCTGAAGACAGCTACAGTGTACTCATAAATAAAATAAATAAATAAATATTAAAAAAAAAAAGACCACGTGTAAAAGAAAGAAGCAATATGTTGATCCCTTATCTGACAAACATATGGTAGGTGACAGGCAAAGAGATGAACGGTGAAACCCTTTAAATACAAAACAATTCAACAGGTGATGGGAGCTGGTGACTTTTACTGCCGCACTCTGCCCATATGAGGCACACTGGGTTTGGCATAGGCCCCTAGCCCTGTGCCTGGTGATTATTTCCACGACAGCCTGGCACGTGTTCAAAACCTTCGTGATAATAGTCTCAGAGTGTGTGGTTAGTAAAAACCGTCCACACTGAAATGCTCTTCAGAGCAAGTACTCTCATAAGTGGGGTCCACTGGGAGCACAAATTCTTTGGAGTAGAATCTGACAATGCTCCTCAATTGCAAAGCGTTTTCCTTAGCTTACCAATGGTGCATCTGAGACTGAATCTGTAGATAAACTTGTACCTAAAGTAACTAACCTATTTCTTGAAATATGTGGGAAATTTGGTAACTGTCCAGGCACTATAGGTTATAAATTACGTACATTGGCAACATAGAAAACTATACAGCTACAAAAAAAAAAATCTAATGCCTACAAACAGGCACACAGATTGAAGTCTATTGTTAAGTGGGAAAGAAAATCACAGGGCTTACAATATTGATGGTGTGCAAACCTCTGTGCAAAAAGAGCGACTGGGAAAGGAACAATTATGAATGTTTCTAGTCCAACAGAGGTATCCACTCCCAGTAGCTTAGAAAGTGGTAAAAGAATAAAAGCACAGTATGAAAAGGCATAGAGGAAGGCTAGAGAGATGGCTCAGTGGTTAAGAGCACTGATTGTTCTTCCAGAGGTCCTGAGTTCAGTTCTCAGCAACCACATGGCAGCTTACAACCATCTGTAATGGGATCAGATGCCCTCTTCTGGTCTGATGACAGCAACAGTGTACTCACATAAAATAAATAAATAAATGTTTGAAGAAAGGAAGGGAGGGAGGGAGGGAGGGAGGGAGGGAGGGAGGGAGGGAAGGAAGGAAGGAAGGAAGGAAGAAAGGAAGGGCACCGGGTAGACGAAGAAGAGATTGATTTGTTTACCTTTTATAACATTTTTATTTTGAAATATGTATCATAGCCAACTCAAAACCTAAAAGTACTAAAAAGAAAGAAAGAAAAACAAACAAACAAACAAACAAACCGTTTCACTAGCCACAGTCCAGTGCTGGCCCAATACATGTTAATTAGCTAGCCTTATCTGAGGACTTAAAGTCCCTGGACCTGTTTTCTCTGTATGATCTTAGATGCATATTTTATTGATTTTGCTACAGGAATAGTAATTGCTAAATTGGAGCTCCGTGAACTGCGTCTCCCACAGCAGCTTAATTTATTTAATGGTTTTAAGCAATTTACCAAAGGTGACTAAAGGATTTTTTTTTTTTTGGCTTACTCCCTGTGTTTCTTCTTTCTTTTCTCATTCTGGTATTCGATTGAGTCGCCTGCGTTTCGTTGAGCATACTTGAGTGTACAGCAGAAGTATTTTAATGGCACATTTATTGCCATTTATAATAATGTTTTTAGTCATTAAAATGTACCCAAGGGAGGGCCAGACAGCAACCTAATTAATTACAACCATGCAGAGGCTGGCGTGAAAATAAGGAGGCTCAGCTCTAACACCCTAGTCCAATTTTTCACCAGCTCTAGACCTCAGGGAGACCTCACCCCTGTTGATCTCACCATTCCGATAGCCCATCAGCCCCCCCCCCCCGCCTTCATTTCCTTTCTTACTGAGCTAGGACCCCATGGTCATCATTTCAACCTGCCCCTTGTCAGGACTTCAATTTCCTCAGACCCTTTGCCTTCTGTCACATGCTCCCCACCAACCTCCAACACTGGATTCCCCCTAGCCGTCCATCTTCTTTTGCCTTGCACCGCTGGAACCAAGCCCAGCTAGCGAGAGTCACAGTACCCCACAGATTGATGCTGCAAAGGATTGGGGTTTCCTGACCTCAGCTGACCTCTGTACTGCTTCCGGCCCTTCCTTCCGTGGACCTCCCCCAACTCCTCCTCATGTCCCCAAGACATCCCTCCATCAGAGCAGTTCCGAACATTTTTCTGATTTTCTTCCCCACTCATCTCTAGAGCACCGCATCTTGTATGGTTCGCTTTCCTAGACAGATCAGCGATTGCGCACCTGGGCGGAGCTAAGGAGGAGTACCTGGCCAGAGCAGCAAAATCTCTCTAGAAACTGCCTAGCTCGCCTTTGAGTTGACTTGACAGGCCCTCCTGTCAGTCCAGATTCTAACGCTAATCTAATCTAAGTCCCAAACCGGATGGTTATGATCAGATCGCACACGACAACTTTATGAACCAAGAACTGAAGTCAGGATGGAAAACCCTAGAAGAGCAAGAAGGGAGTCGGCAGGATACGGTGGTGACAGGTGTGTCCATGGCTCCAACACTGAAAGGCAAGATGATTTCAAATTCTATTATAAATGCTCCAGAGCTCTCAAAATGTCGTTTACACACCTCGTCGTTACTCGAAAGCTATACTAGTCACCAAACAGATGACTAGTTGGTACCACAGTGTCTTAGGAAAGTCCCACAGATATCACTACATCACTAACTTGATTTTCCAATGTTTGACTAGCCGTGTGCAATGTAACTCGTTGTGACTTGAGGGACTGCATTGTGTGGTTCCTGATCTAACATGCATGTCTCAGAGTCTTAAAAGGTGGCTTACCTTCTCTCCTGCCAAAATTGGAGAAACATACCTTTGTCTGCGTTTATATTTTTACCTCGTCCCTCACTGCTTCCAAAGGGTCGATGTCCCTCATCCAGCAAAGCCCCAGCCACGCCTCCATCGTGCTCCTGACTACACTTGATATCTAGAACAGTACTCTGACCATTATCCCTGTAACCTCCTTTTTACAGTGATCCCTTTCCTGCCTTACAATAGTGACCCCCACCGACAGGAACCCCTCACTCCCAGAACTCCCCCACCTCCAGAAGCCCCCTGCCCCCAGGAACTCCCAACCACGGGACCCACTTCTGCCTCCAGGATCCCACCCCCACTCCCAAGACCCCGGCCTCCCCAGGAACACCCTTACCCCCGGAGCCCCCTTTTACTCTCAGGACCCTCCCCCGGAGGATTCTTTTCCCATCACAGGATGCTTCTCTTCTTCCCACTTGTATTGATGCAAGTGGTCTCCACACTATTGCATTGTGGGTCGGATAGCAAGCTGCAGTCAGGAGCTCTCCCATGCACCAAAGGATGTCCAGGAATGTCGCTGATTCTCATATCCCAAATTCCAGTAGCTCATGTCATGGAAAACAAGAAACGTCTTTCTTTAGACATTCTTGATGCTCCCTGGTGACCCCATTATGCCTGCTTACAAGCTGCATTACAAGAGAAATGCTAGCCTCCCTTTACTCCGCTCTCTTCTTGCCTCCCATCACTCCCTGATCCACAACAAAACGACTCCACCCATCACTGGAACTGTAGCTCCCTAGTTCTCTGAAGACATCATGACCCTAAAGAACCCGAAAGCCTCCCCACTTGGTGGTGTTTACACAGTCTTGTCTTCCTCTTCCAGCCTCCATTTTCCTAAGGTACTTATATGTACTAGTTTATTGAATCATCACACACACAGCAATGAGGTGAGTTTTGCTCATGGCTTTGGTTTACTTATCACATTTACAGTATTTGCCATGGTGCCGAAGTGCAATAGACGCCATACTGAGGAACTCCCGGAAGTGCAATAGACGCCATACTGAGGAACTCCCGGAAGTGCAATAGACGCCATACTGAGGAACTCCCGGAAGAATGAGGATGCAAACGAGAAAGTTCAAAGCTGTTTACAAATTGGAAATCTGAGGTGCTGTTTTTGAGCAAGGCCCTGTGAAATTAACAGGTATTTCTGGTTTGACTGACAGGGAACACGGTAGCAACCCATCTTAGAAATCGATGATTGTTCACATCTTTGTTACACAGTCCTAAAGGTCCAATGGGATTCTGTTTGAGGCTGACACGTCAAGTATGTTTCAGCATCTTCCCAGACCTCCAGCCTATATTTGGAAACATGGTACTAGCAGCTGTCAAACTGCTCAACATCCACCATTTCTAACCAAGTACGTTATTCAATTCTATACCCAAACCCTAAGGAATCAGGGAGGGTTTTGTTGTGGTTTTTTTTTTTCATATATTGAGTATTCTAAAAAATTTCAAGTGCTTTGAGCACTTTAATTATTACAAGGTAGAAATTGAAAATGTGAACTCCAAGGTTGTGTATTATGGCATATGCTTTTAATCCCAGCACTACAAAAGTAGAGATGGGGGCACTCTGTGATTTCAAGGCCTACCTGGTCTACATTGTACATTCCAGAACACCTAGGGCTACCCAGTGAGAGCCTGTCTCAGAAAAGAACTGTGAGCTCCAGAGTCAGCATGTTGGAGTTTAAGTGTGGACTCTGCCACTCTCTCAGATAACCTTGGACTAATTACTTCACCCATCTATGACTCCAGTCCTCCTATGAAGTCAAGTCAACGGCAAGGAGTTCAGTGTATTTTAAATGTGTTATTAGTTACAAGTCTCTGGCACATATTACAATGTCCTCAGTATGTTTTGATGTTTATTGTGTGTTAACTTCTTGTCTAAACTATTTATTTGAAATAATATACGAATTTCTCACAGCTAGTCTGAGGTAGGTGTTATTGTGCTTATGTTTGGAGCAATAAGATGGCTAGAGGAGATAAAGCCATCTGCTGTGTTAAGTAAAGATGTGAACCCAGGGAGTTGAAGCAGAAGCCAGTGGCCTCTACAACACTCCATGCACTGGCCCAGACCTCAGGATCCATGTAGAACAGAGTTCCTATCCCTAGGAACGAAAGAACAACAGATAAAGAAGAGTGAGAACCACAAGGAGTGTAGCTGGGTGACATGCCAGAATGCACGACCACATCTGATTTAAAAAGAACAAAGCTCTCAAAGTGATCCCCTCAGCAGAGAGACTGAAACCCAGGGGAGACAGAGACAGAGAGTCAGATAAGTGGGAACTCCTCACCAAATTATCATGCAAGTGGTGAGGGTAAAGCAAACATTCAATCTAAATGAGTAACTTGTTGCTGCGTCATATTCAAAGTTGATACCACCACATAGTCATTCACAGTGATGCCTTCTAAGAATATTTTATGATACAGTAACACAGGGCATTAGAAAGTCCAGTGGAACAAGAAGTCAAGTCTACACATTATTTCCTTTCTGCTGCTACATATGTATACATTTGAAATGCATCCGCAGACAGTGAACAGAGACTGAGAACAGATACAGAAACAGTTTATATCAGTTACTGACCAAGCAGAAACACTGTAGTCCATGTCCCATTTCTTTGTCTGCATAGCTTCTTTATCTTCTGAATGTCCTGGAGCCAGACTTAAAGAGCAATTCTGATCCTTAAGTACAATCAACCAAAAAAGCTACAAAAATCTGTAACAATTTAGTGACTAATGAAGTTGGGCAGTTTTGTATGGTAAAAGGAATAACCAAAAATCCAATAAATTGATAATTTATTATGCTACATAATATTAATATACTTCCTATATGCTAAAGAATGCCATATATTATCTTTCTTATTTAAAAGATCCACAACTTGCTATCAGAAGTCATAAATCTAGCCATGTTTCCAGATTAAATTTCAAGGCAAATCATTTGATATCAAGATTTGTGAAGTCAGATAACTTATTGAAGTTATTCTTATTGCTCTTAAAGACTATGTTCCTGTTTAAAATCTAACTCATAAAACAATTTTATGCTTGTGAGGACCAGTCAGGTAATACTGAAATATGAAGTAGGGTTAGGCATGGTGGACAATGCCTGCAATCTCAGCACTTGAGAGGCAGACGAAAGAGGGAGGATTTGAGGCTAAGCCGAGCTACATAATGATTTAAAAGCTAACTTGAGCTACTTAGTGAGATCCTGTGACTCCAACAGAAGCAAAAACAAAAGGGTCTAAAGAAAACGTTGGGCAGATTTTATTGTAAAAGAAAAGGAGAAACAAAAATTCAATAAATGGATAATTTATTATGCTGCATAATATTAATACACTACCCATATGCTAATGTATTAAACAGACATGGGATACTATTTAATATAACTATGTAATAATCGAGGAAAGTGCTTATGGAATGTGAAGAAATTTAAATCAATAAGAAGCACTCAACTAGTTTAATATCAGTAATTTTAAGGAGAAACACGTGCAGACTCCAGGGAAGACATTGCATCTGAACTGCATAGTATTCAGAGAGGTAGAAACTGGAACAGAACCAAAGGCTGCAGAGAGCCACAGATTTAGTTTTTAAGCAACACCCAGGATGACCTTGGAACAGGGCCAGCCCTCATAACTGGACCTCTGAGGCTGATACCAAAATGGGCTGGGCTATCATCCACATCCAACCTATGAAGACAGGACCAACATCTGTGGTGACCCACCCTCCCAGTGAATGCCCAGAGGTGTGGCTGGCAGCTGGTAGCCAGAGAATTGAAGTTTGAACTACTAAGTAGGCGAGAGATTGCCCTCGGAGTCTCCAGTGCCACACAACGTTCTCTTCTTCATATTTACTCTTCCTTTATTTAATAATCAACACCACTTAGCAAGCCAGCTCTGCCCTGTTTTGATCTTGCTTAGTTTTTTCCCTATTCATCCCTCCTCCTTTATTTTGTTTTTTTATCTTGTTTTCTTTTATTTCTTCTATTGTTTTTGTTTTTGTTTTCCGTTCAGTGGATGTTTACAAATGGGTGGGCTTGGTTTTTGAATCTGCATGCTTCCAGAACTAGGATGCTCTTAGGATACATAGCTGCATTCCTTAAACTCTCTCATCCCTCATTCTTTTGCCAGATAAGCCTCATCTCTGCCCACTTCTGCCAGTCCCTACTTCTGTCTAGTTCTCTGCTTTCTTTTGTCCCTTTCTCTGCTTTTTCTCAACTGCCCCAATATTATCAAAGAGTTGTATTCTTTTACCCCCTTCTATACTTCCTGAAGGACTAGAGTTGACCTGGTGATAGTCTTTTATTTGGTGATTACTGTTCTAAGAGTAGGATACCCTGGGAAGGAGACTCTTTTTGCAGACAGTATTGTACTTTCAGATTAGTAGTGGGAATTGAACTCCTTTCCCTCAACACCTGGCCTGAAGGTGTTAACTACTAAGCCAGGCCCTCAATCTGGCAGGGAAAAACAACATTTCAACACTCCTACAGCTCTTCTCTCCTGGATACTGAAAATATTTCTACTGTATAAATAAGCATGATTTAAAATATATATATATATAGCCAATGACTTTACCCCAGATGCAAGTCCCAGTAATGGTCTCCAGTGAAAATGATTCAATTAATTCCCAAAGAATTCGATACAATGCTTACAAGTGTATTCAAGTAAACCAATGGGGACACAAATAAACTCTTATGAATTCCAAGACAGCACCAACAAGTAGCTGAGTGAAATAAGAAAGTAAATATGCATGATATAAAACTGTAATTTAATAAAGACAAATACTGAAAAAAAAACAGAAAAATTGGAAATGAAAAGTTCAATAAATTGCATGAAAAGCTCATAGAAAACAACACCAATCAAAGACAGGACAATTTCAGGACTTGAAGACAAGGTAATAAATTAAATATTCAGACTATAACAGGGGAAAAAATCAATGAGAAAGTACAAACAGAACATAATGAAAAGGACAAATCTACACAATAGAGACTGAAGAATTCCATTGCAAAGACACAGAAAACCTTTTCAATAAAAATCATAGCAGAAATATGAGTCTGAGGATATAAATGCCCTTCCAGTTTTGGAATTATTCAGAATCTAAAACAGACAAGACCAGAGAAGAAGCTCTTAATACCACTGGTGTTAGTTAAAACTCTATATAGTACAAAGGAAGTATATTGAATGCTGCAAGAGATAAACACCAAGTCATATACAAATTCAGGATGATTAAAATAACAGTAGGTTTATCAACAGAAACTTTAAAAAACAAGAGAGTTTAGAATGATGTATTTTAAACTCTAAAAGAAAACAGCCAGCTCAGTCCAGCATAACAGTCATAACTGAAAAGGGAAAACCTCACAATTAAAACAAGCTAAAACAACTCCTGGTAGCTAAACCAGCTCTGTTCTTAGGGAATCAGACTTAGGGTTTCTATGGCTGTAATGAAACACCATGACCAAAAGCAACTTGGAGAGGAAAGGGTTTGAAGTAAGCTTACACTTCCACATCAAAGCCCATCCATGAAGAAGTCAGGGTGGGAACTCAGGCAGGGCAGGAATGAAGGAACTGAAACAGAGGCCATGGATGGGTGCTGCTTACTGGCTTGTTCCCTGAGGCTCCTTCACCTTGCTTTCTTATATCATCCAGGACCATCAGCCCAGAGGTAGCTCCATCCACAAAGGGCTAGGCCTTCTACAACGATCATAAATCAAGAAAATGCCCCACAGTCTTTCCTGCAGGCCAGTCACGAAGGCACACTTGCTTAGTCGAATTTCCCTATTCTCAGATGACTCTAACTTGTGTCAAGTTGACATAAAACTCTCTCCAGCACAGGATCTTTAAAGAAAAAAAAAAAGCACATCCACGAAGCCACACAAAAGAATAAACCATATTAGGACAGTTAAGTCATTAAATACATTAGAAATGGGGAAAACACCATACACCACAAAACACATACTACAAAACCAATACAGTGACAGAAATTGATACAGATTTTTTGACAATAACTCTAAATAGTATTAGTCTCGATTTCCCAATCAAGATGAACACAATGGATTAGAACACAGGCTATATGTATTTACACTTCCAAGATACATACCTTACCATCAAAGATGAACATATATTATGGTTGTCCCATAGGCTCATTCATATGTTTGAATACTTTCTCCCTAGTTGATGGAACTCTTTGGGAGGGATTAAGAGGTATGGCCTTGCTGGAGGAAGTGTGTTATGGGCCAGGCTTTAGGGCTTCAAATGCCTCCCACAATCCCAAGTATTATCTTTCTACTGCCTGCTGCTATAATATATATTAGATAGATAGATAGAGAGATAGAGAGATAGAGAGATAGAGAGATAGAGAGATAGATAGATACACACACACACACACACACACACACATCCCTATATATCCCACTAAATGGCTAGTGATGCACTCCTATCCCTCTGGACCTGTAAGTTCCAAGTAATACTTCCAAAGCTTTGCTTTGTTCATGGTGTTTTATCACAGCAATAGAAATATAACTAAGACAAAGTCTTAGGTCAGAAAAACATAGAAAGGAATAGTTCCTAAATGGAACTAAGAATCAAGCAGATGTTCCTGATGTTTTAATATCTGACAAAAGAAATTTCAAGGAAGAAATAAAGAAGGATGCTTCACATTGATCAAGAGAGCTTTACAGTTTTAAGTATAAGTGCACTAAACACCAGTGCACCAAATTTCATAAAACAAATGTTAGTTTGTTGTAAAGACACAAACTAACCAACCCCCAACTCAATAACAGTGAGTGACTTCCATAACCCAATCTTATCAATATACAGGTCATCGTAATTAAAATGGAGAACATCTGAATTAGATGATATCACAGGTCAGATTAACATAATGGACACCTAAAGAATAACCCACAAACCACTGAAACAACACCACAGGCTGTGCTGGGGCCTCCCCAAGCTGGAGCAGTAGGAAGCGACCAAGTAGGTGATGGAGAGATGGAAGAGAAAGAGAAGCCTGGAGATTTGTGTGTTATGAAGAGAGACAGGACTAGAAATGCAAAGATGGTTGTTGTCCTTGCTTCTTGAGAAATGGTGAATTACGCTGTCCATCAATAGAGCTGACAGCAAATGCAAGTGGCAGCGAGCCTGTGCCTTCTTCCTCTGAGAAAACTAACCACTGTGTAAGTTTCTGTGACTCCCAGAGCTGCACCCTAGCCCAGGAAGAAGAGCAGGATCTGCAGAGTGAAGGCCCACAACTGACTGACACACCCTTCTGTGTTTGCTTACCATCATTGGCCTCTCTGCTCATCTTTGTAGTCGGTTCAACCATGAGGCTGGACAACTCAATGTTGAATTACAGTTTTCTGTGCTGTGTTTAACTTTGGCCAGGGAATTATTTTCGTTGGAATCTTTGGGTTGGACAAACGTTTAACCATCCACCTCTCAAAGGAAGATGTCACTACTGGTACAGCATGTGTAGACACCACTGTGATGAGCAAGTATGAGATGGAGAGATGGGGAGACAGAGAACCTGACTGGTTTGTGCAGTATGGAGAATGGCAATGGCAGAACTGGAGATGCGAGGGTGCTGAGGGACAGCCTGATGTGACTACCCCATGCTGCTGCATATGAGGCCATGGTGAAATCCCGGCCTGTGCTGCTGCCAAGGGCCATGTCTGGGTCTGTGGCCCTGCAACAGCAAAGGAGATAGATCTGCACCAGTATCCGTGTTACCTCCAAAGGCCATTTGGATAGCCCTAGTCTGGGCTGCTGCCTGGGGCCATGTAGATGTTTGAGGGCTGAACAGTGCTAGCCCCACCCTTCCCTTGGGCAGCATGGAAGTGCTAACCCAGAGAGTGGGAGAGTTGCCCCTGCCCCTCTGGCTACAGCACTCTGGGAGAGCAGGCCGCAAACCACAGCTGGGCAACAGCATAGAGCTGGCCCTGATGGAGTGGGCACAGGAGAGCTGCCCTGACCCTTGCTGGTCATGCAGTGGGCATGAGTATAGGAGAGATGGTTCTCCCTCCCAGTGCCTGTGGCAGTTAAGAAGCTGGCCCCATCCCTGTCCTGGGCAGTGTGGGAGAATTGGCCCCAAGGACCTAAAAGTGGAAAAGCTGCCCACCTGCTCCCCACTGACCACAGCACTCAGGAGAGTGGGTCCCAAACCTCACCTGGGCAGCCCAGTAGTGCTGGTCCTAGTGTAGGGGGCATGGATGAGCTGGTCCTCAGGGCATAACAGCAGGAGAGCTGACCCTGCCCCTTACTGCCCCTCACCTCAGCAAAGTGGGAGACCCGGCTCTGGTGGCAAGGGTGCAAGAAAAGTGGTGGACAAACCATCTCAGATGCCACCCAGGCTCAGATTCAGGGCTGTGACTTGGCCCACCGCAACATCTACCTCATTGATGAACTGCAGAGCACATGAAGAGGCTGGCCCTGAAGAACCAAAGCTCCAGGATCTCCATGACACAGAGCAACAACAGAATCTTCTAGAGGAATCCCGGTGAGGATCAATATTGCTAGTGCAGAAGTTAGAAGCCTCAGTGCAGATCAATGACTCATTGCAATGAACATTTGCAAAGGAAGTGGTTTGGACAGAACGGTATACTCCGTGACATACCGCAGTTTCTACAGTGATATTTTGTTTTATTTTGTTTTTGTATGGTTTATGGGGAAGTTTGCAAGGCCAGATGGCCTACATGGAGAGACAGGAGGTGAGCAGGACTGGGGAGCGCGATATAAAATTCTAAAAAGTTAAAAAAAAAAAAAAAAAAAGAAAGGATAGAGCAGGTCACAGGCGGCAGCTCCGTACCCTACCCCAGAAAACCAAGAGAAAGAGGGACTCCCAGGAGCTTTAACTCAGGCAGCATCCCAGGTAAGGAAAAAGCAGCACTTGCCCCAAACAGGGAGCAACCGGGACCCACTGGGACCCAGGAATTCGCTCCTGGCCCAGAGCACGGACTCCACCCAGTCTGGGCCTGAGCACTTGCGGATCCCGGGAGTCAGCTCTGCACCCAATCTCACAGAATCCAGAGGAAGTGGGGGCTCTCAGTAGCTCTAACTCAAGCAGTATCTTAGACTAGGAGGTGGCAATACTTACCCCCAATTAGGGAGCAACCGGGACCCACTGGGACCCAGGAATCCACTCCTGACCCGGAGCCTGGGCCCCTTCCGGTTTCCACCTGAGCACGGAGCACATCTTGAGCCTCAGCTCTAACCCCAGCAGCAAAACCCATCCTAAATAGTTCTGACACAACCTAGATAATAGGAAAGACAGGCCCCAGTCAGAGATAGCACAGATAGCACAAAGGAGATCCAGATGGCAAAAGGCAAGCACAAGAACACAAACACCAGCAACCCAAGGTACTTGCCATCATTAGAACCTAGTTCTCCCACATTAGAAAGTCCTGAACTCCCCATATCACCAGGAAAACAAGAACCAGATCTAAAATCACTTCTAATGATGATGCTAGAGGACTATAAGAAGGAAATAAATAACACTATCAAAAAACTTGAGGAGAACACAGGAAAACAGGATGAAGTCCTTAAAGAAACACAAAAATCCTTTAAAGAATTACAAGAAAACACAAACAAACAGATGAAGGAATTGAACAAAACCATCCAGGACATAAAAATGGAAGTAGAAACAATAAAGAAAGCACAAAGGGAGACTACCCTGGAGATAGAAAACCTAAGAAAGAAATCAGGAGTCATAGACACCAGCATCACCAACAGAATACAAGAGATAGAAGAAAGAATCTCAGGTGCAGAAGATACCTTAGAAAATATTGACACAACTGTCAAAGAAAACGCAAAATGCAAAAAGTTCTTAACACAAAATATCCAGGAAATCCAGGACGCAATGAGAAGACCAAACCTAAGGATAATAGGTATAGATGAGAATGAAGATTCCCAACTTAAAGGGACAGTAAATATCTTCAACAAAATTATTGAGGAAAACTTCCCTAACCTAAGGAATGAGATGCTCATAATCACACAAGAAGCCTACAGAACACCAAACAGACTAGATCAAAAAAGAAATACCTCTCGTCACATAATAATCAAGACACAAAATGAACAAAACAAAAAAAGAATTTTAAAAGCAGTAAGGGAAAAAGGCCAAGTAACATATAAAGGCAAACCTATCAGAATTTACACCTGACTTCTCACCAGATACTATAAAAGCCAGAAGATCCTGGACAAATATCATACAGACCCTAAGAGAACATAAATGCCAGCCCAAGCTACTTTACCCAGCAAAACTCTCAATTACCATAGACGGAGAAACTAAGATATTCCATGACAAAACCGAATTTACACAGTATCTTCCCACAAATCCAGCTCTACAAAGGATAATAGCAGGAAAGCTCCAATACAAGGAGGGCAATCATACCCTAGAAAGAGCAAGAAAATAATCCTTTTCCATCAAACCCAAAAGAAGATAACCACACAAACGATGTCTCCACTATTAGCAAAAATGACAGAAAGCAACAGCACCCCCTCCTTAATATCTCTTAACATCAATGGACTCAATTCCCCAATAAAAAGGCATAGGCTAACGGACTGGATAGGCAAACAGGACCCAGCTTTTTGCTGCATGGAGGAAACCCACCTCAGTGACAAAGACAGACACTACCTTAGAGTAAAAGGTTGGAAAACAATTTTTCAAGCAAATAGCCCTAAGAAACAAGCAGGAGTAGCCATTCTAATATCGAATAAAATCGACTTTCAACTTAAGGCTATCAAAAAGGATAAGGAAGGGCATTTCATACTTGTCAAAGGAGAAGTCAACCAACATGAACTCTCAATTCTGAATATCTATGCGCCAAATACAAGAGCATCAACTTTCACAAAAGAAACCTTACTAAAGCTCAAAATACACATTGCACCTCACACAATAATAGTAGGAGACTTCAACACCCCACTCTGAGCAATGGATAGATCATGGAAACAGAAACTAAGCAGAGATACAGTGAAACTAACAGAAGTTATGAACCAAATGGACTTAACAGATATCTATGGAACATTTCACCCTAAAGCAAAAGAATATACCCTTTTCTCAGCACCTTATGATACCTTCTCCAAAATAGACCATATACTTGGGCACAAGACAGGCCTCAACCGATATAAAAAAATTGAAATAATTCCCTGCATCCTATCAGATCACCATGGTCTAAGGCTGGTCTTCAAAAATGACAAAGACAATGGAAAGTCCATATTCACATGGAAACTGAACAACACCCTACTTCTTGATAATCAGGTAAGGGAAGAAATAAAGAAAGAAATTAAAAACTTTTTAGAATTTAATGAAAATGATGACACATCATACCAAAATCTATGGGATACAATGAAAGCAGTGCTAAGAGGAAAATTCATAGCTCTAAGTGCCTACAAAAAGAAACTGGAGGGAGCATACACTAGCAGCATGACAATGCACCTGAAAGACCTAGAACAAAAAGAAGCTAATACACCCAAGAGGAGTAGACAGCAGGAAATACTCAAACTCAGGGCTGAAATCAACCAAATAGAAACAAAAAGAACTATCCAAAGAATCAATAAAACCAGGAGCTGGTTCTTTGAGAAAATCAACAAGATAGATAAACCCTTAGCTAGACTAATCAGAGGGCAGAGAGACAGTATCCAAATTAATAAAATCAGAACTGAAAAGGGCGACATAACAACAGAAACTGAGGAAATTTTAAAAAATCATCAGATCCTACTACAAAGCCTATACTCAACAAAATTGGAAAATTTATATGAAATGGACAATTTTCTAGACAAATACCAGTTACCAATGTCAAATCAGGACCAGATAAACCATCTAAACAGTCCCATAACCCCAAAAGAAATAGAAGCAGTCATTAAAAGTCTCCCTACAAAGAAAAGTCCGGAACCAGACAGTTTTAGTGCAGAATTCTATCAGACCTTCAAGGAAGACCTAATTCCAATTCTTTTCAAACTATTCCACAAAATAGAAACAGAAGGTACACTACCCAATTCATTCTATGAAGCCACAATTACGCTCATACGTAAACCACACAAAGATCCAACAAAGAAAGGGAACTTCAGGCCAATCTTCCTTATGAACATTGATGCAAAATTACTCAATAAAATTCTAGCAAACCGAATCCAAGAACACATCAAAACAATTATCCATCACGATCAAGTAGGCTTTATCCCAGGAATGCAGGGATGGTTCAATATTCGGAAATCCATTAATGTAATCCACTATATAAACAATCTCAAAGAAAAAAACTACATGATCATATCACTAGATGCTGAGAAAGCATTTGACAAAATTCAACACCCCTTCATGATAAAAGTCTTGGAAAGGTCAGGAATTCAAGGTCCATACCTAAACATAGTAAAAGTAACATACAGCAAACCAGTAGCCAGCATCAAGCTAAATGGAGAGAAACTTGAAGCAATCCCACTAAAATCAGGGACTAGGCAAGGCTGCCCACTCTCCCCCTACCTATTCAATATAGTATTGGAAGTCCTAGCCAGAGCAATTAGGCAACACAAGGAGGTCAAAGGGATACAAATAGGAAAGGAAGAAGTCAAAATCTCACTATTTGCAGATGATATGATACTATACTTAAGTGACCCCAAAACTTCCACCAGAGAACTCCTAAACCCGATAAACAACTTTAGCAAAGTGGCTGGATATAAAATTAACTCAAGCAAATCAGTAGCCTTCCTCTACTCAAAAGATAAACTGGCTGAGAAAGAAATTATGGAAAAGACACCCTTCACAATAGTCACAGATAATATAAAATACCTTGGTGTGAACCTAACCAAGCATGTAAAAGACCTGTATGACAAGAACTTCATGCCCCTGAAGAAAGAAATCAAAGCAGATCTCAGAAGATGGAAAGATCTCCCATGCTCATGAATTGGAAGGATTAATATAGTAAAAATGGCTATTTTGCCAAAAGCCATCTACAGATTTAATGCACTCCCCATCAAAATCCCCACTCAATTCTTCACAGAGATAGAAAGAGCAATCTTAAAATTCATTTGGAATAACAAAAAACCCAGCATTTCGAAAACTACTCTCAGCAATAAAAGAACTTCTGGAAGAATCACTATCCCCGACTTCAAGCTGTACTACAAAGCAATAGTGATAAAAACTGCATGGTATTGGAACAGAGACAGGCAGGAGGATCAATGGAATAAAATAGAAGACCCAGAAATGAACCCCCATACCTATGGTCACTTGATCTTTGACAAAGGGGCTAAAACCATCGAGTGGAAAAAAGATAGCATTTTCAACAAATGGTGCTGGTCCAACTGGTGGTCAGCATGTAGAAAAGTGCAAATTGATCCATACTTATCTCCTTGTACAAAGCTCAATTCCAAGTGGATTAAGGACCTCCACCTAAAACCAGCCACACTGAAACTAATAGAAGAGAAACTGGGGAAAAGCCTGGAACACATGGGCACAGGAGAAAAGTTCCTGAACAGAACACCAATGGCCTGTGCTCTAAGACCAAGAATTGACAAATAGGACCTCATAAAGCTGCAAAGCTTCTGTAAAACAAAGGACACAGTCAATAGGACAGAGTGGCAACCAACAGATTGGGAAAAGATCTTCACCAACCCTACATCTGATAAAGGGCTAATATCCAAGGTATACAAAGAACTGAAGAAATTAGACTCTAGACAATCAAAGAACCCTATTAAAAAAAATGGAGCACCGAGCTGAACAAAGAATTCTCAACCGAGGAAGCTCGAATGGTTGAGAAGCACCTAAAGAAGTGTTCAGCATCCCTAGTCATCAGGGAAATGCAAATGAAAACAACACTGAGATTCCACCTCACACCAGTCAGAATGGCTAACATCAAAAACACAGGTGACACATGTTGGCGAGGATGTGGAGAAAGAGGAACACTCCTCCACTGTTGGTGGGATTGTAAACTGGTACAACCACTATGGAAGGCAGTCTGGGCGTATCTCAGAAAATTGAACATAGTGTTACCTGAGGACCCAGCTATACCACTCCTGGGCATATACCCAAAAGACGTTTCAACATACAACAGGGGCACATGCTCCACCATGTTCATAGCAGCCTTATTTATAATAGCCAGAAGTTGGAAAGAACCCAGATGCCATTCAACAGAAGAATAGATGCAGAAAATGTGGTACATTTATACAATGGAGTACTACTCAGCTATTAAAAACAATGAGTTCACAAAATTCCTAGGCAAATGGATGGAGCTGGAAAATATCATCTTGAGTGAAGTGACCCAATCTCAAAAGAACATACATGGTATGCACTCACTGATAAGTGAATATTAGCCCAAAAGCTCACAATTTCTAAGAAACTACGTATAGACCACATAAAACTCACACAGAAGAAGGAAGACCAAAGTGTGGATGTTTTGGTCCTTTCTAGAAGGAGTATCAAAAGTTTCAACCAGAGCTCCCAAAGTCTAAACCACCAGCCAGAGAGCACAAAGGGAGGGACTCATGCACCTGTATAGGGAATTGAGGGTGACCTTGTTAGACTTCAGTGAAAGTGGAGGGCCATAGTCCCCGAAAGTTTGGATCCCCTACTGTGTGGGAATTTGAGAGCCTGGAGATGGGACTGGGAGGATGTTTGGAGCACACCCTCACAAAAATTAGGAGGAGGGGTTATGAGGTTAGGGGTTTGGGGGGAGAATGGGAGAGGAGATAACATTGAAAGATAAATTCGTATAATATCCAGTAAAAAAAAAAAAAAACCACACAGATAAAGGGTTTAAAAAAAGAGAGAGAGAGGGAGAGAGATTACTTATTTTAAATTAATTTCAAAAGTTTCTAGGAGTTGCTAATTGGCTAAGATCCTATTTTAAGCTCTCCATAAAATAATTTAAGTCTCTGTTCAATATTCTTTTTTTTTCTTTTTTTTTTAATGCTTTTTTATAGCATATTTTACAAGGGGAGGGGGTAAGAAGGGCAAGGTGGTGGAAAAGTACAAAATCTTCTTGGCCTGTGCCTTGAAACATGTCATGGTCTATAAGGTACTCTGCCTTGAATTATGATCTACCTGCTGTTCTAAAGAAGATATGGTACACTGCTTGAGTTATGGTCTCCCTGCTATTCTTAAGATGATATGGTACACTGCTTTGAGTCTATCTGCAGTTGCTAAGCAGGATCTTGCAGTTGCCAAGCTTCAGAGGACATTGTGCAGGTGGGGAAAGGTAGGGGGTGAGGGTAAGGGCGAGGGTCCTGGCTTCTGGCATCTCCCCCTTCTCTGTTTAGTTAGAGAAGGCATCTTATGATCAATCCCAACTATGTGAGTTTTGAATTTGGATGTCTAATTATGGGGGGTCTTAGACAAGTTCACAACCCCAAAACACTGATGTGAGACGAGTCACATCGATGGTCGAAGGCTTTAGGCTGTCGACGATGGGCAACGTCAAGGGACTCCGATGTGGGTGAAAGGAGGGTGAGAGCCCTGTCTTAGGCCATGTAGGCTGCACCCACTCCCAGCACCACGCACTCCTTTTCGGCTGCATTGGGTGGGCCCCTGGGAAGTGGACCTACAATAATCCCGTCATTGGGCTAACTCACAGCCATCCTAGTCTCTTGTAAATGTTCAAGTTACCAACCATTTGTCAGTTTGGGGTGTAATATTGTCATAAAGGAAGGCTCCCCAATGTTAGCGGCCATATCAAGGGCGGCCTTGGTTTAGGAAAAAGCCAATTTTTGTTGTGGTGATCAAGAGGCCAAGCTCTCTAGCGAGAGAAGCGAGGACAAAGCCAGGCATACCAGGAACCCTTCTGGAGGGTGTGGAAGTTTAGCGGTCGACCGTAGGGGGAGGTAGGGGAGCTGGCAGCTGTGTCAGTCTCCTGCGGAGTCACTTCTGGATCCTCTTCAATTTTTGGCTGATGGTAATGAACTTCAACCGTCTTCTTGATGGCAGCATCAACCTGGTTCCGTGGATGGCAGGTCGCCGGCAACGATCTCTGTCTCACTCAATCTTGATGTCGTGCGCACATCCTCTCAATGAGGGTCCGTCCAGAGGGGTCCATGCCTCGAGCCCCATGTCTGGGTGCACTTGACCCGACCGGCAGGTCCTAGTTATTCGTGGGGGCGAGGAGGACTGCAACCTGCTATTCTTCAGAAGATATGGTACACTGCTTTGAGTCTATCTGCAGTTGCCAAGCAGGATCTTGCAGTTGCCAAGCTTCAGGGAACCTTGTGCAGGTGGGAAAAGGTAGGGGGTGAGGGTAAGGGCGAGGATCCTGGCTTCTGGCCCATCTGGATTAGAACTTCTAATAGCAGGCATCACGGGTGATTCATTTTTACCTGGGATGCTGCGTGAGTTCAAGCTCCTGGGAGTCCCTGTTTCTCTCAGTTTTCTGGGGTTGGGTACGGAGCTGCCGCCTGCGACCTGCTCTATGCTCGGGCCCAAACCGGAAGTCCTCTGTTCAATATTCTTAAGAGAGAGATAAACCCTAATTTTCCTCAACAATTAATTGACAAAAGAGAGGTAATCTCACAAAAAGTAGAAGCAGCTATTATTAATCGATATATTATATAGTCTGATTAGTTGTCAGCGGTGCTATAACAGTCCTTTGTCAAAAGATTATCAATATAGATTTATATATCCTTAAATAGGGTCTTCATGACTCTCTGAGTGTGGAAGGAGCGACTGTTGGCGCTTCTGCCCTGATTTTACAAGAACTCTGAAATATTGGCTTTAAAAACAAAAGAGGGGGAACGGTACCCCCTCAGAAGGAGTCCCCCTGAAATACTTTCCATCATGCCTTGTTCACTTTTATCTCTCTAAAGTTGAAAGCTCATGGCAAATCTGCTGCTGACCACCTCTGGCACCACCAAGACCAACAAAACTTTGCCACATATATGGGGAAGGACCCTCTTACCCTTAAAGGGAATGGCCCAGACCCAGTTCCCTTATGGGGCTGAGGACTGATATGCCTGTCCAATACCACAGAAGGCACAGCTAACCGGCTACCAAAAAGATTAATGAAAAAAATAGATACCCCCACAAAGCCAGGCCCAACCATAAATACGATGAATAACAGTTTACATCCAGGGAAGAGAAATCTCCCTGAGAATCCCCTTCTTTTTCCTTTCCGAATCACCCGTGATGTCTGCTGTTAGAAGTTCTAATCCAGATGCTGTCCTCCGAACTTATACTACTCAGACCTTTGAAGGGCCACTGACAAGAACATCAAACAGCTAGAGATTGACATCACTAATCTGAAGAAATCCCTCGTTTCGCCGGCTGAAGAGACCTCCTAAAATCACAAAGATCCTTATTGGACTTGATTTACTATATTACAATAGAAAAGACTGTATACAGCTCTTGACTGTGTACAACCCTCAAAGAAGAAGGTTGCCTTTACATAGACAAGACAAGGAGGGTTAAAGAGAGCATGAAATAGGTAGTGAAGGCCCTAAGAAAAATCAGAGAGAGAAAGAGACAGATGAATGCTGGTACAAGAATTGGTTTGCAGCCTCTCCAAAGTTGTCAACCCTATTTCCTCCCATCTTGGGACTATTATTTGGGTTCTTTTTGCTTTTTCTACTGGTCCCTGACCCTCAAATAGGTGGACTAACTCTGTGATACAACAGATAAATAATTTGGTAGCAAAATCTACTAGATACATTAGCATAAGTTAGCTATGGAGGACCACGAGACTCAAGATGAGGCTGTTATTTTATACAGGGTGTTTCCAAAACCCATGTCCACCCAACCTAAAAGGGGGGACTTCTGCCCCTAGACCAAGCAGAGAGGGGCCACCCAGAACCCCCTCTGACAGGCTATCTGAATTCTTGCTTAGGCTTCGAGGCTAAGCACTGCAAGGGAATATAAATAAAAGATAAAAATATCTATCTGGGTTCCCTGAGGGACAAGCCTGACTGCATAGGGGTTGATGTCAAAAGTATCCCCTCTCCAGGAAAAAGACATCGGGATGGGTATGGCCCTCATGCCTCACTGGACAATGACAGGGGGACTGGAGCCGTTACAAGGTCCCCTTCAAATACTGCAGGTCAGGCCTCTATCCACGCCTTCGCAAGTTTAGAATTGCCAAAGCCCTTCTATACTTAGAGAAGGGAGGAGATGTCAGGGGCAGCCCTGCTTACACACTGTAGGCCTAAAATCAGCCATAGGCCTAAAATCAGCAATAGGCCTGTCATACATGTGTATACTAACACCAAGTCTTGGGTCTCAGTGGAAAAACAGTGAAACAGATAGCTATAAGCTAATGTCAACAGGCAGCTTTTGTGAAAATTTATAAGCCTGAGTAGTCATAGACCTTGTAAATAGGTAGCCTTGGCAGACAATACCAACTTAGATAAGGACAAACGAGTCATAGGCAGAGTCATAGTGAATTGTCCCCTGAACCTTCACCTAGCCGATACCCGCTTCTGAAGATATCTGTATTCTCCCTGAACACCCACACTCCAGTGTCATTCCCTTCCCCACATCCTGCCTTTCTGTGTTTATAACCCCTGTGTGAATTAATTACGATTTGAGAAAAAAAATATGATTAAAAAAATTAAAAATAAAAACAGAAAAAAAACCCTTGTCAAAAAAAAGAAAGAAACAGAAACAACAACAAAATAAAATATTCCACCCAAATACTGCAGAATACACATCATTCTCAGAATCCATGGAACATTCTCTAAAACAAATGTCATAATAGGATACAAAGTAAATCTTAAGAAATAGAAGAATACTGAAATCTTATATTCTGTCAAACATGGGGAAGGTAAAACTAGAGATGGACAGCGAGAGAAGTTGCAGCATTTATGTAAACTCATGAGAATGAAAACAACATTCTTTTATATGATGATTTCGTGGGTTATTTTAACCAAGATATATTTGAAAATGAAAATCTCTATTTTCAAATATCTGAGGCAAAGTTTCTCAACAGCATCTCTCATGTTTCGTACTGAATAATTTGTAGTGATGGGGCTTTCGTGTGCACTGCTTCCCAGCGTCCCAGGCCTGTGCTCAGTCAGACAGGATACTCAGTACTCACCTCCCTCACGATATGCTAAAAAAAAAAAAAAAAGGCACTTCCCTTCCTCCCCTGACTGGTCCTTTGGGCTGGAGCAGACACAGAATTGGGTCTGCTCCTGTCCTGTGGAGATACTGACTTCTGAGTCATCCTAGAGGAGCCACTGTACTCAGAGCAGCCGGTAAGAACTCCATCTCACTCCCTAAGCCCCAGAGATACATCTGGGAGCCAGGGACAGTCAGGACACAGCAGCTACCCAAACCCCACCCCTCTGGAATTCCACTTCCCTTCCTCCCCTGCCTGGTCCTTTGGGCTGGAGCAGACACAGAATTGGTCTGCTCCTGTGGAGATACTGACTCCTGAGTCATCCTAGAGGAGCCACTGCACTCAGAGCAGCAGACACCAAGGAGATTAGGATCATAAGACCACAGAGACATCTGGACTCTGAGGAACTCTGAAACAAGAAAGGTAACTGGAAATACAGACTCCAGTCTCACACAGTGAGGGCAGGTAACACTAGAGTTAACCAGATGGTGAAAGGCAAGCACAAGAACATAAGCAACAGAAACCAAAGTTTCTTGGCATCATCAGTACCCAGTTCTCCCAATATAGCAAGCCCTGAACACCTCATCACACCTGAAAAGCAGGATTTAGAATTAAAATCACTTCTCATGATGATGATAGAGGATTATAAGAAGGAATTAAGTAACTCCCTTAAAGAAATACAGGAGAGTACGAGTAAACAGATAGAAGCCCTTAAAGA
>NW_021604678.1:3501428-3503301 GCF_004785775.1 Grammomys surdaster
CTAAACCACCAGCCTGAGAGCACTTAGGGAGGGATCCAGGGCTTCAGCTGAATACGTAAGAGTGGAGGGCCCTGCTGGGCATAGGTGGAAGATGAGATCCTTGACCTCACGAAGGCTGGACGCCCCAGGGGGTGGGAATTTTGAGGGTGGGAAAGTGGGAGTGGGGGGGTAGGTAGGGGTTACATCCACAGAGAAGAAGGAGAAGGGGTAAGGGGATAGGGGGTTCCCGGGTGGGTGGGGGATGGGGTAAGGGGACAACATATGAAATGTAAATAAAATATCCAATAAAAAAAATGTTGGCAAATGTTGTCAGGTAACCTCTGGTGGCAAAATTATTTCAAGACCATTCAGATATAAATATTCTTAAAGTTAAACCAAATGCACACAAAAAGAATAGGCTTTATCAGAAAAACATAAACAAACCATTTCATAATCTAACTGGGAGAAAACTCCTCCAAAAGTATTGTGCTGAAAGTGAGCTAGAACTACGCTCAGATCTACTTAATAGGGTTGTAAGATACAGATAATCTTTATTAAACTTTAATTTTAAATAAAAAGTGAATCATTTTTACAGTCTGCTCCCCATGCATGTTTGTGGCATGCTTTAAAACATTATCTGCTATCTACATGAAATTCTAATTTAACTGGGGGTCATATTCGCCCCTCCATTTCCTCCCTCTGTGTCCCACTTCTTTGCAACACATGTTCTTTCCAAACCCATGTCTTCTTGTTTTAGATCCAACTAATGTTGCCCTATGTGCTTGAGCGTGGGGTCGCCCACTATAATCACCAGCGGTCTCAATAACAAAGATAAATGGCTGTCTGCCCCCAGCTGCCATTAATTTCCAGCAGTTCCTCAGCTAGGAGCAGACCACCACAAACACGTCTCCAATCTGTGTTAGGATTCTTCTGGGTTGGTCTTGGACAGGCTTTGTGTAGGTACCACAGATGTTGGCGTTCATGAGCGAGTGGACCACATCATGTCTGGCAGGCAGCATTCGTCGGCTCCTTCCCATCATCCAGCTTCTTCTGAAATGCTCTCAGCCACCAGGGGAGGAGTAACACAGATGCCCCTTTTAGGACTGAGCATTTAGACTACTTGTGAATTTCGTCATTCCTGTCTGCCTTTGGATGAAGATGTAGAACTCTCAGCTCCTCCTGCACTATCCCTGCCTGGATGCTGACATGCTCCCACCTGGATGATAATGAACTGAGCCTCTGAACCTGTAAACCAGCCCCAATTAAATGTTGTCATTATAAGAGTTGCCTTGATCATGGTGTCTGTCCACAGCAGTAAAATTCTAAAACAGTATTGTAGTATAAAGGGTCCAGCCATGCAGAAGACCACTGATGTCTTTTCTTTCCAATGACCTGTATTATACCTTCTATGACTATGAAATCTATCCAGTAAGGAAAAAAATAAAACTGCTGGGCAGTTCCAGATTGATTTCTCTCTGTCTTCCAACCAAAGTGTATTTTATCTTGGGCAATCGAGTCTTACAACCTCGACGGGCAACCGAGAAGGATGGCAATGGCTATTGAGAAACACTGTTGACATCACGGAAGTAAAGGAGAACCTTCTTCAGTTATAGAACTGAATGGAAATGAATTCACAGCACACCAAAACCTACATGCTGTAATAAAAGCACTCCTAAAAGTTTGCTGTTGTGTCTCAATTTAAATATCAGAGAAATCGCTAATAAAAATTTAGTGGACCTTAGGGTTATAGAAAAGCAAGAATAAGTCAAACCCTAAATCAGCAGCCAAAAGAAATCATGAAGATATATCTCTCTGGATCTCCCTCTCCCTGAAACCAGCTCCCCTCAGTGTGTGTGTGTGTGTGTGTGTGTGTGTGTGTGTGTGTGTGTGTGTG
>NW_021604678.1:3503311-3536898 GCF_004785775.1 Grammomys surdaster
TGTGTGTGTGTGTGTGTGTGTGTGTGTGTGTGTGTGTGTGTGTGTGTTATTACATGTGTGTATATGCATGAGGAAGCCAGAAGAAGCTCTCTGGTGTTGTTCCTCTTTGATTACCTTCCACTTTGTTATTTGAGGCAGGGTCTCTCATTGACCTGATGCTCACTAATTCAGCTAATCTGGGTAGCTAGAGATCCCAAGAATCTGCCTA
This sequence comes from Grammomys surdaster, assembly GCF_004785775.1. Taxonomy (NCBI): domain Eukaryota; kingdom Metazoa; phylum Chordata; class Mammalia; order Rodentia; family Muridae; genus Grammomys; species Grammomys surdaster. The sequence goes on from NW_021604678.1 coordinate 3,503,520, forward strand.
TTTCTGCCTATTCCTTTCTCACCCAACACTGGGATTACAAGCACATATCTTCATGCCTAGTTCTTTCATATGGATTCTGGAGATTGAACTTGGGCCCTCATAGTTCTTACACAGCTGTCTCCTCAGCCCTGTCAATAATATTACTACCAAGGGCTTGTGTAAGAATTATTGATAGAAAAATATTCCCTTCACACCTGAAGTCTAAAGGGGCTGTCAAAAATACCACTAAACCAAAATGTTCCTGTGCCAAGTTTCACAAGTAGTTAGGCTTCCTTTACATTTTAAGTAATACTGATGTCAGAAGCATTCTAACTAATTCACAAAGGTTACATCACATAATATTTAAAGCAATAGTCAGTATAAAGTGGATACTGTTGTAGACTTATGTATCAAGGAGTTGAGTGGACATGGAGGTATATAACCGCGATACCAGCACTCCAGAGGCAGAGAGAGGAGAATTATGAAACACCCTCATCTTCATGCCAAGTATAAGTTTAATAGTTTATATTACACTCTATTTCTAGAGGCAGGGGAAGAAAAGGAGGAGAAAAAAGGAGAGGAAGATTAAAAGAAAGAGAGTAAGGAAGAGGGGGAAGGGTTGAAACAGATAGAAGTCGTGTAAATGTCTTAATTGGTGACAAGTAAAGCAAGCTGTGAATCCAGGTATGCAGTCAGCTAATCCAGCTCCACAGCTGGGCAGCCCAGTGCTGAGTCACACTCTCTCCTCTCAGGACAGCAGTGCATGGTCATCTAGTTTCTCTCACCTCTCCCTTGTCAGTCTAAGACTCTGCCTTCTTATTGTCAGTGGGGAAATGCAGAATAAAAGAAAAAAAGTTTGTCACATGCATAGACCTCATTGGAATTTTATGATTGTCAACAGAAATTATTTCTTAGCTCAGAAGCAAGTGGAAAGATTTCCAGTTAACAGTGTTGTCCTGTGACATAATGCAAAATCTCTTAATCAAAGCTGAACCAATAGAGGCCTCCTGATGTTTGTCCACACTTAGTAGTTATTCCAAGAGTAATCTACCAATCTACGCACAAAGAATAAACTACAAGTGCCTCATTGTTAATGTATGTTTACACTAATGTGTTCTCTCTCTCTCCCTCCTGCCCTTCTCTCAATCCCTTTCTCAAAATGTAGCCTTATATGTAGGTAAAGTAAGATGGGGCATTCTGGAACAGTATGGCCTCTGATAGAATATGAGTGGCATCCTTACGAGAAGACACAGACATTCAGAGAGGGGGATGGACAGACATGAGAGCTGGAGGGTGGAAGAGTGCTGCTGTGAACCACTGCCTTCTGGATAGGACACCGCCATTGTACTCAGGAACTCATCGCAGCTTGGTTACCTACACACCTCCAAGGTAACGAAGTAAGCTAATACTCCAAGAGGAAATCGCTAACTGGGCTCCGTAGATTACAAGAACAAGGGAAAGAAAGAAGTGAAGGAGGGTAAGGGAAAGAAGGGAGAGGAGGAGGGGGAAGAGGTGTAAAAGAAGGAAGAGGTGGAGGAGGAGAACGAGGAAAAAGAAGAGGAGGAGGAAGAGGAAAACACAAAATTGGGTGGAAGGGAATGTGTCGAGTTCCCTGGTGGAGTGTGAGCAAGGAGTTGGGGTGGATATAGTGAAGATACCATATTTATATGAATGAAATTCTTGAATAATAAATAAAAGATAATCTAACTTCAAAAGACAGAAAGATACAGACACAGGGCCACTGAGTAGAAACAGAATCAGAGATGAAGCATCAGCAAGCCAAGAAGCACGAAGTACTGCCAGAGATAAAACAGAGGTATAGAGAACAAATTCTCCCTGAAAGCTCGTGGAGAGCAGGCTCTCACCAAGCTGGTTCCATACTCATGGCCTTCACAAGAATGACGGTATGTTCTATCGTTTTAAGGCACTCAGCTCAAGATATTTTGTTACAGTGGTTATAAGGGCAACTGATATAGTACCCTAGGAACCAATAAACAATATCTGACTAGTGGGGTCACGAAGAAGATTAAATAAGATAGAACTATGAAGACCTTAGTAATGCTGGCACAAACTAAACAGTCGGGAAATGGTAATACTGATTCTCCATAATGTCATTAATAACTGTACACTTTACTACAGCAGTCGTTGGTCAGCTTCCCCAGCAAGAAGAGTCATATCTCCCACTCTTCTCTCCTCAAGGGTTCTTGCTCAGCACCTGGAAGTGAAAAGCACAATGTGGATACAGAAATTCTTGCCCATCCATTAGAAACCAGCCTTTAAGGAATGCTGACAGACACCACTTACGTTTCTTTGTGCGAGAACAGAAGAAGGATCGAGTCAAAAGGCATCCTTCATGGCGGCCCCCAAAAAAGAGCCATCAATCTCCGCCTAGGTGACTGTCACATTGAACACTTTCAGGCAGCTTTTTCAACCTTGGAGGTTTGGGCAACCTGCCAGTAATGAAGATGTATTAATGCTTAATGCAGCTTAATGTAATAGGTGTCATGTTCATAATTTACAGAAGCTCTTTCTAAAGCATTAAATTCATTTATACTCCTTAAAAGCTACTCAATTGTGGGGGCTCAGTTAGTTTGGTAGGGTTTCTTTTTAAGGATCCAATGATATATAAATTGTTAACACATCCAAACTCATCCATTAGTGCATGTGAATGCAATAAATGTGCCAGAGGAGCAGTAACATGATCAGGGAAAGTCACTGTGGTCATTAGGGCTGAGAGCGGTTCATTTATGGCCCTGGGATAGAGAATGGGGGGTTGTTAAATAGACCCAGGAGCTCTTGGTGACCAGAAGTCTAGGCTCATTATGCTCCAATGAAAATAAAACAAAACGGACATCTCAGATGGTCAGAAGTGACCATGGATTGGGCCTTCTTCTTTATAGGACTTTGCCCCTCTAGCTTCGAGCTGCCACCTTGAGCAAAGGAAACAAAATGGATCGTTGAGGCCTCCACATGCCAACTGTCTGCTCACAGACTATCGATCGGCTGCTTGGTAAATAACTCCACTCAAAACAGGGGCCATGAGTAATGAGAGCCCTTGCTGGCCGAGCAGATCAGGAGGTCAGTAATTGATGGACTTATAAATCCTAGGACCATGTTTCCCAGGAACGTCAGAGAGACAAGAAGAAGAAGAAGCCATAGCTGTGTCCATCAGGTGAAGACAACCATGGGCCATTACCCCATTGTCACCTGCCAACATCCACCATAACTCATGTGGCTGTGAATCAACCTCAAACAGAACACTGCAGAGTTCAAGAAGCATGATGGAAGGAAAGGTGGTGACCAGCTTTTAAAATATTCAAGGTGAAAGCCATTTCAGCTGCTTTGTTTTCCTCAGGTCTCTGTACAATTAGGATCAATCACCTTGAACTGACCCAGACAATGAGACAATGAGATTCACAGGAGCGAAGCTTGGTCATAAGCGCTTTAATTTTATCATCATCGCCATCATCATTATTATTATTGGGGAGTGGTGGTGATGGTGGTTTTGGTTTTCTTTGGAAATTTTGGTTTGTTTTTTTGTTGTTTGGTTTTTTTTGTTTTTGTTTTTGTTTTTGAGACAATGTCTCACCACATAAGTCTGGCTGATCTAACTCACTATATAGATAACGTTAATCTCAAACTCAGGGAAATCTGCCCCCCTCTGCCCCTTTAATTCCAGAGAACTGGAATTAAAGGCATACTCCACAGTGCCCAGCTGCCATCAGCATTTTTAAAATGCACCAGGGAATTCCCAAACACGGACAGGATTAGTTCATCTATGTACTCATTGTTATGTAATATTCAGGAGGGGCTGTGAAGGCCCTCACTAAGTGCATATAGCACATCAAGTCAGCCTTCTCATTGCAGGAAGGGATGAGAAACAGGCCATCAGCACTCTTCTCAAAGACTTGGCAACCTGTCCAAGCAGCCTCTGCAGGACGCATCTGAGGTTTTCCTCAGCATCTACAGAAGAGTCAAAGAGTAGATCTTTCACGTAAATGCTCCATTGTTAATACAGTGGAAACAGGTCCTCCCTGCATCCACAAAGACTTCCAGGTCCTGCTGTAGCTCCAACCCTCACTCACGTGGACAGAGGTGGAGCTGCGCTTGTGAGACTTGGGGAGAATCTTGCTGAAGACGTTGCTGTAAGATCCTGCTTGTCTTAGAAAATGTCAGACTTTGTCTTCACAGCAGAAGAGCCATGGGTCTGAGTAAGGTTGGTGTGAAAGATGAGTACTGGGCACAGGAGACAGGCACTCTAACTAACCAGGCACCCACAAGAGGCTCATGTTAGCAGTGTATCTAACAACCTCTAATTAAGTCATGTCATGTAGCCAGATTTGACTCGGAGAAAGAAATGCCTACAGTAATTGCATCTAGTTCATTGTGTAGCACGCTCCCAATCATAACTGCTAATTCAATTGTGCGTTCAGCCAGCCAGCTCGTCACCATTAAGCACACATTTAATTACTTCAATAAAGGATTAATATGCAGCACACCAAAGGAGGGACTGAACACCGTGCCAAAGCACACAGCTGCCCCAGCGTTTAGCCCAGAGATAAAACAGGAATATCATTGGGCAGCATAATCGTGTTCCAAATGCATCATTACTCAATGAGCATTCCAGACTTTTATTTTTATGCTTGTATGCACCGATCCACTGGCATAGATTTCCATGTTGCGAGAAAGAGCCATAAGAGGTGCCCAATGACTTCCCATTGTCGTCTCAATAGGGTGCCCACAGCCTCACCCCTATCTTTCTCTGTGCTTGTAGGGCTGTGCTTATCTTGTCTCCAGGCGAAGGCGTACAGTTCCTACATTACAACATCCTGAGATAAGAGCCCTCCCTTGACATTGTTCCTGCCCTGGCTGCAAACAAGTAACAAACCTGGCATGTATTAAAGAGAGAGAGAGAGAGAATAACAAAGCCATGGCCCCCCTTCTCCCAACCTCCTCCCAGCTCCACCTCAAAGGACAGCCCATCAATTCTGCAGGATGTACACAATCATTATTGTAGGGGAAACAAAGGCCAGTGTCAATTGTGCAACGTTATAAAGCAGTCCCTCAAATTAAAACCATGTACCTAACCGCATGCGATGGCAGAACCTATTTAGCAGTGATATTTTACAGAAAGGCAATGAAAAGCAATAACCGCTTTATTTAATGTATCTGTTCAATCCAGCTGCCCTGGATAGGGCTTAATAGAAGCTGTCGATCAATGTCAGGCCCTTAGAAATAACTGCACCAGACTGCAATAAACACGCAGGGAAGATAACTGGAACTACTGATCAGCCTCTTGTTACCTCTCCTGTGCCCGGAGATTTGTCATTTGTTTATGCTGCTCATAATGGCTGGCTGCACGGGTATCACTTCACCCACCTGGTGTTGGTGTGGGTGCCTCGGGGTGTAGGAGTTAGAGATGGGGGGAGGGGGAAGAGAACCTTCAGAAAGTGAAGGAAGAAGAATAAATAGAAATAGGAGACCGGGGCGAGGGAGCCGTGAAGAGGAGTTTGGAACGTGTGAAGCACACATTGCAGCATCCGTCCTTCACCTTTTTCATCTCCTGGTAGGCTTCCCTGTAGGATCAATGAAACACAGCAGTCATGGTTAGCTTCACTGTCTTCTCCAGAAGATCCTGTGCTGTCAAGAAGATGCTACGCAGGCCTGTAACCCTGACGGCCCAACTGGGAATCTGCTGGCCTTCTCCAGCCATCCACTCTGAACATTAGTGATTTCTTGGTACAGCCTCACCCTTCCAGGATACATTCCACCCCCAGCCTTACAAAGACTCATCTACTCCATGTTTACGGTGGGTTTGGTAAACATAACACACGGGCCCATCTGCCAAACTCCCCGTTTTTACAAATCTACTTTTGTTGGAACATGGCCAAATTCATTCTTTACGTTTTGTCTGTGGCTGATGTGGGTTGAAGACGGCAGAGGTAGGAAGATAGAACAAAGATCCTGTCGTCCCGTAGCCTAAAATATTTTGACTCCATTATGCAAAAGTTCTCCATCTGCTTAGAAGTCACCACCTCAAAGCACGGATTTCCAGCCCAGAGCCCACCGCCATCTCTGCCCTTGCACTTTCCATGGGTCCCTCCTTCCGGAAGTGGACTCTTACGTATAATAACATAAAATATAATTCATTTGCAGTGCCTCATGGCTTATATCTCAAAGACTGGCCTCAGTATACTTTCTAAACATCCTGATGGAAAAGGTGATTGATTCATCCTTTTCTTTCTCTCCATCCTCTTCCCTTACTACTCCTCAATTATTCCCACCACACACCATTCTGTCACTAAAATGAGTATGAAGACTCCCCTATCCTGGCTGTCTGGAGACCCCCACCTCTGCCTACTCAGTTACCTTGGTCTGGGCTATCACAACCTCTTAGCCAGTCTTCTGAACTTAATCACTGGCCTTTAAGGCAGTGGGACGTTTAAAGTCATAATTACATTATTTAACATTTAACATAATTTAACTACTTCCTGGCAGCATACTCCCAGGACTCTGTATCTATCCCAGCCTCCCTAAGCCCTGTGGAATAAGGTTCATCCCCAAAGGCCACAGAGGCTCACATGGGTTTCATGACTTGACAGTTATAGTCTGTAATTGGGTACACTGAAATATGAACTCTCTAGAACCCCATTACTATCCAACATCTAAAACGTTTCCAGTGAATATAAGGTTTTTTCCATGTTTTAGAAACCCTGCTTAGTCACCAACTCCTTATTGAGTAAAGGCCAAGGCTGACTCTCATGGCCACCAAGCTTTCATACAGTCTTCTCATCATAGATTGTCACAAACCATGTTTGGAGTGCACTGCTAGTTCATCAACACATGATACAATTTTGCAACTAATCCGCAGCCTCCCCCACTGCCTCCTGGTCCTCATATTCTCTCTAGTCTTCCTACAATAAGCAGCTCTCACCCCATTACTCCTGTAGTACTTTGGTCACACTGAAGGATAAGCGTTAACAAACCCGACTATATTTAAGTTACTATACTTATTATTATATAGATATATTACTATATTTATACTATATTTAAGTGTACACATCTCTGCACACTCGGAAAGGCTCCAGATCATTCAAAGGGAAGACAATTTCCTCCAAAAACTTTTAGTGTCCAGACCTTAGGAAGTAGTGAATTAATGCTAGCTGGGATAGCTTCCCAGGATCATACCTTTCCAATTCATTAATGATGACTCTGTAGTGATCTTTTGGATTAGATCAGTGATTCCTTATAGGTGAATCCATAGTGTGTCCCTGTGTATAGGACTTAAAGGCTCATACTCCTTTGGATGGCATTTGGGGCCTGCTACAGAGAACTATATCTTAGGTTCATTTTCAGACTGCTTTCTTTCCACATTCCAGATGCAGACTTAGCATCAACCATAGTGAACCACTGGGACTTTGAACATGCTTCTTCACCTTCCCAGAATGACTCTTTCCCCACAGTCCTTCTTGGAAACCTTTGCTCCTTCGTGACAACTCAGGACAAATGTCATCTACTCAAAGGAGATTTCCCTAACAAAGTAAAGTCAGTACCCTTCACATAAACCTCCATCTGATAACAGTAGAGACAACATAGCACCTCTGACTGACTGGTTCAGAATTCCTCCTCTGTGAAACTGGGGAGTGCAAGTATATATAAAAGCATGTTGGCATGTGTACTAGAACCTTTGTCATGGACAAATGTCTACTGCCTGGTACTGATCCTTCTGTTGTGAACACATGAAATAGAGCAGTGGACTTATAAAAAAAAATCTTTTTGCAAGCGAAAGTGAAACTGGGAGCACTTGGCCTAGCTGGAAGTTTTACGTGAACTTTGGCCTCAGCTTGGAAGGACAACATATTGGAGATCTCTTACGAGGGGGCTCCTCATTGATCACTAAGGTGATTGGTTCTCTGATGTGATGGATTGGAGTGCCCAGGAAGATATCACCCTGAAACTAAGTCTCTCTGCATCTTAAACACTGTCTTTCTTGGTCTGAAGAAAGGTAAAGTTGGGTACAGGAGTAGATATGGAATATACAATGTATTTTTTTTATCTTCTATTTGTAAGCTGAATAGGATAAATTAAATATTGAGACCACTCAGTCATACCATACAGGATTGGTTCTGAGCAATCCTCCCACACAGAGATATCAAGTTTCTTCAATATAAGACTAAGAGAATTTGCCTTTAATTATGATATAACAAAAAAAAAAGAAGTATGTAGCTTTTCCATTTTGCAGCGTTATATAAGATGTTTGAAGACAGATGTGGGTACTCACAGCCAACCATTAGACTGAGCCAGGGGTCCCCAGTGGTACAGTTAGGGGAAAGGCTGAAGGAGCTAAAGGGGGTGGCAGCCTCATAAGAAGAACATCAGTATGGATTAACAGACCCCTCAGAGTTCCCAGGGACTAAGCCACGAACAGAACAGTGTACATGGGTGGATCCATGGATTCTGATACATATGTAGCAGAGGACTACTTTATTTGGCATCAGTGGGAGGGGAGGCCCTTGGTCCTGTGGGAGGCTTGTTGCCCTAGTGAAGGGGGGTGCTAGAGTGTTGAGGCGGGAGTGGGTGTGTAAGCACCTTCTTAAAGGCAAAGGGGAGGGAATAGAATAGGGGGTTCATGGAGGGGAGACCAAAAAGGGAGATAACATTTGAAATGTAAACAAATGAAATGTTTGATAAAAAAAGATGCTTGCATTATGGAAGTATAGTCAGCCCCCCATAGAAATACTTTTAAAAGTTATCTTTGTACTGAACAGGCATATACTCCTTTTTCTTGTAGTTGTTATCCAACTAATATAGTACAGTAATGACTCACCTACAATTTACATTTTATTATGCATTATAACACATTTTGTAATTTAAATCATTGTATATACTACTTAAAGTATGTACCAGCGTGACTATCCCTGGGAGGCCTGCTCTTTTCTAAAGGGAAACAGAGGAGAAGTGGATGGGGGAAGGGGGAGAGGAAGGAAGGAAAGTCGAAGAGAAGGAGGAATGGAGAGTGGTGATACTGTACTTAAAATGTCTTGTATGAAAGAAGGATAAAAATAACTTTAACATATGATATGGAGACCAAGGAAGTAAACAGAAAGGAGGACTGTGACCTCTAAAATAAATATTAATACCTAGACAAAAGTATATATATATATACATACATACATATATATGTGGCTGTATGCATGCCATTACACTAAAAACAGTTTATTTCACTAGCAAATGTCTAACTTCTAATTATAAAGAACACATTGTTGTGTAACACTATTCATAGAGAGGTGTGAACAATGGTCTACTTTCCTCAGATAGTGAACCTACAATAGACCAAAGTATAGATTCCACCAAAGTGCCACTTAGTGAGTCAAAGGGTTTTGTTGGAATACAGGTAAGGGGTTACAGGAGCTTAAGTGACTCTAAGTCAGCAGCATGACTGAAGCCCACCGCACCTTAGGGACAGCTCACCAAATCGGGAAACCTGGAGGACTCTCCAGAGTCTGCAAAGTAGGGAGTATCTTTCCCAAGTGACTGAGCTGGTCTCAGCTCTTTCCAGGAAGCTACCTGGTCTTTATTTCTTCTAGGCAATTCCCCTGATCTCTGCTTCTTCCAGGCAGCTAAGTTTCTTTGAGGGTGGTTTGAAGCAGTCTTTACTGGTTATATACTCTTAGAGAAGGAAGGTTCTAGAGAATCTGGTCAGTTTCAGGGACTTCCTGAAGGTATTTTGAGTTGCTTATTTCCTATGTTAATGAGCTTCCTATCTCAGTGAGGATGGAATGTTCCAACCTTGAAAGAAACTGCTACACAATACATATGAAAATGCCATTATGCAGTATGTAAGCTATGTGATAAAAATAACAATAACCCAGATATTTAGAGCCCTAAAGAACTTAAGTCCCCACTGCAGCACTGGGGACTGACAGAAGCTGACACATGCAAGGATTTATCTATAGGTCATGAGTCACTTTTTGAAAAAAGAATTCAAATTTGGAAAAAATGTAAGAAGCAATAAGGATGGAGAGATGGCTCCACAGTTAGGAGTACACACTGCTTTCACAGAAGACCTGAGTTCAGTTCCCAGCACCCAAATCCTGAGGCTCAAATCACCAATGCCAAGGAATTTTCTGCATTCCTTGGGCAATTGTGCTAACTTATACAGTACCCCACATAGATATACATGCATGCATAATTAAATATTATATTATAATAATTAAATAATTAAATTATAAATAAGTTATATATAAATAAATTATAATTATAAATAAATTTATAAATAAAAATATAAAATTATACAAATTATATATATTTATATATATAAATTATATATAAAATAAATATAAAATTATAAATAAATTATAAATAATTAAATAAATTAAAATACAAAAATACATCTCAAAAAAGGGTGAATTTTGTTTAAAAATGTACTGGTAAACTAAATAGAGATGCTTTTTTATTAGATATATCCCAATGTATATCAGGCATCAGAATAACAGTTCATGTTCTATCTATCTATCTATCTATCTATCTATCTATCTGTCTATCTACCTATCTATCTATCTCTATCTCTCCTCCCTCAACTTCTTCTGTCCTTCCTCTCTCCGTTTCTTGTCTAGGTGAGAGAAATTTGGGGAAATAACTAAGTACAGATTCAGGTACTGAAAGCTTTACTATTTGTCCCCACAATAAGCCCCCACTCCACTGCTTGTTGTCACCTAAACCGCATAGGCTTTGACCTAAAAGGAATCGTGGTAAACAGACCATGGATGTGGCCTAACTGTTGCAGTTATTTGCTCATTGCAGCTGTGCCATCTGCCAGATCTGCATGAGATCGGGCCAGTCAATGTTTCATCATGAATAGAGGAGGGGCCCATGAAGCTGTCTCCCTCCCTGGGGGACTAGTGGCAGTTAATGGCCACAGGAAAAGGGGGGTCATTTTCTTAGGTAGTGTAGCTACTGACAGGCTGTGCTTGCTCCAGACAATAAACTCGCACCCACCCTTACGCAGACAACTCTAACTTAGACACTGAGTCACACACAGTGCAGGTGTGAAAGTAGGAGAGGAGACTGAGAAGAGATGGGAGATGGGAGGGAGTTACAGATGTGGGAATGACTAAACTGTATCATGGACGAAACTGTCCAAGACTAAAACTAAATATTTTTAAAGGCACTGGATTTCAGAACTGAGCAAGAGACTATTGCTACCCTGAGTCTTGTGTCTCAGGAGTTCTTAGCTCCTCCACTAAGGGTGTGTTAGCTGGGCAAGCAGCCGTGGCCATAAGCTCTTGGTCCCTACTGTGTGCTGCAGAGTGCTGCACCTTCAGAAGCTTGGCTCTCCTGCTCTCCTATTCCTTTTTTGTTAATCTTAGAATTTAAAAATTAATTCCTGGTTCTTAATAGTCTGTATACTTTGGCCTCTCTTCTTCATACTCATAAAACACTACTTATGTCTTAATATAGTTCCAGTTGGAGTTTCAATTAGATGAAGGACCTGCTGTTGTGAGTGGACTAAAAGGAGGATCAAGAGCCCTGCAGTGGCCATCTCTCTCCCAAGAGCCTCTGCTACCTTTTAACTATTTCTTTGCATTCTGGGAATGAATGGAACCAGAAGAAAATGATATACTTAATAAGAAAGTAATGGGCTATAGCTCCTACAGTACCACTAGAGCCAAAGCCTTCTGTGGTTCGGTTTCTGGCCTTTTCACACCAAACTACACAAGTACCAGTGACAGTGATGTGGAATACTTAACTCGGATTCTATCTGCTTCTGACTGATGGGAGCATTTGGAATCATGGGTAATTCCTCGGTCTGTCTTTCATGGAACATGTGAATGAATCGCTTCTATTTGAGGGGAGGGTGTCCCACCAGCCAGTTACTAAGGCACTGAGGCTGAGACACTACACCCAGGAGCCAGGAGCTTGCCCCTGTGTCCCAATCCACGTTCACTCTAGCAGTGATTTCCACACTGATGCAGCTCCAAATGGTGGCAGCCAAGCCATGCTGAGAACCTGAACATGATTTACCCAGCATGGTGGTGGGAGGGTTGTCTTATACTCCTGGAATAGTAGTAAATTAAATCTAGAAGGATTTTTCACTACCAACTAAGTTAGAGGTCTGTTGTCACCTATGCTTGTGGGGTTTATGCATGTAGATCTGAGACCATAAGCAAAGGTTGGTGCAGCTCAGAAAGACAAAAGGGTCAGGGAGGCAGAATGGAGGACCCACAGTGAATGGAGGACCCACAGTGAATGGAGGACCCACAGTGAATGGAGGACCCACAGTGAATGGAGGACCCACAGTGAATGGACCAGGGAGAATGGGCTCCAAGACGGATCTACTAGTGGTTCTCAACTCTCCTAAAGCTGTGATGACACCCAAGCATAAAACTATTTTCATTGCTACTTCATAACTGTAATTTTTCTACTATTATGAGTCATAATGTAAATATCTGTGTTTTCCAATGGCCTTCACCAACATTTATGAAATGGCCATTTGACTGTCAAAGGGGTAGCAACCCACAAGCCGGTAACCACTGTCCTAGATGGAATCACAGATATTTGACGGCTTGGATGCAACCTCTAAGGGGCCACTCGGAGCTAATCACCCAGGCTCATTAAAAGAGAAGGTGGAATTCAGCCAGCCTCTGAGACAAATCCACACTAAATTGATAGCATTTAAAGGCTCTGCTTGAACACCACTCAGAGCACAATCTCAGCCCAGCATGCAGCCCCATTCTACTCCCCTGTCCCATGCTGACTCCAGGGCCCACGCACTTCTGGGAGAGCACCACCATGCAGGGCTGATAGCTGAGTGAAGTAACGAAAGCCATTACTGAAGAGTCGAGCGATGGCCTCATGTTTTGTCATCCCTGCCGTTCAGTCACTGCGAAGGCTCTCTTAATTCACAGGAATAAAACAACGGAAAGGAATGGTCCATTTAGCACAGCAGCAAGCAGGCTTTTTCCAGGCACTCAACCACTTTGTCCATGGGCGCCAATTGCCTTCACAGAAGTCAATCAGTTAATCACCCACAAAACCCCAGGAGGAGAAAGAGGCAGTTTAGTGAGAGCATGCTGAAGAGCAAACCCCTCGGAAGAAGTTAAGCATGACACCTCACTGACTGAGCAAACCCTGCACCCACACTCCCCAGAGGCAGCAAGGACAAAGGGGGACCCAACCTGACCAAGCAAAAGGAATCTGGCAGCACCAGCACTGACTTGCCATTGAAGTCATCATCTGAAAGCAAGCCACCGTCTTTAGACTCAGCACACTTGGGACAGGGTTGTCACTCTGCCTGCTAGCTCTGAGGCAGCCCTTTGGATGTCTGGGACAATATCAGGGCCTATTTTCTTATCTGTAAGCACACCTACAATTTCTCACACACGTGAGTGACTCAGAGTAGGAACATAGCACAGACCTGAGGTAGCATGCGTTCAAAAGTACTATTGTTCAGATAACCCACCTGTTTTTCAGTTTCTGGTTTTAATGACTCATAATGATTACTTGCATTTAAGGGCTGCAGTGTGGCCGTTCTCTGCATGTATGTATATACTAGGGCAATGACCAGATCAAGGGACTCCTCAAACATTTGCTGAATTTTTGTTTTGGAAATCTTTAAAATCTTTTTTTCATCTGAGGATCAATGAAGCAGCAAACACAGACTGGGTGCCTTCTGTGGCCAAGAGCCTGTGACTGTAGCTGTAGTAATCTGTCATTGTCCCCAAATGGATAGCCACCTGGCTGACTGGTGAGAGGGATGAGACACAGCGTACTTAGGATTATGATTAGAACCATCCCCGTTGAGCAAGCATTCCAAGAGCCATTTGCTGTAACAACATCTACTCAGTACATCTGTATTTTCCACCCGTCCCTGGCCATGTCACTGAAAGAATCCAGTAATGATTTGTCCATTAAAACTGAGACCACCACAGACGTTTACTCTAGAGCCTGTAGCATGAGTGGTCAGTATTGACCACTCACACAGGGTTTCCCATACTTCGGAGTGTTTCACATATTTTTTTTCTCCTCTTAATTCTCACCGTGATCACACACAGGATGCATTGATATAACCACTTTCTAAGTGAGAAGACTCAGACCAATGTCAGGAAAATGGCCAGGTAGAGATTTCTACCATTTCCATTTGGAGATTTCTCTTGTAGAAGCACTGTGTAACAAAGTGTCCACATATGAAAATGCCTTCTATGGAGTGAAGGGATCCACACAGGACTAAGAACTAGAAGGTACAGTCTGAGGTAAGAGGGAGGACTTCTCATTAGCCTTACAGTGAAGGAAGGAAGGACAGCACTGTGAGTCTGCACTCACCACAGATTCCAGAGCCACCCTGGCCATCACAGTTCAGTATAGCAGCCCCAAGCTCCACACCAGTTGCCACAGTCCCAGGCCCCTAGTCCTAGCACCTAGGCTGAATCTCACAGACCAAGGCTCCAGGCCACACCCAGACTCAGCCTTAGACTTGCCCTGAAGTCCAATGTCTCCGGCCAAGCACATTTTATAGGTAGGTTCCTTAACTGCGCGTACCAAATTGGGATGGATTAAGGACATTAAAGTGCATCTTGTTAGGGTTTTACTGCTGTGAACAGACACCATGACCAAGGCAACTCTTATAAGGACAACATTTAATTGGAACTCGCTTACATATTCAGAGGTTCAGTCCATTATCATCAAGGCAGGAAGCATGGCAGCATCTAGGCAGGCACGGTGTAAGTGGAACTGGGAGTTCTACATCTTGTTCCAAAGGCAAACAGAAGACTGGCTTTCAGGCAACTAGGAAGAAAATCTTAAAACCCACAACCCCAGTGACACACATAAGGGCACACCTACTCCTCCAACAAGGCACACCTACTCCAACAAGGCTACACCTATTCCAACAAGGCCACACCTCCTAACAGTGCCACTCCCTGGGCTAAGCATATTCAAACCACCACAATGTGAAACAGAAAATTCTTCAAAAAATGTCTAGGGAATTACAGATCATCTTCTTGGCTAATGAAGTGTCGTCAGTGTCTCTTGAAGTATTACCACACTTTTTGGATAAAAATTCCTTTTGCTTTTTAAGGCAACCATTTTGCCATGCAAAACTAAACAAGGAGAAGACTGTACCTAATTATAGCCACTTAGCATCTTAAGAAGGTGCCAAAAAATACTTACTAGAGAAAAAAATATCATCTTCTACAAATGGTATTAATAAAAATGTGTCTTTATGAAAGATAATGAAATGAGGCGCATAACCATTATCCTACACAAAAATCAATGACAAATGGACCAGAACCTCAATGTGAAACCAGAAACACCAAAACTGCTAGAAGAAAACATAGGCAGTGCCCCACATGATACAGGGATGAGAGAGGACTTCCCGGCAAGACTCCATTTACCCAAGAACTAAGACCAACAAGTGACAAGTGAGACCTCATAAAACTACAAAGCTTCCATCCAACTAAGGAAATAACCAATCCAACCAAGTGAAGAGGAATCCCGCAGAGTGGGAGAGAATACCCCATCTACACCTTTGATAGAGAATTTTACCAACTAGCTTTATGTCAACTTCACACAAGTTAGAGTTATTTTGGAAGAGAGAAACTCAATTGAGAAAATGCTCTGACCTGATTGGCCTGTGGTACATTTTCGTGATTGATGGTTGATGTGGGAGGGCTTAGCTCACTGAGGACAGAGCCGCTTTGGGCAGGTGGTCCTGGGCGCTACTTAAAAAAAAAAAAAAAAAAAAAAGCAAGCAGGCTAAACAAATCATGAAGGAGCAAGAAGGTAAACAGCTCCCGCCATAGCTTCTTACATTCTTGCCTCCAGGTGCCTGCCTTGAATTTCTGCCTTGACTACTCTCAGTAATGGAGTAACTTAAAATCCAAGCACTGGGTGAAGGGAGGGTGCAAAGACAGGCAGAACTCTATGAGTCTGAGGCCAGCCTGGTCTACAGAGCAAGTTCTGGGATGCCAGGGCTACACAGAGAAACTCTGTCCTGAAAAACAAAAACAAACAAACAAAAAGAATGTAAACTGAAATAAAACCTTCCTCCCCAAGTTGCTGTCAGTCATGGAATTTCATTACAGCAATAGAAACCCCAAGACCAGGATTAATATAGACAGAATATCAGAATATACAAAGAACTCAAAAATAAAGAATCACAAAAGCAAACAGCCCAATTAAAACTGAGCTAAAGATCTGAATAGAGAGTTCTCAAAAGAAGAAATCAAAATGTCTAAAACATAGCTCAAAAACTGTTGAACATTTCTAGCAAATAGCTAAATTCAATTAAAACTAGCTTGAGATTGCCTCTTATTCCAGTCAGAATGACTGAAATCCAAGAAACAACTGACAACAAATACTGGAGATGATGTGGGGGAGAGACCCTATACTTGCTGTTGGTGACATTGCAAACGCATGCACCCCCTCTGGAAATCACTGTAAAGAACTCTCGAAGGGCTAAAATAGATCTAACATGTGAGCCAGCTAAACCACTCACTGGCTCATGCTCAGAGGACTCAACAGCTTACTCCACAGACACCAGCTCAGCCATATTGTTCACTGCTGCTCCATGCACAATAGCTGGGAAACTGAAACCATGAAAAGTCACTCAGCTGGTGAATGGCTAATGAAAATGTGGTACATATACACAATGGGGTTCTACTCAGCCATAAAGGAAAATAAAAGCATGAAATTTGCAGATAAAAGTGTAAAATCAGAAAACATTAATATTGAATGAAGCAGCCCAGACTCTGAATAACAAATGCTATATATATGTGGCTCTTTGTTTTTGAGTTCTTTGTATATTCTGAGTATGAATCCTGGTCTTACTTGGGGCTTCTATGGCTGTGATTAAATACCATGACCAAAAGCAACTTGGGGAAGAAAGGGTTTCATTTGAGTGGAGATATGTATGTATGTATGTATGTATGTATGTATGTATGTATGTATATATCTATATCTATATCTAATCTATATCATATCTGTGTATGTATGTATGTATACACACACAAACCATCTATTCAGTATATAATTTAGAAGTGCAGTCTAAGGATGCTTCCGTAGCTTTCAGATCCCAAACCAAATGGAGAAAATCTACCACAGGACAGACAACTCTGCCTCTGTGAAAATTAATTACTACAATTTCTTTGTGTCATTTCATTGTTTAAGAGGTTAACCTTTTCCCTACCCTGCCCCCAAAAGCCAACAATTAATCTTCAAATGATATAAATGGTTTTTTTTTTCTTTCCTCATTTTAAAATTCACTTAAGGAAAGCTTGGCAGAGTTGCATGCATCCCTGTGTAATGCATAGGATGCTGCCTGGGAGAACGGCTGTTGACTTTTAAGATAAGAGCTCTTAAGGATTTTTAAGCCATCAGGCAGCAGCCATCAGAACAAATAAATGAGTGCTTGCCTCTTCTCCGGGCAGGATATGCTCCATGACCTATCTTTTCCGTGACCTACAAGGCTTTAGGAGAGGAGACTCTGAGCTTTATTGGCAGTGCCACTATTAGACAGACTTCCCTCTCTCTTCCAAGCTCTCTGGGGGTCAGCTTGAAAGTGAGCATTAAGTGAATGGCTAATGGAATTAAGGGTATAATAATAGAAGGATATAGTGAGACAATTGTATTAACAAGGAATAAATCATGTTGAATGTAAGGTAAGTGGTTTTTAATTGATTGATGGGAAGGATGCTCCACAGGTTTTGTCGGGGACTAACAGCCATTTACCTCTTCATCTGTAGTAAAAAGCCAAAACGTAGAAAAAAGATAAGAAAATTATGCAAGGAGGAAAATAAATTATTCAGAGAAGATGGCCATTTTGTGCTGACATCACTAATGTGAAAAGGTACTAAATCTTTGACACTGGCTTCATTTCTTGGTCGCTGTGGGCTAAAATAGCATTTCGTTCTAGAGATAAAAACTGAACTGTCTACGCATGATGCTTCTATGCACTCCATAGATGGAAACCAAGATGCCTGGACACCTGAAGACATGGCAGACATTGTTTACCATCTTGAGGCCAACTCTACACTTGGAAAGCTGCTGTCCCTGCTTGTGCTGCTGCCCCACAGTTACAGGTACTCTGCATCCACTTGGCAAGGCTCATGTGTGAACCTCAGGGATGGGGTGGTTAACTAGAATGCATCTGAAAGTAAAATTGATGCTGTAGCAAACAGGATGTATTACAGGACAGGATGCTGAGACAGGAGAACAATACGTTTGAGGTCAGCTTGGCTATGTAGTGAAGTCTCGATTGATAAAGAAAGACTGGATGGAAAGGAATGGAAGGAAGATGGATGGAAGGAAGAAAAAGGAAAAGGAAGGAGGGAGAGGGGGGAGGAGGGAGAAAAGTAGCTTTTAGAAATTCTTACAGTTACCAGATCCCCTCCTAATATATTCTACACAAGCCTTCTCTCTTGTTCTTCTTTCTGCTTGGTCATTGGCTCAGTCCATTCTATACCAGGCACACCATTCTCACTTAAAATTCAAGTATGATGGAGAATGAGTTGATTCAAATTGTGTATGATAAAGATCATAGCTCTTTCTAAAATTTCTTAAGAGTTGCTTTTCCTCCCTCCATATACACACATACACACACACATGCACACACACACACACATGCACACACACACATAGAGACAGACACACACACACATACACACACATATATACACAAACATACACACAAACACTAGTTTTGGTTATTCTCTTAGTGGTTTATAAGCCATCATCCAAGATACTTTCCTCCCTATTACTGTAAACAACGCATAATAAATCTTATTTACCAAGAAGCCTAAACTTCTTTAAAACCTCCAACCTTTACCAGTTTCCTTTTCAGAAGTAGATTTGTATGCAAATGATGGTACCTTCTCCTTTGATATCACTCGCAGAAGGAAACGGACTTGGCTACTCCTGCACAACTAGCATAGGCCAAATATCATGCTGAACACTTAACAGTATATAAAATTTATTTCTCATAGCTATGCTTTGCAATAAATACTATTCTCCTCATTTCACAGGTACGAAAAACAAGTTTTAAAGGAATTAAATACTTTCTCAAAGATTACACTGCTGACTAGGCCAGAAGAGCTGGCTAGACCCTCAGGAAGAAGATGGCCTACAAAGAGATTACAACTCTTGGAGTCTGCTGAGAGCACAAACACCACCTCAAAGGACAACTTGGAATAGTCTGTGTCTGAGTCCATAATAAAAATAATTTTATGGTTTCTTTAACGGATGGTACAGAATGAGCTATTAAGTGACTTCTTTGGTTATATTTTATTATATTATCCAATATGAAAGAGGAGACATGAGAGTGAACTTGAATAAAGGAATCAGCCCGCAACCCTACAGGATGAACAGCACACACTCTCTATGGACTTACCTGATCTTCCAAAAGAATTGGGCACTTGCACTATGATTCGTACCCCAAGACCAGTGAATGCTCCAACTAGCACTTCATATCCCACCTCTGTCATGTAAGAGTAGTCATTTGAGAACCTCCCCTTGGCTCCCTAGCCTGACTGACAACTCCAGGAAAAGACTTCTGTTTTACCAGAGACCACACCAGCACTAGGCACTCCAGATACCTGGAAAACCAGAAGATACAATGGTATTCAGAACCCCAGAAGCCATGCCAATTCCTAGAGTTCCAAAACCCCAGAGGCAAATTGAACATTCAAAATCCCAGAGGTCACGCAGGTTTCCAAAACCCCACCAGAGACATACTACTGAACCTGAAGTATTGCTGGTCACCACAACCATGGACCACTTAGACCAGAAGACCAAAGGCCAAAGACCAGATTAGGAAACAGAAACCAAGGGTGAAAAAAAAATCCATCCAACAAAGATAAACTCAGAAATTGGCACCTAACACTATAATAACACCAAAGGTAGATGACAAGAGGCCAGAATAAGAACACAATCAAGCAAGTGAAAAATCTGTATGACAAGGACTTCAGATCCCTGAGGAAACAAACTGAAAAGGACATCAGTCGATGGAAAGATCTCCCATACTCATGTATTGGTAGAATTAACATATTGAAAATGGCCATCTCACCAAAAGCAATCTGCAGATTCAGTGCAATCCCCATCAAATTCCAACACAATTTTCATAAACCTTGAAAGAGCAATTCTCAACTTCATATGGAAAAACAAAAAACCCAGGATAGCCAAAACAATACTGAATAATAAAAAAAACTTCTGAAGTAATCACCATCCCTGGCCTCAAGCTGTACTACAGAGCAATAGTGATTAAAAACAGACATGTTGATCAATGAAATTGAATTGAAGACCCAAAAATAAACCCACAAGAGAAGCCAAAACCATACAATGGAAAAAAGGAAGCATCTTCAACAAATGGTGCTGGACTAACTATATGTCTATGTCTACATGTAGAAGAATGAAAATAGATCCATATTTACCACGCTGCACAAAACTCAAGTCCAAGTGGACCAAGGACCTCACCCTACACAAAACTCAAGTCCAAGTGGATCAAGGACCTCAAAAACTGGATACACTAAATCTCATAGAAGAGAAAGTGGAAAATACCCTTGAATGCATTGGTACAGAAGACAAGTTCCTGAACAAAACAGCAATGGCTCAGGCTCTAAGATCATCAATAAATAAATGGGACCTCATGAAACTGCAAAGTTTTTATAAGACAAAAGACACTGTCAATGTGACAAATTGGTAGCCCACAGACTGAGAAAGGATCTTCACCAACACTACATCTGACAGAGGGCTAATATCCTAAATGTACAAAGAACTCAAGAAGTTAGATATCAACAACCCAAATAACCCAATTTTAAGATGGGGTACAGAACTAAACAGAATTCTCAATAGAGAAATCTTGAATGGCCAAGAAGAACTTAAAGAAATGTTCAAAGTCCATAGTCATCAGGAAAATGCAAATCAAAACAACTTTGAGGTTCCATCTTACACTCACTGGAACGGCTAAGATCAAAAACTCAAGAGACAGCACATGCTGGTGAGGATGTGGAGAAAGGGGAACACTCCTCCATTGATGGTTGGAGGGCAAACTTGTACAACAAATTTGGAAACCATTTTGGCATTTTCTCAGAAAACTGGGAATAGTTCTACCTCAAGATCTACCTATACCACTCCTGGGCACATACCCAAAAGACGCTCTAACATCTCACAAAGACACTTGCTCAACTATGCTCATAGCAGCTTTATTCATAATAACCAGAAACTAGACACAGCCTATATGTCCCTCAACTAAAGAATGGATAAAGAAAATGTTTACATTTTCACAATGGGATACTATTCAGCTATTAAAAACCAAAACATCATGAATTTTGCAGGCAAATAGATAGAACTTAAGAATATCATACTGAGTGTGATATCTCAGTCCCAAAAGGACATGCATGGTATGTATTCACTTATAAGTGGATACTAGCCATAAAATAAAGGTACCATGTTGTTGTGGATAGCCCTGGTCTCATATTTTGATGCTAATTCCACTTTCCCAAGAGGGCCTACAGATGAGGAGTGAATCAGTATACAGGTGACTTTTTGTGAACCTTATGCCCACCTTAATTTGTAAAATAAAGGCTAGAGCTGGTGATTGGGCAGTAGAAGGGGAGGTAGAGCAGAAAAGTTTGGGGGAGAGGGAGAGAAAAGAGGATGAGGATGAGGACAGATGAGAGGCAAGATGGCTGCGGATGTCACCCTCGTGTCTCTAGTAGTCTCATGTAGTTATTCATATCAAGGTTAGGTAATTGGGGCAACAATTCTAACTGTGTGGGCATCTTGTGTATTGAGTATTTGCTAATATATGAATGTATTTCGCTAATCTTAAGCTTTAGATTTTTACTTTATTAGGTTACTGGAAGGTTGGTCCACCGACAACCCAGTGGTTATTGGCTGTGAAGGAACTAGTGACCCGAGGGATGAGCAAACCGGAGCTAGAGACACAGCGACCAGTCACAATGGGAGCAAGCTAGAGAACAGCCTGATGGAACCAGCTTGGGAGCTCCAGTTTTTCTGCAGAGTTTACCAGGACAAATGGGCTTAGAGAGGGAACACGGCAGCTAGAATGGAGCTAGCCAGATACCTACTCTTTTCAAATACCTCCCTCTACACCACGTTACACTCCATCGACCCAAAGAAGCTAAACAAAACTGAAGGCCCAACCAAGGAAGCTTGAATCTCACTTAGAAGGGGAATACAATAGTCATAAGAGATAGATGGAGGGAACAGGAAGGGAGGAGGTATGGGTAAGGGAATGGGGGATTCAGGATCAGGCATAGGAAAGGACAGGAGAGATGGCTAAATGCCCATGAAAATGAATGGAAATCTACAACTGACAATGGTAAAGAAGTGGGGGACATCACCAGGATGAAACAGAGACCTGGGATAAGAGAGGTGCCCAAGAATGAATGGAGATGACCTTAACCATGACTCACTACACTGGGGATATGGAAATTGAAAAGGCTACCTCCTGCAAACAGACAGTAACCCTAGTGGAGCTATAGAGGCACCAACTCACCCACAAAACTTTCAACCTAAAATTCATTCTGTCTACAAATAATGCATGCACAGGGAATGGAGTAGAGTCTGAAGGGATGGCCAACCAATAACTGCCCCAACTTGAGAACCATCCCATGGGCAAGCACCAATACCTAAAACTATTAATGATACTCTATTACATTTGCAGACAGGAGCATGTTGTTTTCTGAGAACCATTCCCCCCAGCAGCTGATTCAGACAAATACAGACACCCACAGCCAAACAGAAGGAATTTGGGGGATATATATATATATATATGGAGGTATATGGAGGAAGAAGGATTATGAGCCCCAAAGGGGTTAGGAACCCCATAGGAAGATCAACAGAGTCAACTAACCAGAACCCTTGGGGTTCTCAGAGTCTGAACCACCAACCAAAAAGCATACACAGATTGGACCTAGGCCTTCCTGTTCATGCATAGTAGATATATAGCTTGACCTTCATGTGGGTCCTGAACAATTGGAACAAGGACTATTGACTGTATGTGACTGTATGTGAAACATATTCTACTAGCTGGGTTGCTTTGTCTGGCCTAAGTGGGAGAGGAAATGCCTAGCCTCAAGAGATTTGAAGTGCCATGGTGGGTGGGATACCCAGGGGACCCCCACCTGTTCAGAGGAGAAGGGGAGGGGAGATAGGGGGAAGGATTGTGGGATAAGGTGACTGAGAGGGGGACTATAAGTGGGATGTAAAGTGAATAAGTTAAAAAAAAAGAACACAACCAATAACACCCAGCACAATATGACAGCACCAGAGCCCAGCTAACCTACTACTACAGCAAACCCTAGATATTCCAACACAGGTTAAGCACACAAAAATGACCTTAAACCCAATCGCATGAGGATGATAGAGGCTCTTTAGAAGGAAATAAACAAATCCCTTAAAGAAATCCAGGAAAAGACAAACAGGTGAAATAAATGAGTAGATCTATTCAAGATCTGAAAATGGAAATAGAAGCAATAAAGAAATCACGAGCTGAGAGAATCCTGGAGATGGAAAACCTAAGTAAGTAAACAGAAACTACAAAAGCAAGCATCACCAATAGAATACAAGAGATGGAAAAATCTCAGGCATAGAAGATATTATAGAAGAAATTGATACATTCAGCAATGAAAATGTTAAATCTAAAAAGTACCTTACACAAAATATCCAGGTAATCTGGGACACTATGAAAAGACCAAGCCTAAGAATAATAGGAATAAAAGAAGATGAAGAATCCCAGCTCAAAGGCCCAAAAGATAGTTTCAACAAAATCTTAGGAAAAAAATTCCTAACCTAAAGAAGGAGATGCCTGTAAAAGTAAAAGAAGTTTACAGAACACCAAGTGAACTTGACCAGAAAAGAAAGTCCTGCCACCACATACTAATGAAAACATTAATGTACAGAACAAATAAAGAGTATTAAACTCTGCAAGGGGAAAAATGTCAAGTAACATATAAAAACAGACCTATTAGAATTACACCCAACTTCTCAACAGAGACTCTAAAAGCCAGAAGGGTCTGGACAGATGTCTTGCAGACCCTAAGGGACCATATATAGCTGCTCAGATTACTATACCCAGCAAAATGTTCAGTCACCATAGAGAGAGAAAAAAAGGTATAAAGTCAGATTTAAACAATATCTAACTACAATCCCAGCCCTACAGAAAGTATTAGAAGAAAAAAGTCCAACCCAAGGAGGTTAATTATACACAAGAAAACACAGGAAATACATAATTTCCCACTCAAAGCAGTAGCAAAACCCAAACACACACAACAATAGGAACTAATAGTCATTGGTCATTAATATCTCTCAATATCAATGGATTCAATTCCCCAATTAAAAGACACAGGCTAACAGAATGGATGTGAAAATCTTATGCTATATACAAGTAACATATCTTAATATCAAAGACAGACATTACCTAAGAGTAAAGGATTATAAAAAGATTTTCCAAGCAAATGGACCTAAGAAGCAAGCTGATGTAGCTAACAAAATAGACTTCCAACTAAATCAGTCAAAAGAGATGGGGAAGGACACATCACACTCACCAAAGGAAAAATCAACCAGGATGATGTCTCAATTCTGAACATCTATGCCCCAAATATAAGGGCACCTACATTTGTAAAAGAAACATAAGTAAAGCTTAAATCACATATAAAGCACCACACATTAATAGTGGGAGATTTCAAAACCCCACTTTCACCAACAGAAGCTAAACAATAATAATGGAGATAACAGACATTATGATACAGAACATTTCACTCAAACACAAAAGAATATCATTCTTCTCAGCACCTCATGGAACCTTCTCCAAAATTGATCACATACTTTGTCACAAAGCAAATCTCAACAGATAGAAGAAAATTGAAATAATCCTCTGTATCTTATCAGACTGCCATGGATTAAAGCTTGATTTCAACAACAACAGAAACAATAAAAAACCTACAAACTCATAGAAACTGAACAACTCACTACTAAATATCCACTGGGTCAAGACAGAAATAAAGAAAAAATTAAAGACTTCCTAGAAGCCAATGAAAATGGATGCAGAATATATCGAAACTTATGGGACACAATGAAAGCAATATTAAGATAAAAGTTCATAACACTAAGTGCGTTCATAAAGAAATCTCCTACTAGAAACTTAAGTGAGTCTGAAGGCTCTATAACAAAAAGAAGCAAACACACCTAAGAGAGGTGGATGGTGGGGCTGAAATCAATAAAATAGAAACAAAGAGAACAGTACAAAGACTTGATGAAACTAAGAGTTGCTTCTTTGAGAAATTCAACAAGATAGACAAACCCTTATCCAAACTAACTAAAAGGCAGAAAGAGAATATCCAAATTAACAAAATCATAAGTGAAAGAGGGGACAAAGCAACAGACACTGAGAAAATCCAAAGAATCATTAGGTCATACATCAAAAACCTGTACTCCACAAAATTGGAAAATATAAATGAAATGAACAAATTTCTTGATATATAACACTTACCAAAGTTAAATCAAGATCAGATAAACAATTTAAATAGTTCTATAACCCCTAAAGAAATAGAAGTAGTAATTAAAAGTCTCCCAACCAAAAAAAACCCAGGACCAGATGATTTTAACATAGAATTGTACCAGACTTTCAAAGGAGAGCTAACACCAATACTCCTCAAATTATCCTACAAAATAGGAACACTGCCAAATTAATTTTTTATGAGGACACAGTCACCCTGAAACCCAAAGCACACAAAGACTCAACAAAGAAAAAAAAATTATAAACCAATTTCTCTCATTAACATTGATGCAAAAAATACATAATAAAATGCTTACAAACCAAATCCACATCACAAAAAACATCCACCATGATCAAGTAGGCTTCATCCCAGGGATGCAGAGATGGTTCAACATACAAAAATCTGTCCATGTAATCCACCATATAAACAAAGTGAAGCAAAAACAAACAAAAACACATGTGTTTTGTAACTTCAGAAAAGGGAGGAGGAAAGGATTGTAGGAGTGAGAGGGGTCAAGGACACCATGAAAAACCTCATAGAACGAACCTGGACTCATAGGAGCTCACAGAGACTGAACCAACAACCAGGGAACTTCCATATGACTGACCTAGACCCCATCCATATGTTTCAGTTAAATAGCTTGGTCATCCTGTGGAACTCCTAACAGTGGAAGCAGGGGGTTGTCTCTGACTCATTTTTCCAGCTTTTGGGACCATTTCCCTCTTAACTTGGTTGCTTCATCCATCCCCAGGAATGCCTCCTACTTCGTTTGAAACAAAGTCTCTCATTGGCCTGGAACCTGCCAATTCAACTAGACTGGCTGGCCAGCAAATCCCAGGAATGTTCCTGTCTTCACCTCCCCCGTGCAGAAATGACAAGCCCATGGCACCATGCCCAGCATTTTCACATGTTTCTAGGGATAACTCGGGTTCATGTGCATGGCAAGGCAGGAGCTTTACCAGCTGGCCATCTCTCCAACCCAAGTCCCTGTTTTCTTATGATGCTGTTTCTCTTGGGAGATTACAAAAGATTCTGAGCATCTTCCTTTTATCCTCAAATAAATAAAAATAATAGCACTTTACACAGAAAAGTTCTGAAAAGAAAATGTGATTTGTGAAATTTTTTTGCATTTTTTATGAATACATCAGGTTGTTTTATTTTAATGTCCTAAATTCTATTTCACCTGGAGCCTGATGGTTGTCTGTCTTATTGAACTGTTTGTTCCTTGGTGTCAAATATACTAAACAGAACATAGTCGACAGCAAATATTTCTGTTATGGATGAATGATATGATTGCTAAGTATATAATAAAACTATTGACATCAAACCGAAGAAAACTTTGATGAGCTACAAGACCTGTTCCAAGAATTCTGATAACTTTTTAAGTACCAAACTAATTTTCATTTCATGATATGTCAAGCACGAATCTATAGGAGAGTACAAACTTCTGAGGATTTACATTTAATATTATGAAAATTGTTTACTTGAGTTTGATATGACATATAGACTCTTACTCCTCTGAAACATCAAAGTACCATGGCCTATCTAGTTTTACATCTCTGTGTTTGATTGTTTCTTCATTGTTGATAGCAAGTCTTCACCACGTCATACCATCACTTCCTGTGTTTTAATTTAGCTTCAGGCTGTCAATACACCGTGGCCCATCAAAGACAAAATCCTGGCAAACTCTGACATGTATCCTAGTTTTTTCTTGAAATGATCGGGTACTTCTTTTCTGAGATACAAGTTTATATGATAGTTTGTTATCTAAACGCTTTGATTTTCTGGACTTCTTAAGATGTCAACAGTTGATTCCAACCACAAGAGATTTTGCAATTACTGAAAGGAAGATGTGGAACAAAGAATTGAAATATTGATGGTAGCAGTCTAAGCTCAAACACTATTTTTAACCTAAAAACTCTGGGAACTCTTACTGGCATGTTTACATATTTAATCCATAAGATCTGCAATGCCTCATGGGTAATTGAAGCTGAAGCATTGAAAAATTAATCCTGGAAAGCTAAATTTTCCAAATGGAAGATGGCGTGGAATAGAATGTTCTGGTGATTGATGGAGTGTGTGGGGAGTAGAAGTGGAAAAGAAACTCCTGCATCGTCAGATAGTTCCAATGGGGTGTTGCATTGTTTAAAATCTGCAGGAGTTGGCTTGTTGAACTATGAGTTCATAGAATAACGAAATTGAATTTATGTGGTGATATAGTAAATCTATTACAGTATTCTATTATAGCCAAAGAATCCATAAATTATATTTTGCATTACTATTATGTTGAGAATGCCATGCAGCGATTACAATTGTGAACTTTAAAGCTAGCTTTGGCTCACTTTACATTAACAACATGAAGCTGGCCAAGTCCTTTAGCTTCACACCCATCCATTCTTCTTTTAATCTATACAAGAAGATGGCAGTGGTATCAATTTCATGAGTGATTAAGAGAATAAAAATCATTCTAAAAACGAAAAGCCCTTAGACAATGACTGTCATAAAAGTAACAGCTTGAAATTATGAACTGTATTTAAGTTAAATTGTCAGGCTAGTTTTCTTTGGGCCACTTTAGTGTTCAACACCATTCTGCAGATCACAGTGGCCACACACCACTTACCTCATTGTGAGGTTCATCCATAGCCTGCTCTCTGTCATTGGTTACATGAAGGTGACAGTCAGACCTTCAAAGAGAACTTACTTAATCACTTAACTCCTAAAGTTTTGTTCTGCAGGTTCTTAGAGAGTGATACCACAGGAGGGGAAAAAGCAAATTACCCAATTATCTAAAATGTTCAATGGATAATTTGAATATTTTTCTGTTGTGTTGTTTGATATGGATATATATGTATGTGTATATGTGTATATTTACATTAATATGTATATATTTACTGTCTGTATATATGCTGATATACACTTCATGAGAAGTTATTGTTATATATATAATGTTACGTATACACTAATAGCATTCATTCTTCATGAAATATGTGATGTGAAAATATTTTCTTCCATTTCACAGACTGTCTTCTAACATCATTGCTGTTCCCTTGCTGTTCAGGAACCTTTTCGTTTTGTATAATATGATTTATTTTTAGTTTTACCTTTGCCTCTCATTCTTTTCGGTGCCATATCCAGTTCTTGCAATCACTGCCATCATATAGGTCATAGAGTGCTCTCCCTCTCCTCTTGACCCTCCCCTTCACCTCCTCTCCTCTACCCCTCCCTCTCCCCTCCCTCATCCTCTCTCCTCCCTACTTTTGCTCTCTATCTCCCTCTGTCCCCACCACCACCACCTATAAGAACTTGTTATACAGCACACAGTGGCCTCAATCAGTCCTTCTGCTCCAGTGTCCCAAGCACTATACCTCTCAGCCAGTGCTGCCATGCTCACACTAATGTTTTCTAAATGAATATGGTGGTTTTAGGGCTCACATTTGAGGCTCACCCATCTTCACTTGCTCCCTGTGATAATGAAAAGCAGCAACTCAGTTTCAGTGTTCTGCATAGTTCTGGTTTTCCCAACACCATCTGTGATGTTCGTGTGTCCTTTGAGAGAGAGTAGCACGTGTACACAGATGTGCTCCTCTCTGGACTTCCTGTTTTGTTCCAGTGGTCCCTGTGATTACATTTGTTATAGTATCCCCTTACTTTGGTAACTATTCATTTTGTATTACAGTTTGAAGTAAGAAGCTGTGATGCCTTTAGTTTCTTTTTTCTTCCCCCAAAACAGCTTTGGCTATTTGAAATCTTTATGGATTCAAGTAATTTTAAGATTTGTCTATGCTGTTAAGAATATTGCTTTTGGGTCTTTGATATGATCGCTCTGGATCTATGGACGGAATCTACTGGGAAACTCACTGGCGGCCCCTAACTGGATTCAAACAAGCTGGCTTCTTGTATGATGGGACTTTCTCTTGATACTTTCAAAATTATCTCTTGGTCTCAAGTTTTCAACAGTTTGATTTTACTCTTTCTTGGTTAAGTGGGTTTTTTTAGTTTGTCTGGAGAACTCTGAACTTCATATACTAAACTTTTGTATCTCATCTCATATCTCATATCTCGGAGGTTTTTATGACATAGTTGTTTAAAATAGAAGGAGGAGGAGGAGGAGGAGGAAGAGGAGGAGGAGGAGAAGGAGGAGGAGGAATATCTCCCTGGCTCCCTAAATTTCCATGATGTGTCCCGTACCTCATGAGCTTTCTCCATCAGTTTTCAGCCTTTTCAACAAGCTGTGTCTAGGGAGTGTTTCCTTCTTCTGTTGGGTCAAGTCTACTACTGATGCTTTCCACTGCATTTCCCATTTCAGCCATTTAGTCTTCATCCCCAAAAGCATATATAGCTCTTCCCAGGTTTCCATCTCCATGCTGAACACTTTTTTTCTGAACTTGTTTTATTTGCTTTCTTGTAATTTTAAATAAATGTCCTTTAAAATATTATGAATTCTTTATCAGGAAACTCACAGATCTTCATTTTTAGATCAGTTGCTAGAGTAATGTTTTGTCTCTTTGATACTGCCAAATTTGTGTGTGTGTGTGTGTGTGTGTGTGTGTTCTTCGTTGTCTTTTGCTGTTGTCTTGATTTAAAGAAATCATCTGAGGCTGGAGAGATAACTGAGCAATTAAGAGCATTAACTGTTCTTCCAGAGGACACAGGTTCAATCCCCAGCACCACATGGTAGCTAATAACCATTGGTAACTACCACTTTCGGGTATCTGAAATGATCTTGGGCCTCCACAGGTACTGCATGTACATGGTGCACAGACATACATACAGACAAAACACTTATAAATATAAAATAAATGAAAAAAACTTTTAAAGAATCAATTATCTTCTCCTGTCTTTATTAAATGACTTGGAAAGAGGACAACGTTCTAAAGTCACCCCACATAGGGATTCTGAGCCTCTTGAGCCTTTTCTTTTTTTTAAATTAATTAATTTATTTTTTTCAAATCATAATTTTTACTTATTCACACACAGGTTAAAAACACAAAAAGGCAGAACGTGGGGAAGGGGATGACACTGGAGTGAAGATGTTCAGGGGGAATACAGATATCTTTCAGAACAGGGTATCGACTGGGTGGAGGTTCAGGGGACAGATTGCTATGACTCTGCCTATGATTCACTTGTCCTTAGCTAAGTTGGTATTATCTGCCGAGGCTACCTATTTACAAGGTCTATGACTACTCAAGCTAGTAAATCTCCATAAAAGCTGCTTGTTTACAATAGCTTATAGCCATCTGTTTCAAAGTTTTTCCACAGAGACCCAAGACTTGGTGTTAGTATACATGTATGACAGGCCTGTTGCTGATTTTAGGCCTATGGCTGAATTTAGGCCTTCAGTGTGTAAACAGGGCTGCCCCTGACATCTTCTCCCTTCTCTAAGTATAGAAGGGCTGTGGCAATTCTAATCTTGCAAAGGCGGGGATAAAGGCCTGACATCCAGTAATTGAAGGGGACCTTGTAATACTTGAATCTTTTCTATAAATACATCTGTTCCACACTTTTGTCTTCTCTCTTGAAGGTTTTTGAAGGGCTGCTTAAGATTCTTCTGTTTGCTTAAGGCAGTACCTTGGAAAGTTCCAGTGTGTGCACCTTTGTCTACTTAATCCTGTAACATCAAGACAGTTGTTTGTATGTGATGCTTGTCCTGACTCTCTGCAGGTTCAACTCATATGTTCACATTGAGAGTGAGGTGTGAGGTCTGTGGAGCATTTAGGCTATTCATGATACAGGTAAGACATTTCTCTGCTCAAACATTCCCAAGGCACTCAAGGGAAGATTCCCTGGTAGACTCTACAGAGCAGCCAGAAAGGTCTGTGGCTAACCTTCCTTCACAGCCTTTTCTGACTTTTCAATCTTGCCAGGCACCTCAGCACACTAGGCATAGGAAACAAGAAAATCTACTCTCCTCGGCTTTATATTTTACTCGGTTTTTATTAAAAATAAGCCACAGTTTTCTACTCAGACAGAGGCAAGCTGCTTTGGGCAACATTTATCAATGCACACCAACAAACAAAAATTAAGGTGCGCTGAGATACTTACATAATGTTCAGACAAAGATGGGCACGCTTTCCGAGTGGAGAAGAGAGATGTAATAGGTATAATGTCAGGACCATCAATAGAAGTCACAGTGGGTATCTAAAGCCTTCACTAGGTGACTTGTGTGCAGCCATTCCAGCATTACCAACACAGTATTGAGTTTCAAACTGGTTTATCAGGAAAGAAAAACTTTTTTGCTTTATTATAAGAAGAGAATTGGTTTTTTAAAAAAAAAGTTCAGTAGGCAAAAATATGGCTAAATGATCAAGGTATGTAGCAAGAACAGTGGGGCCACCTCTATGTAAACACGAGTTGGTAGGACACAGCCGCAAAAGCATCTCCTACAGGAGGACCTCATTGAAGACTTGCCTGAGAGACCAAGAATTGCTGATGCAGACAATGTCAGCCAATCAGGAATTGCTGTTTAGAAGCCATGCTTTCTTGGGACCAGTGGGGCACAGGTGGAGGATATTAAAGGAACTTAAAACAGCATTCAGATGAGCTTGCTGCTGCAGCATTTCTCACCTGCGTCTTTGTGTCCTGTGTCTTTGATTCTGCACCACCTCACCTCCAACCCCCAAGGACAGATAGGGTCAGGCAGCGCGTACTACAGAGCACAGGCAATATCTGGCACCCAACGTGGGGCTCAAACCCACGACCCTGAAATTATGAGTCTCATCTGTACTATGTTATTCAGTTCAGATTGAGAAAAACAGTAAGTTTGGGTGGAGAAGACAAGAATCTATATCTCATGTTTCTGAAGATAATCAGGCCAAGGCCAAGGTACAGTTAGGTGAGGGTATACTCAGAGTCTCCTTATATGGCCTCCACATGGCATATACAACTGGAGACAAAGAGGGAGCCAACAGCACAGATGTCTCTTCATGCAGAACATGCACCCCTTCATCGCGGTCCTACCCTCATGACTTCATCTAAACTTAATAATGTCCCCTTTCCAAACATCACCACATCGGAGTTAAGGCTTTAACACAGGAAGTGTGGAGGAAGAGATACACCATCAGACCACACCAGACAGCAAATTGCCGAATGGTACCATGGCTGGCAGGGCTGGTTTTGTCTGTCTCATTGAACTTTTCACTCCACTTCACCAAATTCCATTCACCATAACCCTCAAAAGACAGTTTCATACCCCATTGGTGAGAGAGCAAAAGAAACGCCAGTGTGGTGTTCTTTGATGGTGATGATCATGACATGGTTAATATGAGAAAGATCCTCTTAAAGCTCCTTCCAGTTCGTAGACCCAGGCACAGGCTTTTATTATGTCTCCCCGCAGCTTAGAAAACACAAGTGTGGAGGGAAATGGTCTCTGGTGTAGTCCGCCCCCAGATGCCTTAGAGTTACAGAAATTCTGTTCACAGTAGGAGGCTATGAAAGCCTTTTCAGAAAAAGAAAAAATAAGAGCCCTAGCCAGTGACTCTTCCCCACTCTCCCAGGAGTGAATCAGGGCATCGGGTTGAGTGTGTACCCCTGGGGAGCTGGCTGCAGGCTTTTATGCATGATTTAGGACTTTGATGCTGACCTGAATTCATAGAAGAAGAAAAAATGTCTCTGCCAGTCGGGGTTGCTGCTGACAAGAAGAATATTGATTAGGGCTGATGACAGAATACTCCTGCTCAACTCCTACTGAAGGGCTCATCCCAGTCCTTCTAAATTTCCATCAACTTCTGTGCTGCTGAAGATTCTGCCTCTACTAGTTAAGTAAAAGAATGGCAGGCTTCTTGCTGTGTCTGCTTCTCAGACTCACCTCGAGCTTGCAACTTTCCTTCCTTCACTTCGAGAGCTAGGATCACACCACTGTGCCTCTTGAGTGCTAGGATCACACCACT
>NW_021604678.1:3536908-3547146 GCF_004785775.1 Grammomys surdaster
GCTAGGATCACACCACTGTGCCTCTTGAGTGCTAGGATCACACCACTGTGTGCCTCCTGAGGGCTAGATCACACCACTATGTGCCTCCTGAAGGCTAGGATCACACCACTGTGCCTGCTGAGGGCTAGGATCACACCACTGTGTGCCTCCTGGGGACTAGGATTACAGGAATGTAGCATCTTTCCAGTTGATACACTGTGCTTGGACTTCTCAGTTTCCTATCATGACCTGTCACTCTATTTGCCCTTCTGGTTGACCAATCAATCAGGAGGGTTTGCAGGAACTGCCCCTCTGTTGTCAAAGTTTCTAGGGCCAGAGCTCTAGCCTTACCATCCCTGATGCACTATATTCAGTGACTGAATAGGCCAGTTAAAGAAACAAATGATGGAGAAAAGTGGAGGAAGGAGATTGATTCAATGTGGCCACATTGGGAACAGGAAAAAACGGACCAGATGTTGCCCAGGTCCAAGTCTGGGGTCCTGACATGAGATTGAGAGAGAAGAGGGAACCATGACCTGGCCGTCCTGGTCAACAAGTGGTCCCAACCATCATCACTGTGTCAGCTTCAATCTCTCCTGCCAGATCTACTTCAAGGAAACAAACTCCTCTTCTGGCTGGCACCAGGACCCAGGCTTTTTCTTCTACTACTTTGGGGTCCATTTTCTCAATAACCTTAGAGCCAAGAGAGGAAACACACATTTTTCTTTAGAATATCTTTATTCCTGCCAGAATGATTTCACCTCCCATCTGGTCTTTCCGTCTTAGTTATGACAGTGCATGGCACAGACATTGAGTTTTGCTTTAGATTATGAAATCATGAAATTATTCCCCCAGGGAAACTTGAACTAGGTTGATTGGATTCTAAGCTTGGCTCTGCTAATAGGCTCAATAAGGATCTCATTGTGCCTTAGTTTACTTAAGAGTAGCAGCTTCACTTCTGTGACAACTGGGCACTTGGAAGAGTATTCATCTAGCTCGTAGAAAACCCTGGGCAAGCATGAGCAGTTACCACTACCATTCCATCATGCTTAGCCTTCTCAGGTCCTCCTTTCCCTCTCTTCAGTACAAGTAGAGTGCTAGGCTGTTAGGTTGCTGTTGTTTTGAATTTATTTTTAGATTGATTCATTGATTTACTGTATATAGCTGTTTTGTCTGCATGGCTGCACACCACAAGAGGGTACCAGATTTCAAAGGATCACAGTTAGAGATAACTGTGAGCCAACTTGTCAAAGCTGGGAATTGAACTCAGGACCTCTAGAAGAGCAGCCAATGTCCCTAACCATTGAGCCATCTCTCCAGCCCCTGCTTTGAGGTTGTTGTTGCTGTTGTTGTCATTGTTGTATTTGAGACAGAGTCTTAGCAGCCATAGTGACAGAGTCACTATGACTGGCCAAGAACTTGCTATGTAAACCAGGTTAGACTTAGAAAATTCTCCCGATTCTGCCTCCCAAATGCTGGGATTAGAGGCATAAGCCACAATGCTGGCTGGTGAGCTAGGCTTAAAGGAATGGGATACAGAATTTAGCACATTTATTAAATTCCTATATCCATCTTCTTTGTACATTTTGATAATCAACAAAATCTTGTTAAAAATTAAGTGTGCATAGTTAATTTTATGCTTGATTATCCAAAAAAACAATTATAGTTGCTTTGATATGCATAACTTATTTAAATACCATGTATTTATGTGTCTACCTATAAAATTATAATAAAATGGCCAACCTTGGAGACCCAGGCTTGTGAGCCCAGCTACTCTGACAGCTGAGGCAAGAGAGTCACAAGCTCAAAGCCTGTGTAAGCAATATAACAACATCCTGTCTCACAACAAAGAGTACAAGAGGAAATGGGAGAGTGTCTCGGGCTCTGGTCATCCATAAAGCTCTAGGTTTACCCACAGTAACCCCACCAAGCTTAGATGATAGAAATTCACCTGTTACCATCTGTACAACTCTTATCACATTAAAGTTTGGCATTGTGTCTTTCAGAATTTTTAAATTTGTGCTGATGTTATACATACACACATAGAGAGAGCTACAGGTAACAATGTCATAGATCCAAGACAGAGCAGAATACCATAAATGGACTCTTTCCATGAACAATTTGTAATAGATATCATTTTATCAAGACATAAATCCAGCTCACTTTTCAGTACTATCTTGGCCCTTAACATATGCTAGACCCCTTCCGTGTCAAAAAAGCACACACTTCCCTTATCTCTTTGGCAGGCTCACTTGATCTCACTGTGAACGTTTACCATGTTGCTGTATCAGTACTCTGCTAAATTAACTTTCCTTTCACTGAAAGCAATGTTGCCACTCAGCTGCCTACATTTGTATCATTTCTACAGATCTTTCTAGATTAAAGGCCACAAGCATTTTTTTAATATTTTTATTACATGTTCACTTTGATTTTTATCCCATAATCCATGTTGACTTGAGGCATGCCACTTGCCACCTCCTCTCTAAAGAAGAAAGAAACAAGTCCCTTTCTCCTCTGCACAGACTGTCCCTCATGGTATCTCCACCCAAGGCATAGAGTTCTGACCAAAGCAAACCGGCCTATTTCTGTTGGTGATAAGCCAGCGTGATAAAGAACATCCATGGCTCCAGGGGAAGGAACAGTGGAAATAGTGGTATGGGGATGCAAACAAGTGGTTATTGATGAGCTAGCTACAGGCGGAGGAGCAGCTTGGTTCTGCTCCTCACCTTGTTGTGAGAGACAGCCTCGTCAGGAGGTTAAATTGAAGTTAGTAAATACACAATTATTCAACTTGTGTCTTGGTAATAAATGTGCCTCCAGGCAGTGAACCTGCCAGTCCTCAGAGTACCACTTTGCTGATTAAGGAGATAAAAAGTAGATATTGTAGACAGGGTCATTTCAAGAGTAATGAATCCTTACTCCGTCACTGACCCTCGCCGACAGGGAGAAGGGCTTGTGTGGGATGAGGTGGTCTGGAACATCCAGGTGTGATATGAGGAAAGTCAAATCAGAGATGACTCCTGCTCGGCTATGGAAAACCAGCTCCATGATGGCAGAGAAATGACAAAATGGGTAACTAAGCACGTCTCAGGGTGAAACCTTATTGAATTAGCGTAATACCTTATTGCATGATCAATAGCAATGTCTTTATTCTGTACTACGGCCTTGAATGACTTTTCATTAGAAATTTAAATGGCCTTAGAAAACTCCTATCAATTTAGAATACATCGAGGAGATACCCATCTGGCATCAGAACAAAAATTGGAAACATGGTTCATTGTTTAAGTCGGAAAGAGACTGTCAAAAACACTTCCCCTAGACAGGGAGGCAGGTAGTTCATGTTGTGTACCCAAGTGATTGATGGGTGTAGGTCTGTGATAGAGTATTTGCCTGGCATTTGCAAAGAAGGCTTTGGTCCACCATACACACACACACACACACACACACACACACACATTACAAATATAACCAATGATCCTATTCCTTTCTTTCAGAATGAAATAGACCAATAAAGTGCACACAGCTTCCATAGCTAACGATCCAGATAACTGCTGAGATCCTGCAGGTCGTAAGACTGGAAAAGATGCATATACTATTTTAAACAAAATGTGTTGAATGGCCAGGACTCTGTCACTTTCTGTCAGTGTCCACTCATCCTGTATTGTATTCCTCTATGAATTCCATGTTCAAGGACCCATGTCCCAACAGCCAGAATGAAACCTCCAAGATAGGTTTAGAGATCTTAAATGTACGTCCTGACAGAAGCCCCGACTGGACAGTTGACATGTACACAGGGGCTCTCAAACTGGGGGTGTGGGGGAGGCTGACGTGCGTTACAGGAATTGTGTGATGTTGACCCCTGGCCTCCACAATGGGTACCCATTTTCCCAATATGACAACCAAGAATCAGTCTTCACACCACCAAATGTCCCCTAGAGGGCAATTCATCTCAGGTTAGGAACCACCAGTGTGAAAGCGTAAACATGGCAGCTTCCTTGCTCCTAATTGGACGATTCTGTGTGGCTTCGGAGGTCCCTGAAGGATGGTTCTCTGAAGAACCTTTGCTTGCTGCTGCTCTCTGTTCAACTTCCTCCCCTTCCCACCCCTACCTCTCAGTCCTCAGGTGCTTTCCCCTGGGAATGACTCCCAATGTTCACAAGCCCTCATCTCAGTCCTTGCTTCTGAGGAGCCCAACCCAAGGCAGCTCAGTGGTTAGAGGTAGGTGCTGCTGTCTGAAGTACCTTTGCTGGCCCTGTCCCTATGCTGCACTTCATGCTGATGGCACAGCCCCAGTTTGCTTTCTTTAGAACAAAGATGAACAAGGGAAAGAGGCATGGCAGCAGTACATTCTGAATATTGACATTCTGACTCATTTCCTCTCTCCCTCTTCTTCTGGCACATCCTCCATCTTTGTTCCACAATGAGGCTTTCCTTGACCTGAGGACACTGCCTCTTTGTTTTTGTTCTTCATCCTTCCAGAGCAGTAAGCTTTCTCTCCCTCTCTGTTCTCGAACCCTCTTTGCTTTCCAGTCTTTTCTCCCCCTCATCTTCGCCCTTCCTCCTCGGGATGCTGGAGGCCCTCCCCTGCCCCACCCCGTTCTCCTCTTAGCTTACCTACTTCTAACCTGCATGTATGGCTAGGCAAAGAGTTATTCACGCTCTGTGCATCGTGTCCTAAAACACTCTCTGGGATAAATTCTCGCCAACTCTTTCCGATGACTATTCTAAGGGTACGAGAAAGCTAATAGACAATGTTTCAGCAGTGTGGGATAAGCCAGATTGTCTGAGAGATACAATCTAGTCACATATTCCCAGAGGAAAAAATGCATCAGCAAATTTAACAATAATATTTAAAGACAAGGATCTTTTCTTTATAGGACTATCAGAGGTATATCAAAGCAGAAGCAGACACACTTTAGAGGTTACACCAGAAATGAGCAGCTGGTATAAAAACGCTGTCCCTCTGTGACGGCTTGGAGAAAAAAAATCAAAAGCCATGAGAACATGTCTTTACCTGACTACAGATTTTGCCTAAATCCCTGTTTACTACTCAAGCTTTTAGAACAGGATCTTGAGCACCACTAACCTGGGGCCTTTTACTTTCCAAGTGGCCTTGAGATACATCTCAAAATGAAGATAATAATAAAAATGATCCCTTTCTGATGAGCCTGCTAAGCCAAAGGAATAAAATCAATAGAAGTGCAATTAATTTGGATTCATTCGGCCTGAAGAATCATGAGGCAAAATAAGGAAGTGTGTTTGCCAGGGTGTGTGATGTAGCTTTTGGCCGGAAATTCTGCTTCTGAAAGCATCCACCTCAGATCTAGCAGACATAATAAACTCCCTGTGTCCTCATACTCATAAATCCTTGTACAAACCAAGACTGCAATGGGTCTCCTCTCTCCAACCTGCACATAACCACAAGTGTAGAATATTAATTATGCCTCAGAGAATTGCATTAAGACTTAAAAGACATTGTTCTGTAACCTTTTAGCTATTTTAAAAAAAAACATTATTATCTACAGAGATGGTACTCTCTAACCATATTGAACCCAGTGCTCAGAGATATGGATGAAAAGGGAACCAGGGACAGGGGAGTTGTCAGAGTGTAATTATTTGAATATGTCTCCCAACCCCGCAAACACTGTCTCCAAAGCAGAAGTGCTGGGAGGGAGGGACCTAATAGGAAGTGATAGGCCACGGGGACTCTGGCATCAGTGGATTAATGCCATTATACCATGGCAAGTTGTTTACCTCTAGGATGGGTTGTTATAAAAGTGAATCTGTCCTTTATACCACAGAGTGATACAGCGCCAAGACACTCCCCAGATGAAGCCTGATTTAGATTTGCTTCCACACATGAAAAGATGAAGTAAAAGAGCTGTTAGGTACAGAAATCTCTGCAATCTAAGTGGTGAGATCTTACTCACTGGTGCTATGATGTGAAGACACAGAGTATTTGCTTGGCAGATATGGTTAGATGACATCATTAAAGCAAAGTCTTCAGGAGTGATATCAGTGTCCATATAAGACAACAGAGACAGCTGCCTCTATTCCCCAGCATGGGAGGGTGTGGTCAAAAGACAGTCAGCTATGGACCAGGGAGCTGACTGGACAGAGTAAGTTCCCCAGTGCCTTGACCTTGGGTTTTGCATCGTCGAGAACCATGACGGCACAATGCTTATTGTCTAACTCACTAGCGATATTTGGTTGTATCCCAAAATAAAAAAGAAACTTT
Organism: Grammomys surdaster; assembly: GCF_004785775.1. NCBI lineage: Eukaryota > Metazoa > Chordata > Mammalia > Rodentia > Muridae > Grammomys > Grammomys surdaster. The sequence goes on from NW_021604678.1 coordinate 3,543,126, forward strand.
TTGATTAGAAATGTAACCTGCACATTACTCAAGTTTTACTATACAAGGTAGAAGTTATGAGGGACCCTACATGTAAGAGGCCAGAAGGACCTTAGCAAGAACACTGTGGTGCAAACACTGCCCGGGCTTCATTGAGTGTGCCTGGGTTGGATGCTGGGGCCTCAGAGCTTAGTGGGATAGACCAGACCTAAAGAGCCAGAGTTCATCTTGCCTGAAGCTGTAGACAGGGGCAGTGGGCGGTCCTGTTAAGAACCCTCGGTGAAAGAGATGAATTGATGTTTGTTATTGGAATCTAAGATGAAGTTGGCTTTAAAAAAATAATCTCAGCCAGGAATAGAATAGCACACATCTATAATTCCAGGGCTCAGGAGGCTGAAGCAAGAGCATCATAGATCACTGTGAGTTTAGGACCACCCAAGACTGCATAGAGAAATGGAGTCTCAAACATGACAGGAAATAAGAAGCAACTCAAAAATACTCAACTCACCGGGCAGTGGTGGCGCACGCCTTTAATCCCAGCACTTGGGAGGCAGAGGCAGGCGGATTTCTGAGTTCGAGAGTTCAAGGCTAGCCTGGTCTACAGAGTGAGTTCCAGGAGAGCCCGGGCTATACAAAGAAACCCTGTCTCGAAAAAACAAAACAAAACAAAAAAATATTCAACTGTTCAGATTGTAGTAACCTCAGATGAGTGTCTATAGCATTCTCCATGTCTCTAGTCCTGCATATGTACCTTTTGGGAAATATTGTACAGTTTCATTCAAAACTGTACCCAAATATAGTGTCTGCAATGGACAGAGCCACAATTCCCTTATGAAACGTAACTACCCACATTAGCTCATGAATAAAGCAGAAGGAAGGTCACATAAAGTAAACAGAAAATTCAAAGAGCTGCAGTGAGCAGATTTCAGAGTTTAATGCTTGGAATAGTTCTGAGTCTGAATAATCTTGTGAGGAAAGAGATTAATCGTTTTGTTCCCTGATGAATCATCGTCCCTTTTTACAGTGTCGTTATCTTCCCAAAAAGCGACTATTAAAAGCATACTGTGCAGCCCCATATTTATTCCTTCTCATTTACTTCCACCTCTCATTCCTTCAGTTTACAAACAGCAAAATTGTTTTCTGAAAGTCATCATATTGTCCGATCAAGCTGGGAAACACACACACAAGCGCACACACATACATACACACACAAATACACACACATGGAGGGAGGTATCCATATATTTCCTTCTTGTACTATCAGCAGCTGGAAAGCTAAGACCATCCATCTTTTCATGGGGGATGCTTAGATAGCTCTTTTATCCACAGATTTCCTGGCTCTAACCTGCTCATACCCAAAGCTGCTTTTTTATCAGAAGGATCAAGATGGAAGAGAAGAGCTATCGTTTTGTCTTCCATTCATTCAACACGTCTATGACTGAGAACTGAGCACTGTGCTGAGTGCTGTGGAACACAGGGGAGGATGACATAGCCCAATGTTCCTCTGAGAGAGAAAGACAAGAAATAGATTATCAATGGTGCTATGGATACACAAGGGGAAGACACCCAGCTGTTGCATCAGCATAGTCTTCTCAGAGGAAATGGTATCTACGTTGATGCTTGAATGGTAAGACAGAATTATTCAGGCCCTAGGAAAGGTATGTAAGGAGGATGGGTGGATAGAAATGATGCAGAAAATGAATGGGTTGAAGGAAGAAGGGGCCTGACCTCAAAAGTTCCTGTGAACCATGTTGATGCCATCAGATTTTAAGTGGAAGCTTGATAGTGGTAAAACATATCAACTATTTACTGTGTTCTTGTGTGGTCACAGATAAAAGTTATTTCAAAGCAATTTTTCCCAAGCTGTGAACTTGGCTGCTGTATTCTCATTTAGAAATGCCCTTTCTCCTGCTCTTGCAGAGGGCCTGGGACATGATGCTACTCTGGAGGATGAATATGAGCAAGCAGGCTCTTCACGGCTTTCTGGTGGTATTACACCTGCCAAACACAGTGAGGGGTGGGGATTCTTTGGATCAATGTGATAGTATTGACACAAGACAAAAGAGAGAGCAGAAATGTTCAATTTTATTTCTTTTGTCTTCTAGGTGAAAGAGAAGTATTAGAGGGAAATGGGAGAGTAAACATAGGATGAGAAAGCTGAAGATCCAGACAAATATGGGGAACAAAGATGAATGTTCAAAGTGTGTGGACTCTGCCCCATGCATCTCTGAGGAACGGTGAGAAACGGGGCTCTGGCTGTGTGTTGAGTTCTCACTGGGAAAGGGACAGCAGGAAATGTGTTAATTGTGTCTGGGTGCCATTTCTAGCTTACAGATGTTCACCAGAGTTTGAATCCTGGCCTTGCATCAGAATTACTTAGAAAAGTTTCTACCTGTAATTCATCCTTAAAGTTATTAGTAAGAGTCCGATTTTTCAGAGAAAATTTTAAGGTTTATTTTTATTTCATAAGTGTGAACATTTGGCCTGCATGTATGTCTGTGTCTCACATGCATGCCTGGTGCCCATGGTGGCCGGAAGAAGGTCTTGGATCCCTTACAACTTAAGTTCCAGAGACTTGAGAGACCATGTGAGTGCTGGAATTGAACCCAGATCCTCTGTAAGGGCAGCTAGTGTTCTTAACCGCTGAGCCATTTCTCAGAGAATTTAATATGGTTCTCCCTTACACTGTTTGGCTCAAAAAGATTGTTCTGGAGAAACAACTGCATCGGACAGAGCATTCCATGCTGTCTCTCCAAGGACTATGGAGGAAGCTGGTTGCTCCTGCTGGAGCTATAATATCCTAAGAGTATTGATGAATTCAGTTTGATCTTCTAGAGGAAAATCTCTGATAGTCATTGGTTAAATGGATAGTCATCCATTAAGTTACTCCACAGCCTCCCTTAAAGACAGCCTATTCACTAGACATTATCATAGTTAATATTTTCACCAATAGTTTGTGACTACAGGGCTGATTGTGTTATGCATATCAGGTATTCAAAGGTGCAGCTCTAGGGTTTGAGGGGATATGTAAGCTGCTGGATAATGGAGGTAAGATTCAAAATCACTGCGTTTGTACATAATAATAATGATAACAATAATTTATATGGTAAAAACCCAATACTGAAAAACAAGTATCCAAACAACACATGAGAAATAGTAAAAAAAAAAAAAAAATTAACTATGAGTTCAACATACATTAACAAATAGGTTAACAAAGCATTAAAATGCATTAAATGAAATAACACGTCCGTAAAAGGATGTTTAGTTCCCCTGACTACTTACTACCTGAGCCAGACCTGAGGTAGTATGTCTAGCATGGCTGCTGCTCGATGAAGACGTCGTCAACCTGGGCTAAAGGAGAACAAACACAATGACTGAGTCTCAGAAACAGGAAGCAGGAAGACTGAAATATACTGCTCTCAAGGAGGGAAAATGTGTGTGTTTAGAATTCATGATAGTCATGTTTAAATAAATGCAGATGGCCTTGACCCAATTGCCAATAGACATTCCAGATAGCAATGAGCAGTTAGTAAGGGCTCCACAGGTGGGTGCTGGAGAGATGGTCCGGATCTTCACGACCTGCCTTAGCCACACCGTCTCAGCAACCTTGGGGGATTGGGAAAGCTGCCCTGGGGGTGCAGGCCCAGGATAGCTGGTGGGTTGACCAATTCAGCTTCCACCGAGGCTAGTATCCACAGCTGAGTCGGCCCACCGCAGCATCTACCCCATCTATGAACTGCTGGAACATATGAAGGAGCCCGACCTGCAGAACCAAGGCTGCAGGATCTCCATGACACAGGGCAGCAACAAACTGCCTCAGAGGAGTCCATGATAGCGGAGCAGACTGCCTCAGAAGAGTCCGAGATAGCAGGGCAGAATCCAGAGGCCTAGAATCACACCTATGACTCATTGCAACAGACATTTGCAAGTAAAGCTATGTGTGCAGAAGATTATACTGTGTGGCACACAGCTTCCACTATGAGATGGCTTTTGGTTTGGTTGGTTGGTTGGTTGGTTGGTTGGTTGGTTGGTTGGTTGGTTG
>NW_021604678.1:3547156-3560484 GCF_004785775.1 Grammomys surdaster
TTGGTTGGTTGGTTGGTTGGTTGGTTGGTTGGTTGGTTGGTTGGTTGGTTTTCTATTAGTGGGAGGTTGTGAGGGCAGATATGGAGCCTTGCGTGGGATTGGGATACATGATGTGAAATTCACAAAGAATCAATTAAATGTTAAAAACATAAGGATTTCACACAGGAAATAAAAACTATAACAATGTATAAAATTTAAGAATCTAAATTTGTAAGATCTAAAAATTTTTTAGATTTGTAAGGCCTAAAAATGTAAGAATCTGCCCTTTTCAGGGCCTTAACAACCAACGTTTAGTACTGCTGCAAAGTGGTGGACTAGTATTTTTGTTGTTCGTTTATAATAGGAAGAATGTGAACTAGAAAGTCATTGCTAAGAGTTTACTTGTCGCAGTGAGGGTTTGGTCTTAGAAACTTTCTAAAGCAGCAGCTTTCAACCCTGGGCTGTGGGCTGGACCGATTTGGGGGTGTATACAGATACCCTGCTTATCAGATATTTACATTATGACTCATAACTAGCAAAATTACAGTTATGAAGTAGCAACAAGATAATTCTGTGGTTGGGCCACCATGATATGAGGAGCCGTATTAAAGGGTCAAGGCATTGGGAAGGCTGAAGGCCACTGCTCTGGAGGAACCCCTTTGTCTATTACCTGATCTCTCCACCCCCCAGCTCAGTCATCCATTTATTAAATGCTTACCATGTGCCGGTTCCACAGTAAGCGATGTGTTCTATGAAGAATAAGATAAAGTTCTCGATTTTCTATTTTGGAATAAGGTCCAAAAGAACCATGAGGACTAAGAAAGGGGAAGATTTGAAAGCTCACAGTGTGTAGAGAACTGAATGAACAAAAAGATGGCTAGAACATTCTAGAAGTCATATAAAGCAAACTGGTGTTACACAGCCTCTAAAAATTGACATAAGTCTGTTTCCTATACCAATTATGGCACCATCCTCCAAGCACCTTGCCACTTGGATTTCTACTTATTCTTCCTCCAACATCTTTCTTCTCTCTCCCCTAAACTCCTTTTCTCTGTGTTCTCCTACCTGCCTCTATCAAGTATTCTTGACCTTGACCCTTGCTGTGACGAGCTTTCTTAGGTTTTGTGCCTAGATTCTAGAAACAGCCAGGTTACTCACTTTTGTCATGCCCAGAAATGCTCACCCCAGTCGGCATGACCTCCATACCCAACCCTAAGTGAACAGTATGAACATCCTGCCAGGATCATTCTCCTCAACTGCATCTGCCTTCTAACAAGACACCTGGATGACTCTCCCATCAGATCACGCAAGTTTCCCCTGAGGGCTGCAGGATTGCTTCTGTCCCAGTTGTTCTCTGTCCTCCCTCCTCCCTCCACAGCCCCCAAGTCTGTTCCTGATGTCCCTTTCATTCTGCTCCTCCTCCATCTCACCCCTAGTCTGCCATGGAAACGTTTAGTTACACTCTGTCTGTTTGTCTGAGCAACAGGTTTATTAAGTGCAGTACTAACAGTCTGGACAATTATAAGAAGACTCTTCAGAGCCTCTAACCACATTTTAATGTTGGTTTAAATATTGTCTCTTTTGCTAGACTCTTATGACATTGATCTCAGGGTCTGTCCATTACGTATCATCTGATAATTTCGTATGTGTTAGTTTTGTCTTCCTCTGTCTCATCTCCTTAAAAACAAAATATCATCTGTGTCCTAGAAAAGTCCCAAGCCTGAAACATATACAAAGGAATGCTTCTTGGCTGACCAATTTCATTTTAAGAACAACAAAATTAAAAAAGAAAAAAGTTCTCTGCCAAATCCAATACTTGACCAAAAAGCAAACCATTGTCCAAAAGTCTAAGGCTATCTGTAAGGAACACTAAATTAATCCTGGGTTATCCAAGATATCTCTGAAGTCTGAACAAAAAGGAAACAATGGACTTAGCAGAAATGTTCTCTGATGTTCATCAAAGGCTCTCAGAGCCCAGCCGTCTTGCCCAGTGGATGCTACATCCCTTGTGAAGCCCAGAACTCAGCAAACAGCCAGGCTCTGGCTACTAGAGAAGCTATTAGAAGTCCCCATGTCTTGCCATGTGTGCTTGGTGTTCAGTCTCTCTCCTAATCTTTTAAGAAATTATTTTATGGCGGGCGGTGGTGGCGCACGCCTTTAGTCCCAGCACTTGGGAGGCAGAGGCAGGCGGATTTCTGAGTTCGAGACCAGCCTGGTCTACAGAGTGAGTTCCAGGACAGCCAGAGCTACACAGAGAAACACTGTCTCAAAAAAACAAAAAACAAAAAAGAAAGAAATTATTTTACAGCTATCGGATTACAGGCACATGGATTCTTAGCCTTAGTGTTCATCACTATCCGTTCTTAACTCTAAAGAGAGCTTAGAGCAACATTACCTCTTACCTACCTCAAATCTACACCCAGACGCAACGTGCACAATGTGTCTGCTCATACAACTCATTAGAAAAGAGTTCACAGATGTTTCTATAAAGAAACTACCATAGGAAAAATAAGGATTTGGTGGCAGAGAACCTGAGTTGATGGCCTGCACTTAAATCTTGTTTACCTGTTCTGTCCTTGGGCATCTTAATTTCCTCATCTGACAAATGGGTTGTTTGTTAGACCCGAAATGTCTATTAAAGTCTTATATAAACTAAAGCAGTATACACATTCCAGTGTGTTTGTAGGTAAGATCAACAAACAGTGGCAGTGTCCACCAGTGGCCAATTGGCTCCAGCTAAAAATCCCTCGTTAAAGTAATGGTCTTACTGTCTTGGAGCAACTCTGGTTTATGATTGGATACTTTCTCTCCAATAAAGTATATTTTATGTGACCATTGTATTAGGTTGTGAGAACTGCTGTCTAGTTTCAACTATCATACCTCTACCTAAGAAATAATGGTAATGTACTGACCAGTAGATAACCCTTCTTCATTATGAGTAACACCAGAGAGTATATCTTTCACACATTTTTGCTTTATTCAACAGTTTTTAGTATGGGTGACCTTACTCTTTTAATGCCAGGAAGAATTAATTAAAGACACCATTTTTTAATGCAGCAACACGTTTTGCTTAAAAAAAAATAATGTATCACTCACCAGTTCATTTTTCATGAGTACAATTATCCTTTTTGTGCAGTCGCCATTATTCTGTGTTCTTTCTTTACGAGCTATTATTTTTTAAATATAAATTCCAACCTACTTCGTAAATGTGAACAGCTGTGAGGCTTGTAGTCCAGGAAGGACTATTCACAACCCCCAGCCAGACTGCCAATGTCGTGACTGGAAAATCTATTACTTTCGAGCTCACCATAGTGAAAAGGGACAGGGATCTAAGAGAAAGTTTACTTTCTTTAGATGGGCAAGCCAGAGTCTCATGGCTCGTTGAAATTAGATCCTTAGAAGGGCCTTTCAGCATAGGATTTTGTGTTTTTCTAATTCTCTCTAGAAGAGCTAAAGTCATGGAGTTTGAGATGAAGCCACTGACCTCCACTTCTTGCCCGCTTTCTGCGTCTGTGTGTGAACATGTTCACTCACACTGTTGGTTTCTAGCTTCCTACCATACAAGAGTGAAAACAATAATGAGCACACAAAATTATTTCTCTGCAAGTTTATCATGATCTCCAACACATGGTAAGTACAGTCAGCCTATATATCCACATCTGCAGACTCAACCATTTGGAGCTTTAAAATACTTTTTTAAAATTTTCTGCATGAGACCTATATCAAACAAACAGAAATGATAGGAGAGACATGAGAGTAGAAAAAGGACCACTTGAGAAGAAGCGGGGTTCAGTGAGAGTGAGATAAGGGTCGATAAAGCAATAGGAGTGTGATCACAAAACATTGCATACAAGTAAGAAACTATCCAAATAAAGTATAACTGTTTCTTGTCATGATCCCAGTACAACGTAGTGTGACAACTAGAAACAATTTACATTTCTTTCAGTAGATTAGATAATAAAGAGATGAGAAATTTAGGATGATGTGCATGGGTAATAAATACACAAACTCACTGCCATTGTACACGAGGGACTTGAACATCTCACATGTTGGTATCTGAAACCGGAACTAAGCCCCCACAGACTCAAAAGAAGCATTATGCTCAACATATACTTTATTTCCAAATCTTCATATTTGCTCCCCACCCCAACTTTGAGGTTTCTTCCAGTAAATGGTGTGTTTCTACAAGAGCTACACAGGCTCCATTGTTTGACACCTGTGACAAATGTTCCTGTTGGCGTGCACACCAATCTTGCTCGTCTTTTAGACTTCTATTCTAGAAGCTTGGCGTTGAGCTGTAAACCCTCAGAGCAGCAGGTATGGTGCAATTTTGAGATGTTTTAAAGATGACAATCCTCAGAAGAACTTGGAAAGACCTGTTGGATGTTCAGTCTAGATGTCAGATTCTTTAAACCTTTCTAATGCTGTAACCCTTTAATTCACTTCCTCATGTTGAGGTGACCCCCAATCATAAAATTATTTTGTTGCTACATCATAACTGCAATTTTGCTACTGTTAAGAATCATAATGTAGCTGGGTAGTGGTGGCTCATGCCTTTAACCCCAGCACTTGGGAGGCAGAGGCAGTCAGATTTCTGAGTTCAAGGCCAGCTTGGTCTATAGAGTAAGTTCCAGGACAGCCAGAGCTATGCAGAGAAACACTGTCTCAAAAAAACCAAAAAAAAAAAGAAAAAAGTCATGGTGTAAATGTCTGATATGCAGCCCCTGTAAAAGGGCCTCTCAATCCCCAAAAGGGTCATGACCCACAAGTTGAGGAACCACTGCTGTTAAATCTTCTTCGAGTCTATTTTCTCCTATTTGTGTCTCTTTGCTTCTATTTGTTTTTCTTCTTTATACCTCTTAACAGCCTCTATTCTTTTGACAGTATTTTGACAGTATTACGAGATGAATATGGTTTAGAGACTTGAATATTCATCCTGCTGGAGTTTGAGTGAGCAATGTTCCCCCCACAGACTCGTGTGTGTGTGTGTGTGTGTGTGTGTGACCATTATTTGGGGATGCTATGGAATCTTTAGGTACACGGGTATGGATCAGTAGGAGTAGAGCCTGGGCTTTATAGCCCATTCTGCTTCCAAAAGAGCTCCCTGCTTCTTGACCCACCCAAATGTGAGCAGGGCCCATGCTCCACCTGCTGTGACAGCACAGCCACCACCATGCCTCTTCTATTGTGATGAACTAGACTCTCTCACACTCTCTCTCTCTCTCTCTCTCTCTCTCTTTGGTTTTTTCGAGACAGGTTTCTCTGTGTAGCCCTGGCTGTCCTGAAACTCACTCTGTAGACCAGGCTAGCCTTGAACTCTCGAACTCAGAAATCTGCCTGCCTCTGCCCCCCAAGTGCTGGGATTAAAGGTGTGTACCACCACTGCCTGGCAGAACTAGACCTTCTCAAATGCTGAGCTTAGATGCGGCCTCATCCCTTATGTGAGTGACTCTGTACCACAGAGACAAAAACAACAGCTAACATACCTCTTATCCAGTAAAGAGCACATGCACAGATTTTAAACAAGAGAGCTAAGAGTGCTTAGATCTACAGGGATTTTTTGTTTCTAGACTGTCAGGAAACAAAGCAGAACACATGATGAACACCACACCGAGCTAACATCAGCCTCTAAGTGGAACTACAGTTAGAGGTGGGATTCCTGCACTGTTACTCGGGTAGGGTGTGACTTGGTGTGAGCCTGGAGTGCACAACGTGGAAAGCTCTGAGCAGACCTTGGAGCTGGCTTTAAGGAGTGAGATGGCCGCTTCGTGGCATGAGGGATGTTTAGAGCCCAGTCACATGTCCTCGTCTTCTCCAGATTGTTCTCATGCCCCAAGAAACCCAAGAAGATCAAGGTTGACAGCAGTGGTAGAGGTCATCCAGGAAGGAGGGAGGGGAGGAGGGAGGAGGGGATGACTAGGACAGTGAAGACCTATTTTGCCCATGAACAAATATGTTGGCCTATGGTATGTACGAAACACCAAATGAAGCTCTGAAGATTGGAGTCCTGCTTGGCCCATTTGGTTGCTCTGCTCTGGTACCATGTTCCCCCTCCCTCCTTCTTCTCTGACCCCGTACCTCTTCCTTTGCAGTTCTGCTCCTCACTGGCTGTCACTGCACCCTGATACTCTCTGAAGTTTCATCATACGTCCACCTCTTTGTTGACACATAACTTTAATTAAATAAATCTCTTAGGCGGCAACGTTTGGTACTAAGTCATGTTTAAGATCTGCCTAAGCTGGATGTGGTTCAAATGTAATCACCGTGCCTCATGCTGGATGCTCAGTCCCTAGTGTGGCAGCATGTTGGCATCTGCAGGAGGTAGGGGATGGCTGGGGCACTCAGGCCACTGTCCTCAGAAGGGATTTATGAGGGACCAAAAGACAGTATTTCTGTATTTCCCACAGGAGGGGGCTGTGACTAAAAATCAAAAACAAAACCAGAGGTGGTTATGACATAAGAGCAAAGCTGGCTCCTCCCTGTTCCATCTCTTCCTTCCCCTCATGTGCTCTCTTCATTCTCTCTGTGTGTCTCTTTATCTCTGTCTCTCTCTGTGTGTGTGTGTGTGTGTGTGTGTGAGAGAGAGAGAGAGAGAGAGAGAAAGAGAGAGAGAGAGAGAGAGAGAGAGAGAGAGAGAGAGAGCGCCTCTGAGTCGTGTCTCCAGTTATTACTGGGTTTGTTTGTTTATCTGCGCAATCTGAGCTGGCCTTGCTCTAAGCTCAGACAGCCTTTGGAGTCTCCTTGCCTCCCTCACCTGTGGTTATAAATCTGCACTTCCAGGTCTGACTGGCCTTGAATATTTCTCTGACAACCTGCCCATCAGCTGTTGTGGCACAGCCAATGAGGTCGTCCCCAAAGACCAAACAAATGAAGTCACCTCATCTGGACACTCTTAACCCAGAACTCTGAGCAAGAAAACTGCTTTACTTTGTAAGTTCCTAGCTTCAAGCCCATTGTTACAGCAACAGAAAACTGATTAATACACAACTGAGTCTGTCGTCATCTTTTCAAGCCTGACTCTTCCTAATTGTTCTTCCTGTTCCTGAGTCACATCGCCCTATTCCTGTCCTTTCTTCTTTGATCCTGTTATGTTTCTGTCAATATCATGAGTTTTCAGTTACAATTTTCAAATAACTTTTCACCTTCACCCTCTCTATAATTACCACCATGATTTTTATCCAGACCCTTTTTTCCATATGTTGACCACTTAATTGTCAACAAGTATTGTGTTTCTCATTATATTCACTTTCATTCCCCAGAAATATCAGATCTTTCCAGCAACCAGTGTATAATCTCACTGTTTAAACATCCTACACAAAGGGGTCTTTAAAATACGCCATACGTTAAAGTACCCGACTCCATTCCTTAAAACTGAGTAGACAAGATGACCACAAGCAGTGACTTTCAATACTTGGTAGCATGAGGATTTCATTTTCTCTTTGATAGATGGCTCCCATCCAAAACACACTTAATAAAATAGAAATTTCTAAGTAGATCAAGGAGAAAATTTTACAAAAACTTTAAATTGGAGTCAAGTGACAGCTGTGGCCTCATCAAATTCAGCATCCAAATTTATTTACTCCACTTTATTGGGGGGAAAAAGTCCTGGTTTATAAGACATTCCAAAGGGCATCAATTTTTATATTAGCTTTTTAGTCATCTTAGAATACAAATGAAATAGCACTACAAATTTTATTCTAGATATGAATGAAATAGACAGAACAGAAGAACACAGAACTGCTTTCACGGTTTTCCTGCCTCCAGAGATCATTTTCCCCAACGGTGAGCACAAATAACCCAGCCGAAGGCGTCTTTTGACAGGTATCCTGTCGCTGCTGTAATAAAAGGAACTAATACAGTGGGAACACACCAAAAACTGCCTTAGGATTGGGTTGGTTGTCATTGAAACAAAACCGCCTCTCCCTTCTACTTCCCCTTTGCTCTTCCATCTCCAGTTGAATTTGTAGCTTGTGGTGGTTTGGATCTGTTTGGCCCAGGGGGCAACACTATTAAGGCATGTGGCCTTGTTGGAATAGGTGTGGCCTTGCTGGGATGGGTGTGGCCTTGGACTGGGTGTGGCCTTATTGGAGTGGGTGTGGCCTTATTGGAGTGCGAGTTGGAGGAAGTATAGCCTTAAAGTAGGTGTGTCATTGTGGCTGTGGGCTTTAAGACCCTTGTTCTATCTGCCTGGAAGCTGGTCTTCTCCTGTTTGCCTTTGGAACAAGATGAACTCTCAGCTCCTGCGCCATGCCTGCCTGGGCTCTGCCATGCTCGAACCTTGATGATAATGGACTGAACCTCAGAACCTGTAAGCCAGCCCCAATTAAATGTTGTTCTTTATAAGAGTTGCCATGGTCATAAGGTCTGATCACAGCAGTAAAGCCCTAACTAAGACACAGCCTTTTACGCTCCACAACCCTGGTCCCTGCCATGTCCCAGATATAAAAGCAAGATCTCCCACACAGGAGGCCAGTGATGAGAAAGAACATATTCTCCTGAGAGTACTGATGAAGCAAAAGCAAAGACCAAAGATAAGGCTGATGCTAAACCCTAGAAGCTCTGACTTCCTTATGAAGAAACTCCAGAAAAGGCAGCAGTGCTTCACCTGAAGATCACAGCATAGCCAAAGCCAAGACAAAGGAAAGGCAGCCTTAAAGCACAGGACCAACCCAAAACTTGGTAACTAGAAAGTCCCTGTTCACCAACAGCAAGCTAAGAGGGCGACCTAGGCTTATGCCGCCACCGCCTCCTCTTCTTCCTCCTCCTCTTCCTCTTCTTCCTCCTCCTCCTCCTCCTCCTCCTCCTCCTTTTCCCTCTGCCATCATACACTAGATGAAATGAGCACCTAGTCAGAGAATAAGTCAGTGAGCAACCCTGGGGAGAATTATTTTGCTGAGGACCACTGAGAACCCAGGTAGCTTGGAGAAGAGAGGAACCTGGACTTATCTCTCTGGTTAATCTGGGAATTCACATCTTCGCTATATCCAAGAGAGGAACCCAGCAGTAGGAAAAGGCTAGGATTGACTAGACTGTTTGTTTGTTTGTTTGTTTGTTTGAGAACCTGAAAAGATGATTTCTCCTTCCAGAGAGACTGTGCCAAATTGGAAATAGCATGGCAGATCTAACATCTTAAGGCTCGATGGGCACAGTTAGGGAAAGAGGATTGAATGACACATTCTGTTTCTGGGATTTGTGGCTGCTAATGTTTCATGTTTCCATGATGGAGGATTTTGAGAACCCCACCCACCAAGGGAAAGTGATCACTGGTCTACAACCTCGGCACCCATCACTCTCCATCACCTGGGACCCCTTATGATTCGCCCAGGTTCTCAAGTCATTCAAAGATGGACAAACACTGTGCATCCGCAGTGGGCACCTTCTATGCTGTTGCTAAGACTGTGGGATAGTAGAGTCAAGATAGCTAGATTCTAGCTCTCTTCCAGCTTAGTAGTGCTGACATACAGCAGAGCTCAGGTGACCTGGCATCTCTGGATTTCCTCTTCTATAAAACAGAATGAACACTGGATGGCCTCAGCTCTGATTCTAAAATCCTGTGCCTGCCATGCTGTACTGTTGATTATAAAACCACATGAGAGGAAGGCCCATGGAAACCTTCACTCTGTCATACTGGGAAGACTTCAGAAGGGAGCCACTGATGACTGCATGACCCACTCATAACTACTGAGCCATCTCTTCCGCCCATTGGAGAACTTTTAAACAACACATTTAGGTACAGAGGCTGGGAAGCAGAATACTTATTTGAGTTTTGTAATTAGAGGGAAGTATACAACCAAGCAACTCTGAACTTCTGGTAGAGGATTTGTTTCCTCCTCTGTGAAAGGAAAGATAACCACCCCAGTCCTTCCCACACAAGACTTGCCTTCATAGTCCCTGTTTTCTTATCCTGGCTTCCAGCTCTTACTTTGCTGAATATTGAGAAGGATGGGGAGAGCTTAACCTTTTCCTTCGATATGCATCCTCCGCATCAGCCTCTCCTACCGTGTTCCCTGGGCACGGAAAGGTCTTGCTTGTCTCCTTTAGTATTTACCAAAGAGAGGAGAAAAGTAATCTGGGAGTGAGGGAAAGGGAGGGAAAATGCCTGGCAAAAAGAGTTTTATCATCTGCTGTATTTCACTTTGGTACATTTATATTTCCAGCACTGAGCTCAGAAGTCTTCGGGGAATGTGTATATTTTGGACAAATTTTATAATAAAGACCGTAAATAAATCCTAAATGCTGCTAGACCTGGAAGTAGATCATTAAATTTTTATAGAATCGACATAAGCTTGGGACCTGACAAATCCCATTTTAAATGCTGAGCATGGCAGCGTCCCAGCAAAGCACCAGGCTGATGGCATGCATTTAATCTCTATTAAGGCCTCAAAAACAATACATTTTAAACAATGTTAAAATTCGTCATCACTATCTTTGGCAAGTAATTTATTTCCAGAATTCGTGGTATAGGGTTTCAAATTTTGACGTAATATATGCATACATGGAATATACAAATAACTCAGATTCTCTGAATGCAACCAATAGAATAACAAAACTAAATGCCCAAGAGACACCTAGTGTTTAATCTGTGAAAACACCAGCAGTCTAACTCAGTGGGCCAGAGGGTTGCTTCAGCAGGAAGTGTTCATTCTCTTCCTGGGAAAGCATCCTTTCCAACAATTGTGCTGTTCTTTCTTTGTGTCCTGCCCCTCATGACACCTTATCATGTGAAAAATGACTTACAGGTTTTTCATCTTTTGAAGCCATTATCACTGGCCAGCATCTCCCGTGGAGAGAAGATGGAGTGGAATATGATTCCCAAGCCTGCTGCAAAACCTATTACAAAGGGGGAACCTCACACTTCTCTCCCCTAAGTTGTCCAGTTGGTGAGACAAATGCCCTGAAATTTGGGTACTGTGTCACAATCAACTGTTTGTGTTGGCTCAAGCCGCACTTCTGAGACTTGTGCCAACCACAGCCCAGGGAGCTGGTTAGAGGTGCCTGCCCTTTGCTCTCCCAGGGCCTCTTGCTTTATGGCTGGGTCTCCTGAAACCCAGCAGCCACCAGGCTGATTTGGGTGGTCCTAGCCAGGAGTACAAAGGTGCAGAGTCAGAAGTGAAGCAGTTAAAAAAGCCAAGGCATGTTTACTAAGCCATTTGAAGTTGATAGCCGTCACGGCCTGGCTTTTTTCTCTATCTTCGTAAACCGCAGTGAATTGATGGAATGACCCGGACTTGATCTTCAGGGCAATATGTCTGATGGCACTGCTGGATTGATAAATTGATTCAAAACTATTACCATGGTGAAAAAGCAATAAGGTCATAAAAATTGCATCAGCTGGCTAAGTAAATCCTGGCATTTCACGACAAGTAATGCAGAAGAAGCACAGGAGGATCTGGGCATGAGGCTGAATGAGGGAGGGAGAAATGGCTTTGAAGAGCTCATCATCTCGGATCTATTCTTCCTGCCGGCGATTCATGCCTTCGCATAGTGCCACTTCATTATGGGGAAATAACTGTACACTCCTAGCATATTCCTGGCCTCCCTGGCGGCCCCTGGAGGACCCTTAGCTGGTTAATACCTCATCACGGGCTTCATTGAACACTTTAATCTGCACTTGTGTGATCAATAGAATCCTGGTGTAAATTAAAAGGACAATTTCATGTAATCAAGCCTGTTAATGCTCATTTTGAAAACCATTATTTGTGGAAGGCATTTAGAAGAAAATTACAAAGTGACAGGCTGATGCACTCTGAGACAGTTTGAAAGCAGGCCTTTTTGTGTGTGTGACCAGCTACCTGCTCTGGGAGCCCGACAGTAGGAGCAAGTTATTGAACGCAGGGGGGAAGGGAGGGAAACAGAGCCCAGAAAGCAAAGAAGAGCCCAGCAGGAATGTGTGTGTGCCCTGCCTGCTTGCTTGCCTTCAAGCAGAGAAGAAGAAAATGAAATTTTCCAGTGTTCTATTTCTGTGGCAAATTCAATTACTGTGGGGACTTGTTCAAAGCGGTGTAACTTCCAAGAGGCAGAAATTGAAAACCTGGCAGCTAATGAAATGGCAAATGACTAGGAAGTTCAGACAGGGGCCGTCAGTCGGATCAAACACCTGGAGAAAAACAGCAACTCTCCCCAATGTCTTCCCGAAGCCACTCTCTCATCCATCCCCGAAGGAGCTAGGGGACCCCCTTTTCCCCAGCATTTGACTCCAGCTGGAATAACATGTTAACAGCCACACATTTCTCTGTGTCTCTCTGCCACTAGCACAGCATAGCACACGAAGCACGAAATGCAAAATGAAACCAACATGCCACTTGCTTCCTCGAAATCTGGGGACTCATGTTGCATATACCTTGTGTTAGACAGCTTGCTCAGAAACATATTTGTTCAAATCTCTAGTAGCTAAGAAATATGCATATCTCTAGTATATAGGCATGGTATGACAGTATACAGCTGGAGAATAAGAAACTTAAGACAGTGTCTCTCTGGATAAATTTGGGTGGCCTTGAGCTCATAAACGTCTTGCCTCAGCCTCCCGAGTTCGAGTCTAACCACAGCTAACTGAGAGAGCTTTATCAGACTGCTGACACTATGCCTGCACTCCTAAGATTCTAAATTTTTTCAGGTGTATACCAAAGGTTACATGTTTTCAACTCCTGAGGGTAAACCTGAGAAGCTCTGAATGTCTTGCGATGTGTACGGTGTTGTTATGGATACAGGCACATATATGCAAGGATTTCCTTATATTACTGAACCTTGGATACCAATGTTCTGACCCAGATAGCATGACATCCCAGCAATGTCAAAGATATGAAATTACAAGGCCTAAGAAAAAGTGGTTTTTGGGCCTGACCAACTGAAATCTAATTGAAAGCGCTTACACCGAGCTCGGCTTCTTTCACCCAGGTTCAAGAGTAAGAAAATTCAGTATTCTCTTCCGTGCCTTGAGGCTCATCTGAACACTCCAAAGAAGGAAAATCATTTCCATTTGTCACATGACAAACAATTCCAGTCAACTCTTATTAGGTTGACACCACTTTACCCAAAGTAAGGTGTGCCTCAGACACAATTTTACAGGCTAGGGAGTTTCCTATGTTTCTCAGTTCAACTTTTCACATAGTCTGAGCACAGCTTGTACTCAAAATATGCTTGCTTGTGTTTGATCTTATGGATGTTTGTATTTCAAATAAGCATTTTAAGGTATTGAGCCACAAGTAGTTTTGTTTGTTTGTTTGTTTCTCTCCTAAGTGATGTCTCTCCCTCCATTCCCATCCCTACACCATGAAGCTGAGGGAGCTTGCTGATAGTATCTTGGGATTCCTCTGCCATCCAGATGTTGAGGGAGCTTGCTGATAGTATCT
>NW_021604678.1:3560494-3568248 GCF_004785775.1 Grammomys surdaster
GGATTCCTCTGCCATCCAGATGTTGAGGGAGCTTGCTGATAGTATCTTAGGATTCCTCTGCCATCCAGATGTTCATCCAACAACTTGAAACAACGTTTAATTTCATTGCTTGGACTTGAGTCATTTTTTATATATTCTTTCAAGAGCTAACAGCTCCCTTGTGAATTTTTTGGTCCTAGGGTCCTATGTGACCACTGTCTGGGGCCTTGCTATCACCTCCAAAAGTGCCCAATATTTTCTCTTTGTTATTATTTTTAAATTCTTCATTGTGCATGCCCATTGCACACGGTACTTGGCGACTTAGGAATATTTTCATGCAACTGTATGCAGCATTTGAGCATTCCTGCCATATTGCCCTGTTCCCCGGTTAGTTCTTTGCTTCCCTAGACAGACTGACTTCTGCTTTCACATCAAATATACAGACATTATCTTATCTATTTATGTAAAATCTAGGAACCACAAACAAAAACACGATATTTGTTTTTCTCAGATTGGCTTAACTCACTTACTGATCATCTCCAAATACATTCATTTTCCAATAAACAACCTAACTTTATTCTTCTGTATAGCTGAACATTTCCATTATGCACATGTACCACATTTTCTTTATCTGCCCTTCACTGGCCACATATGCTGGTTCCATAATGTAGCTTTGTGAATAGTGCTGAAATCATTTTTGACTTGGAGTTTTGGAATAAATACCAAAGTGTGGGTAGCTATAGTATGATAAGTCTAAGTTTTTCTGGAAACCTCCATCCTGATTTCTATAGAGGCTTAGCAAGCTTACAATATATAAGGGTTCCCTTCTGCCTATGTCCTCATTAGCATTTGTTGCCATTTGTGGTTTTTTTATTGAATACAATTCTTGTATAGTATATCCTGATCCCAGTTTCCCTCCCCCATCTCCTCCCAGGTCCTCCCCTCCTTCCCACCCATCCAACCCCACTTATTCTTTCTCTCTCCTTTTAAAGAACAAATAGGTCTTTTTTGGAATATAAAAGAAACAGGGAACCAAAAATAAAAAGTGTAAGAAACAGGCACAAAAGCCACAGAAACACAAAATCACGAATCATAACTGATAGGCAAAAGAAAAATAAGGCTAAAAAAAAGTCCAAACAAAGCATTATAAGCAAAATATCTTCAAAAATGCCATTGAGTTCATTCTGTGTTTGTCATCTACTGATAGATATAGGGCCTCCTTTAAGTGTGGTTTGTATACCCAGAGAGAGTCCATTAGAGAAAGCTAATTTTTCCTTTGCAGGCAGTTGTTAATTGAAGATTGCTTCTGGGTCAGGGATGGGGACTTCTGTCCACTTCCCTTCCTAGCACTGAGACTCCATCTGGCTTGTGCAAGCTCTGTGTGTGCTGCCTTAGTCTCTTTGAATTCACACATGTACCAATCTGTTGTCTCTGGGTTTTTCCGTTGTCTTCCATGCCTCTTACGTTTCTACCTCTTCCTTTTTTTTTTTTTTTTTTTTTGGTTTTTCGAGACAGGGTTTCTCTGTGTAGCCCTGGCTGTCCTGGAACTCACTCTGTAGACCAGGCTGGCCTCGAACTCAGAAATCCGCCTGCCTCTGCCTCCCAAGTGCTGGGATTAAAGGCGTGCACCACCACCGCCCAGCCTACCTCTTCCTCTACATAGTTCTCTGAGCCCTGAAGATCTGATGAAGACATCCCATCTAGGACTGAATGTTCCAAGGTCTCTCAGTCTCTCCATGCTGAGGGTCTCTGTATTAGTTCCCATCTCTTGCAGGGGGGAAACTTCTCTGATGGCATTTGAGCGAGACACTGATCTATAGATATAACAGAAAGTTATTAGGAGTTGTTTTATTGATCCTTTAGCAGAAAAATAGTATTTGGTTTTCCCCCTAGATCCCTAGCCTGTCTTATCTCAGGTTCTTGGCCATCCAAGTAGTGTCTAGATGGGTTTAATCTCATAGAGTAACCCTTAAACCCAGTCACATAGTGGTTGGTTACTCCCACAACTTTTGTGCCACTATTGCAGCATTGTGTCAAGCAGAGAGGTCACCACTGTAGATCACAAGGTTTGTAGTTGGGTTAGTGTTTACCTTTCTTCCCTGGTAGCATGCAGAGTACCTTTCAGTACCATGAACACTAACTGGTCTGTCGGGGTGAAGGTTCTAGGTAGGCATCAACTCAACTACTCTGTGTTCAATAAGATATACAAGTGTTGTCTTCAGCAATAGGGCCTTACCATCTGCTTGTGGAGAGCCACCAATATCCTTGGCAATAGCCTGAGTGGTTTGGAGGTTCCAGTGGGCCCCTTTGGCCAGCAGCTCAATCAGATGCAACCCATTCCTGACACTGATGGTTTCACTCGGTGATGAGAGAGGTCTAATTGGAGCTTTGTCTTCCTGTTATTTGGCGATTTCATTTTGATTTCTTTCATATATATTTATATTTTTGAGAAGCTTCTACTATAGTAAGTTTTCATGTGACCCCTTAAATTCATTTTGTTTTCTTAATGGCTGCCATTCTAACAGGGATAATAATAGAATTTCAATGTAGTTTAAATTTTCTTCTCTTGTCTCAATTCTCTGTTCTTTTGTGGTCTCAGTGAAGTTGGACATTTCTTCATATGTTTTTTGGCCATTTGTGTTTCATCTTTTGAGAACTGTCTGTCCATTTCATCAACCTATTTATTGATCGGGTTATTTTATTTCTTTCTGTCAAGCTTTTGAGTTCAATGATATATTCTAGATTAGTTCTTTGTCAGATACAGAGCTGGCAAAGACTTTCTCCTTTTCTTTAGACTGTCTCTTCACTTGGTTACTTCTTTTCCTATGCCATACAAAGGTTTTTAATTCCATGAAATTCAATTTGTCTCTTGTTGCTTTATTTCCTAAACAACTGTGGTCCTGTTAAGAAAGCCTTTGCCTGTGCCTCTATCCCAAAGTGTTTCCCCTAATTTTTTTTCCTCAAACATTTTGAGTTTCAGATCTTATGTTAAGCTGCTCGACCATTTGGAGATGATTTGTGTGTGGTGAGAAGTGGAGATTAGCTTCACTCAGTGTGTGAGTCTGCAGCTTCCCAAGCACCACTTGTTGAAGAAACTGTCTTCTCTACAATGTATATTTTTGACACATGTATCAAAAGTCACATGATGTGTGGGTTTCTGTCTGGGTTGTATCGGCTAGTGCACTGACCTACATGATGATTCTGTGCTGGGATAATGTTGGTTTTGTCACTATGACTACATAGCATAACATATCATTCAGCGTTTTTAATAATTTCCAAATATATCAATCATCCACTGTGAGCTGTTTTACATTATATTTTGGAATTCTAATTTTATAAAAAGTATACAAAGACCTCAGTTGTCAGAGGAAAGTTATTCACTTGTTTGCATCTTAGAAACATCTAGAGAAATTGAGAAGGCTGAGTAAGGTCTTGGGCACGTGGTAGAGGTACTAGGTCTGTACCTGTCTTGAATTCCTTTTTTGTCTGATGACTTTATTAGGAACATTGGTGAATTAACTAAGCAGGAAGTATGTATTCATGTCCTGAGATCTATCTGAGTTCAAAATTTAAAAAATTGCCAAAAGATTTCTAACTAAATGGCAGAATTTAAAAAATTAATCCACCAATAATACAGGCAAAGCAACTATTATGTAAGTCACTGTTAGAAAGTGTCATTGTATTTGGGTGAGACTTAAGATGTTTGTAGTTCAAAAGAAGAAAATCTTGATCCACAAGAAAATTTTAGTCCTGAGCAAAGGGTTCTCTTTGAAAAGATCTGACTAGTGATGGACTTATTTATTTATGAACTAGAATAAACATTAACTAGAGAGAGACACAGGTATGGCAAAAGATCCGAAACCACAGTTCTGCATGGCGAGGGTTAAGGAATGGGAGATGGGGGTTGGGGGGGGCACAGCTCATGAGCTTTCTTTTCAGCGCAAGATTCAGAGAAAGATGAGCTGGGAATTTGTGGGCAGGGGTGAAAATCATCAAAGAGATCTTAAATACACTAAAACAAATGAAAGCACGAGAAAGTTAGAATAAAGACGTATAGACGGTGTCTGACAGAAAAGACTGTCACCAAACCTAGTCAGCAGGTCTCATGGCCACACATCTCCAGCTGTTCACCATGACTCTTCTCAAGAATTCTATCCTCCAGAAACCTCCCCTATCTCCTTCTATGAGCCCACATGACACCCTGTGTTTGTCTAACCTGACTCCCATTCCTCACCTCCCAATCCTGGCTTATTTGCCTCCTCCTTGAGAATAAATAGCAACAGTAGGTGCTAGGTAACCAGCATAGGCTCCGGCACTAAGCATGGCAGAATAAACTTCCGTTATATAAACAAAGTCTTCACATGCATAGGCCCAAGGTCTAATAGACTCACTTCTTTAAAAGGTTTATGAAGAAATGTTAAAGATAATTGTAGGTGATATTATAACACTTAGATATTTATATTTAATTTTTCTCAACATGATAATGTTCAGATATTCATCTCTTTACAAAATTGGAGTATAGAATAATAAACATTAAGTCAGTTTTACCAATAGAGATCCTAAAGGTCACCCTCTCGTCTCCAGCACAAGTCATCATTCATAGAGACAGTGACCTAAACTACCTGACAGGAAGTCATGTCCTTCAGAGAACAGCTCTGTGGTTAAAGTCATTCTGGTCAGACTCTCCTCCCGTGAGAGTCTTATTAAGGCACCAGGTGCTTCACTGGATAAGGAAATCAAGGTTCCACTTGGATTTTTTTAAATGCTTTTCTCCTCTTGTAATTGTGTTTTCTCTTCTCTCTGAGAACCACACAATAATAACAAGTTGTATTTATAAAATACATGGAGGGCTGGAGAGATGGCTCAGTGGCTCAGAGCACTTGCTGCTCTTCCCAGCTTCCATATCAGACAGTCACACCCACCTACAGTCCCAGCTTCAAGGGATTCAGAGCCCTTTTCTGGCCTCCACGGGCACCTATACACATGGCATACACACAGACATACATGCTTACACAGAATTTTTGAATATTTAAAAAATATGTGTAAAACTTATTTTTATATTATCACAAATACCTATTCACTTGTTCAGAGAACAATATTTGTTTCCAACCATTCACTCACTGAACCTACCTTATCCTTGAAAACATTGTCTTAACATAGAATTAAAGAAAGTTTCTCTACAATGGAATTGAAATAGCTCTCATATGCCAGTCATCATATTTCTCTGTCAGCAGAATTGCTCCATATAGTGCTGTTCACAAATAGAAAAATTCAACAGCATGCATATTCTAACACATTAATAGCACAAATGTAATGAATCATTTTAAAAGACTTTAGGAAACAGTTTCATCTGCATGTTAAAGTTAAAAAGTAAGAAAGCGGCCTGTAGCTCTGTGGTTCGCCACTTTCCTGGCATGTCTGATAATCTGTGTGATTCCCTAGCACCTTGAGAAAAACAAAAAACACAAACGATATACGACAGATACTCCCCAACTTGAGCAATTTTCCAAAGGGACATTTTATGTCAAAAGTTTAGAATTTTAAATATCTTTACCATAGGATTCAGTATTGGGCTGTTTGTTGGGTAATTTTTTTTTTTGTCTGCAATGTTACAAAACTTCCAGCACATGCAACAATGTTTCTATCAGAGTCTGTGCTCAGAACACTATGACTGACACTCTTGGCCGGACCAATGGCTACAAGCCCTTTCTCCCTTTCCATCTTGATAATAGTGGTTCAAATGAAATACTTGTTTTCTCCCTCTTCCAGCTGGTGGTCATAGTGTGATACTGTCTCAGTTTACTGTAAGTAAACACAAGTCCTGTGGCTCTGTAAAGAACTGTTTGTTATCACAACAGAGAATAGGACAAGAGGAAAGCTTCTTCACTACCACTTCCCCCTTCGTATTTTAGATTCAAACATGATGCCTGGAGCTGCAGTAACCATCTTGTGACCAAGAGACAAACATATAGCCCAATGTACCTATCAAAATTGGTGAGTAGAAAGACGGAAAAACAGGGATCAATTATGACATTGGCAGGCAGCCAAACCCACACCAGAAACCAAACCAACCCAACCCATTCTTCCTTTTACATGGAATCAATGACAGTGTTAAAATAGACAGTGTGGAGTTTTCCATTCAGTGCAGCCAGAAGCATTCCTAAGTGAGACAAACGGCAACCTGGACATCTAGGCTCATGTGGCTCCTTCAGTGTCTGAACTGTGAACTGCTCTGTCCCTCTGTCTGTTAGGTTGGGGGGGGGGGGGTTTTAGGGAAAAAAAAAAACATTTCTCTTCACCTGCAGCTTAACATCGCTGTAGGTGTTCGTTCATGTGAGCACAGGGCTGACTAGGGTAGAGGCAGACTAAGAGAAGAGTGTTCTACATGGGTCCCAGAAGACTGCAGCTGAAAGTTAAAGGACTGAAGATTTCTGCCAGCATAAAGTACCAAGGTAGTCTCCGCCTCCACCCCACGTGACACCAGAGTAAGTTTTAAGACTACTTCATTTTCTCCCTCACTTTCAACAAGCAATCCCTCTCAGTTTGATACTGTAACTGTATTTCCCATCTTCTTCACCTCTCCCAAATCAGAAACCAGCCTGTTACTTCCTTTGCCTCCGAAGCAAGTGGGCAGCTCTTTAAAAATTTCCTAAGAATGGATGCTGCTTGTCCTGCAAGGAACCAGAGGGAGGAAAACATGCTCCATTTAAGATAAAGTAACACAACCTTCCTGGAAAGTAAGTAGATACAGGCCAAACCATTCCAATTGTAAATGCTGTACTATTAGAAACTCATCCAAGATGCTACTCAAAGTGCTGGGCCCTCATAAAATCCTCAGTAGGTTTTGTAACAAGTTCAATAATCTATTCCACAAGAAAAAGTTGTTCTTCACATCAACTGCTTATGTTACAAAAAGGAGAAGACTGAATTCCAATGATCTGAGCACAACAGTAATCGCATTCAAAAAGCCCAAAGTCTCCATCTTCTGTTAAACAACTAATTCCAAGATGGCCTGCAGCCATTCACAGGCTTGTGTGACTGCCTCCCTTTGAATGCAGCCTTTCCTCCTGAACAGAGCTTAGCAAGGGTAACACAATGCCTTCCAGAAGAGGTTACAAAGACTTCGGCTTCTGTCCTGGTGCATTCTGCCATTCTGTGGTTGGCTCATTTACTGGGAGGAAAGCCAGCCTCCATGTTGGCACAGCCATGACTAGTGGGAAGCAGCGAGAGCCATGAAGCCAGCACAGCTGTCTGACACAGTCCGGTAAAGCTGAGCCCAACATCTTCACCACGGTGCTGGCTTTTGCCCTGGGTTTCTGATCTCCACGAGTTACATTCGTGGGGGACTTTTATGATTCATTTGTTTCTTTTCCTCAGAAAAAAAAATATTTCTGCTCTCAAAGAAGTAACCTTATCTGGCCTTCCTCGGGAGATTTTCTTACCATAGAGATTGTGAAAAGCACAAGAGAGTTGGATTGCCTCAGTGTTCTCTTGGCACACCTGCCCCTAAGCAAGCCCAATAACAAGAGATTTGGCAACGGATCAGATGGCAGGCTTCCTCCTGTGTGTCTACAGGACATGGCCTCCCAGAATATCAAAACTTAGTAACAAAGTAAGGTTGCCGAAAACAGCCTTGATAATATATAAAGATGATATAAAAATAATATAAAAAATATAAGAATTGGATAATTATGAAGAGGCTGGCTCACATTAAGTTACAGTGAAGTCGAGAGAGAGAGAGAGAGAGAGAGAGAGAGAGAGAGAGAGAGAGAGAG
>NW_021604678.1:3568258-3579030 GCF_004785775.1 Grammomys surdaster
AGAGAGAGAGAGAGAGAGAGAGAGAGAGAGAGAGAGAGAGAGAGAGAAACACACACACACACATACGGGGCAGGGAGAAGCTGGAAGAGCTCTCAAACTCACAAGTTGTCCTCCAACCCCTATGCATTGGCCAAGCCTTGGGAACTCACCTAGACTAACTTGGATACTTTTCTGTCTGTTTAATGTTTCACTCTCCTAAAGAATACAATGTCATATGCCATACATGCTCACGTAGTCTAATATGATATGATATTGATAATACCTGTTCTTTCTGTGCTTGTAACACCTGTCCAGAGACAAAATGATTTGATCTGTATTTCTTTTGAAATCATAGTTTGTTTTTTTTGTTTGTTTTTTAATCATAGGTCTTTTGTGGAATCTATATAAATAAAGAAACATCCTGGTTGCTAGTCAGGCAGAGATGCAAGATTCACCCGCCACAGTCTCTGACTCAGTCTTCCATGACTCCCCTCCACCTGTTCCTTATCTCCTGCTGGGACCTGTCTGATGCTGGGGCTGGTGTCTGACTGCTGGGGCTGGCCAGCTATAAGCTGCTCCATGGATAGATGACCATACCATGAAGAATGCTGGAATGACCCCACCCCTAGAGCATTTTTCAGAGGCCTGAGGCTAAGATCCGGAGCCAGCCTCTGACTGATTGCACACAGACCCTACAGCCCACAGAAACTGTGATGTCACAAGGTTGTCAGATAAGAGCACTAAGTTTGGGGCTATAGAGATGGCTCAGTGGTTATGCGCCTTGGCTGTTCCTCCTGAGGACTCCGGTAGGATTCCCCAGCACCTGTATGGAGGCTCAGAACCATCTTTAACTCCAGTTCCAGAGATGCCAACCTCCAAGGGTACAGCACGCACATGGTGCACAGACATACATGCAGGCACAATATCTATATACAAAATTTTAATGAAAAATTAACAAATAAAAGGACTAAGTTTTGTAGCCATTGCTCACAGCAATCTCTTGTGAGACAGGAATATTGTGTGTAACAGTGAAGCCTACTTACAATTAGTTGATTCAATAAAATCTAGTGACAAAGCAAAGATAAACGTACAAATGAAGTAAAGGCAAAAACAAAAACAAAACAAACAAAACAAAAACCTGCTGTCACTTGGTGAAACTAGAACACCAGGATTTTCTTTTAATTATTTCTGAGAGCTTCAAAAACTAGGCACACTCTCACCGGGCGGTGGTGGCCCACGCCTTCAATCCCAGCACTTGGGAGGCAGGGGCAGGCGGATTTCTGAGTTCGAGAGTTCGAGGCTAGCCTGGTCTACAGAGTGAGTTCCAGAACAGCCAGGGCTACACAGAGAAACTCTGCGTCGAAAAACCAATAAAATAAAATAAAATAAAATAAAATAAAATAAAATAAAATAAAATAAAATAAAATAAAATAAACTAGGCGCATTGTTTTTTATCAGCAGAAGCCATCTTCCTTACTTTGTATTTGTATTCTCTGAAAAGCAAAATACTTTCATGGGAAAGATGGTGACTTGCTCTACACACAAGGGAAAAGGTAACTCACTAACTTACTAGGAGCCAATACCAATGTTGTGGGTGAGAGCGGAAGGAATCCTAGGAGCAGTGGGAGCCAGTCACGCTGAGAATCCTGCTGCAGAGCCTGCCCCTCAGCAGACAGTGCGAGGGAAGAAGACTGGAGGTGGCCACCTATCTCCCAGCTGTTTCTTTGTCCCCCTAACCCCCAGCCCAAGTTCCAAGCAGATCATGGAGAGATGAGAAGAAGAGATCTAGATACTTAAATAAGTCAAATACAAGGATTTATAAGGCAAAGAATGTCGAACAGGTGCTCAAGGCAGGATGGCATTGGAGCCAAAGCTGAGAACCAACGCCAACTGCGTGGTTTCCTCTAGTGTCTCCTACCACGTATGCTACAGACTCCAAGAGGACAGAGTAAAAGGTGCATGACCTTTAGTGTAACAGGGTATGGCGTTCGAAGAGAGAAAGTAATTAAGCCACATGAATCAAAATCCTACAGAACATTTGTATAGTGTGTTAGCAATCCAGCTGGACCTTCTCTCTCCCTGCACTCTTACTTCAGTGAGGTGGTAGGCTGAACTGCTCCAGCTGCGATTCTTCAGCGCTCTCTCTTATATTTTTGGTTGTGAACCTAGTCTTTAACGGCTGAGCCATCTCTCCAGCCCTCTTTAGCTCTCTGGACTCATTCCATTCATGGCGTTTTCTTCCCTCTGCTTCAAACTGCTAATACGCGTTTAGAGAGACACTTTTGTTCCTAGCTGAGCATCCTCCTGACAGTATTTTAACCTTGACTAGCAGGCTGCCTGTAGCGACACCCAGTGGCGATAATGAGACCCGACAGCAACTCCTAGCTTCCCAGAGGCAGCTAACACTGTCTCCCTGTATACTCTTTACCAGCTGTTTTCCCTGCATTGCTTGTGAGCACTGTTCCCTTGACCCCAGAGAGTAGCCGCCTTTTGTGCATCTAAGCCATTTGTTATTCTGCTTAAGGATTTCTACTAATTGGCTGCTTCTGGTGCATCTACTCTACAGAAACTGTTAGAGGAACCCTACCATTCATAGCTGTGGCTATCTGCCTTTAACAGAAGTAATAAGATAGGCAGAATCTTTGATAAGAAGAAACAGCAGCAAATGTCTTCTAAAAAGCTTCAGGGTGCAAGCCTATGACCCAACACTTGGGAAGTGGTCACAAGAGGATCCTGTGAATTTGAGACTAGCCTGAGCTACATAGCTAGAATACATACTGAAACCCTGTCCCCCACCCTCCCCAAAAAAAACCTCTGTATTGACAGTTTCTAATTCTAACCATGCTCCTTTGATGGATAGACACATAAAGACACATGCAATTACATACCAAAATATAACAATGTCAACTTTACTGAACACTAACAGATAGGGATGCCTAACATTTGGTACTTCTGAATATCCTAGGGTATCTAGCCCATTAGTAAACAAAGGAATTCACAGGAATTCCATAGAGAAAAATCCAAAGCAAGTTATTATTTAAGATAAAAATTAAAATATCCAAGCTTATACCCCCAGAGTCTCAAGTAATATTTGCAAAAGTTGTTCCTCACCATTCTCTCACTCCCAGGTGTCCTTTGGGTGACCTTAGTCATGTGACCTTAGTCAGGCCTCCTCCTAAATGTTAAATCCACATTCAAGTCCCTAACACTATGTTCATAGGATCTCCTCATCATCTTCACTCATTTCTGGACAGCAAGGGGAATACAAACTGCCAAACAGACCAAAAGATGTTATGTCACTGTCAGAAACGAGGCAGGAATGCTGGGCAGGCTTGGAACCTCAGCACTCAGGAAGCCACAGTAGAAAGTCAATGAGCCCAAGGTCAGTCTGACCTCTGTAGAAAGACTTGCCTCAGTAAAATGGGAAGAAAGAAAAGATAATTGAGAATAGATACTCCATGTACTGGTTGGTCTTGTGTGCTAACCTGACACAAGCTGGAGTTACCACAGAGAAAGGAGCCTCCCTTGAGGAAATAATTTCTATGAGATCCAGCTGTAAGGCATTTTCTCAATTAGTAATCAAGGGTGGGAGGGCACATTGTGGATGGCACCATTCCTGGGCTGGTAGTCCTGGATTCTATAAGAAACCAAGCTGAGCAAGCCAGGGGAACAGCATTCCTCCATGGTCTCTGCAGCAGCTTCTGCTTCCAAGTTCCCACCCTGAGTTCCAGTCCTGACTTCCTTTGGTGATAAACAGCAATGTAGAAGTGTAAGCTGAATAAACCCTTTCCTCCCCAACTTGCTTCTTGGTCATGATGTTTTGTGCAGGAATAGAAACCCTAACTAAGACATTCTGTCAGCCAGGAAAGAGAGGTGATATACAACTTTAATCCCAGTTCTCAGAAGGCAGAAGCAGGTAGAGTTTACGATCTCAGGGCCATCCTGGTCTATAATGTAAATTCCAGGCTAGCCAAGGTCTACACAGTGTGACCCTGACTCAAAAATAAATAACTAAAAAGAAACCCTGAACTTCAGGATCCTCAGGCACTGAGGGGTAAGTAGCTTACTTTCTGTAAGATTACTTAGAGAACAGAAATGACAGCTTCAAAATCTGTGTTAAGAATATCAGTGTTAATCTGACATTGGCCAAGAACAAGGAATTGGGCTTCAGACAGGAATCTGACATTGGCCAAGGGCAAGGAAGTGAGCTTCAGGCAGGAATCTAAATCTTAGGCTAGAACAAAGAAGTAGGCTTCAGACATGAAAATGACTTTGGGCTAGGGCAGGGAAGTAGGCTCAGATATTTTAGTCATCCTGATAAACCCTTTGAAACAGTGATTGCAGGACTTTGTTTATTGCCTTGCTTGTTCCGTGACTATTTGCATCTATTGTATTGCTAGTTCCTCAACTTAGAACTGACCTTAATATTTGCATGTAATTAAAATGGTATAAAAGCAGATTAGGGGAGAAGAAAGAATATATAATCCAGTGAAAGGTATATTGTATATTTTTTCTATGTGAATACATTTAACAAATATGCATTTAAAATTAATTAATTAATTAAAAAAAGAAAGGAAAAAATGAATATTCCAGGGGCTCAGCTGTTAAGAGCACTGGCTGCTCTTCCAGATTACCACTGTTTGAGTCTTAGCACCCACACAGTGGCCAACAACAGTTTGTAATTCCAGTTCCAGGAAATCCAGCATCCTTCTCTGTCCCCTGCAGGCACCAGCACGTTCATGGTACACAGACACACAGGAAAGGAAAACACTTATACACATTTTTTTTCTTTAAGAAAAGAAGAATATTTCCAAATGGAATTGTGAGATCAAGTTTGACCCAGTCTTGAGTTTGTGTGACAGCCACTTTTGCAATGCCACAACCCCAGAAAAAAAAATTCCTGTTGCTTTTTCTGATTAGAGGTCTTACCACAAATAGAATGGTAACCCTGAGAGAACCAGAGAAGCCATTAGCTTGCTGTCTTGAGACCAGAGCACTAACAGTCTAAACCCTACCTGACATAGACACCTCTAAAGGTCAGTACATTCAGAAAGGGGGAACAACAGTGAAGGAGGCTGAACAAGGTAAACCATCACTGCTTACTGGATGGCTGACCTTAACCTAAGTGTGCCATATTCCCCTTAGCCTGCACCTATAAAATGTAGCCAGTGTGACTTCTTACACAAGTCCCATGACGTGCTGGGGAGACTGTGAGGTAACGTATGTAAACAGCTTCTAATGCACTGTGCATATCATAGCTCACGATTTCTCACTATTGGTAGCCATTTTAAAGGAAAATCTAAGATACTTAAGCTTTAAATTCCCGGGCGGTGGTGGCGCACGCCTTTAGTCCCAGCACTTGGGAGGCAGAGGCAGGCAGATTTCTGAGTTTGAGGCCAGCCTGGTCTACAGAGTGAGTTCCAGGACAGCCAGAACTACACAGAGAAACCCTGTCTCGAAAAACAAACAAACAAACAAACAAAAAAAGCTTTACATTATTTTTCACCTGTAATTATGTGCCTTTGGGGAAGGGGTATGCACACACAAGTGCAGGTGGCCAGAAGAGGGCATCAGATCTCCTGGACTGGATTTACAGATGGTTATGAGCTGTCCAATGTGTCTGCTGGGAAAGGAAAGGAACCAGGGGCCTCTGCAAGCGCAGCGTGCATGCTCTACCACTGAGCTGTTTCTCTTGCCCCAGTAGTTATATTTTTAAAGAAATTAATCTGGAGCAGATGTCAATCAGTGTTTTCCACTTAAGAATTCAGGGAAGAGCTGGGCAGTGGTGGTGTACGCCTTTGATCCCAGCACTTGGGAGGCAGAGGCAGGAGGATTTCTGAGTTCGAGGCCAGCCTGGTCTACAGAGTGAGTTCCAGGACAGCCAGGGCTACACAGAGAAACCCTGTCTCAAAAAAAAAAAAAAAGAATTCAGGGAAGGATTGTGGGAGGGGGTGACCAGGAAGGGGACAGTGAGTGGGATGTAAAGTGAATACATAAAAAAATAATAATTTTTTTATAAAAGAATACAAATATTGGAGCTGGAGAAGTGGCTCAGCAGTTCAGAGGGCTTGCTGCTCTTCCAGAGGATCTAGATTCAGTTCCCAGTACCCACAACAGGCAATTCCAAGTCAGCTATAATTTGAGGTCCAGAGGACCAAGGACCTCAAAAAGCACCCACACATACATGGTGTGCCTACATTTATACACACAAATCAAAATAAATAAATCTCAAAAAAAGGATACAAACTTTTTTTAGGTTATGGGAAACCTTTATTTTTGTAACAAAATAAGAATGAGAAAAATACATGTGACCACCAAGCAAAAATAATAATAATAATATTTTTCACTTAAAGAAAAAAGTGAAACAGCCAGAAATGTGGTCATTTTCCCTCTTAAAAATGATCCCATGGAATAGACAGAAGAAAGCATGTGTGCTAACAGAGACTGACCCACTGCAATCTCTACATCTTGGCCTGTTATCAACAAGAACTGAAAGTCACACGATTCCATTAGCCCAGAGCTATCAAGGTATTGATGATGCTGTGGAAGACTTGTCCTTTATTGTAAGCTGCCTAGACGCTCTCCTCTGCTGGGGAAGGGGGCCTGCAGCATCCTCTGCATGCTTAAGTATCCATGGAAACACTGGGAGGGGTAAAGGAGACCATTAAACCAATTTGATCTTAGCCAGGGATGGTATCACGTGTCTGAAATCAATATGACTCATAAGACATATAGGTGGTTGATAGAGAGCAAGTTGTCTTTAGTGAATTAAGGGAGGAGGGCATGTGACTGGGGTGGGGGAGGAGACTGGGAGTGGGGGGAGACACTCTCTCCTTTGAAAGATTAACCCTGAAACTTCGCCCATAATTTGACACATCTCCAAAAAAAATGTTTTCTGCAACTGAATCTAAAATAGGTTCTATTCTCTAGGGCATCATTTGTCGTGAAGCCCAGCTTAACAAATGAGGCCTGCCACCTCCAAGTCTAATTTTAAAGATTTTTTTTAAAAGAAACTGTCTCCTAATAAATACTTATGAGCTGCCCATCAGTGGCTTCAAAGACAAAATGTTGACTATTGCTGTACTGTTGTTTTTCAATGTGTATGAAGAGGGAACTTCATTTTTATTATAGACATGATCAAGGGAAATTAGGAAAATCATATATATTAATATAAAGCACCACATATGAATATATTATGAAATTATACAACAATTATACTGTGTTGTATTTATGTGATATGTACATTTAAGCATAAATGTAATTATATTTAATTTAAAAGGCTATCCAAGGGAAGTTTGATTTAACTCTTAGAAAGCAAAAAAAAAAAGGTTTTGTAATTTAATCACCCCTTCAATTAGCTTGTGCAGTTAATCTGCATTTGTGTTCTCTCTTAAAGCAGAAGGCTTTTATTTTCTGGAGAAAAATGCACATGCTTATATATAGATACATGCCCAAAAAAATACTCTTTCTCCTCAAAGACCAGTATTTTGAAATGTAAATAAACAACTGGAAGAAAATTCAGAATTCTTGTAAGACACAGGCTGCAAAACTCTGCTCTGTGAAGAGATGTGCAAAGGAGCTGGTGTTTGTTGAAAGGTCTGTGAGTTGGACAAGCAGGGGCTCTTCACTCCACAGCCTTTAGGAATCAAAGAGGAAAAAGCAGAACTCAAGAAATCTGAACTCACAGATCCTTCCCGGAGAGCTGGAAAATAGTCATGTAGATCTAGGCAAAAGGGCTCTTTTCCTGGCTAATTCCTGTTCCAGATCCTGAAAGAGGATGCAGCCAATGAAACAAGATTTTTATGTGTTATGGGGACACAACCTTTGTTTCTGTTGTCACTAAGAAGAATTGAAAAAAGGATCTTTTTCTAACTAGATCTTTTTGCATGCTCCAAAAGCCCTGAGGTGCTTACAGTATCATCTCACGATTCCTAATCGGCTCCTAGACTCTATCCCCGACCCCACATCACTGAGTCGTCTGTGTCCCTCCAAGGACTTTCTTGCTTAGCAGAAACAAGAAAGCAAAGGAGCAAGTTAGACAGAAGTGAATGCCCAAGGACGCCAAGGATTCTGGGGTTCTTCCTGTAGTGGAGAAGGTTTGGCTAGCAGCAGCGTCTATGGTGAGTGTTACTGCTGATGATGTAAGCAACTGGTCTAAGAGTCAAGGAGACAGAGCTCTCTTCAGGAATTGTTCCCACGAAGAATTACCCTAATGAGTTATCCTCGAGGCCCTGAGATTGAGGGGTGAGGGAGAATCTAACAGGTTTCACTTGAATCTCGACGTTCAGAGCTGGCACATTTGTCTGGAATCAGAATTGACTTTATGGATATTTTATCTTTAATACTGAGCAGAAAATACCTTGAAGTCAAGGGCCTATGTTAGTTTACCTTTACACCTTCATAGTAGACATCTGTGTGGATCTTATCCTGTATGTATCCAATGCAGAGACTTATTTAAATACCACTGTCTCTGAGGACACCCCCCCCCCCCCGAGAAGGCCCCACCCCAATCTAGAATCACCCAGCTCCAACCAGGAAGGACCTTATCATTTACACTGCTCAGTCTTCTTGACCTAGAGCAGAAGTGTTCTTTGGACGAAGAAATAAAATATCTCATAATTGTAGCAATCTGAAAGCAAAAGAAGGTTATGAGGAGAAAAAGATAAACAAATCCAGTCCAGACCTGTTATGGGAGGCTAGGAGAATTGCACCTGAACATTTCTTCATATTCTATTTGAGATGACTTTAATTTAGAGGTATGTGGCCAGGGTCTAAGCCCCTTTGTCATTGATAGACTTGAGTGGCAGGCGTGGATCTTCCCTGTCACAGTATCTGAGAAGCTAAGTAATGACTGGTGCCACTTGAGTGGAAAATTCTGCACACTGTCAATACAATGGGTGTCAGGGATACATTGTTACTCACCCTAATCAGAGTAATTGTGCACAGAGAGCAGCCATGGAAGAAAGGGAATGGATGCCTGTCCATAGGTAACAATGCAACTTCATTTAACTTTAACGGACCAGACAGCTGATATCATTCCTCCCTGGCACTCCCTGAGATTCTAGCATCAAAACAGCTTCTCATTTGCAATGTATGACAATTTCCTCACATCTAAAAAGACACTGCCACAAGTCAATAGACTATAGATTGCCCTTGGAAATGGGAGCGTCTTAACCAAAGCCTGCCTGCTTCCCCAGGAGGCCAACGGCTGCTCCCCCTCCTTTTAATAATTTGTATGTTTAGGTGTTCGGTCAATTTACTCTACACTTGTAATGTCTTATAGCCGAGACCATCAATCAGATTCAGTGTGACAAAAATATCCTGCTACAATATTACAGGTTATTAAAGGGATGATGGGAGCAGGCTGCATGCATTTACTGGAGCCTTTTTTTCTCATTTCAGAGAAACTGTCATGAGCCTAAACTGGCGATTCATCTTCTCTCCATGCTCAACAGGTGACTGCCGAAAGTGGACTTTGATGAGCATCTCTTGCATCTCTTCCATCTTGCAAGCACCTCCATCCAAAGTCCTTTCTTCTCCACCTTTACTTTCTTACTCTGAGAACAGCACGGCTTGGAGAAAGAGCTGTGTGAAACCCCAGTGTAGGTCCCTTTTAGGTGCTTGGAAGACCAATGATACTCAAGGGAGTCTTACAAGATACATGGGTTTCTATTCTCCTACAGGGAAGCTGTATTGTCACACAGACATATAGAGGATTCTTATTCCAGGACTAAATCTTGGACCACATGCAAAAAGTGTTCATAAAGGGAAACCTATTTTTTTTAACATTTCTAACTCAGAGGAGTTGTTTGATTGCTCACTGTTCTTTCAGATTAACAAACTCAAAATAACAATGTTCTTGACATTGCTTAATTTCTTGGAGCTTGGAGGTGGACAGGTAATAGCATCAACGGTATATGTCTCAACAGAATACTTTATCTCGCAACCCTGGAGAGTTCCAATTTCCTCTCTCTTACAAAGCAATGCGGCTTCTAATAGAAAGGCTTAACCTCTCTCTCTCTCTCTCTCTCTCTCTCTCTCTCTCTCTCTCTCTCTCTCTCTCTCTCTCTCTCTCATTGTGAACATTAGCATCTTACAGCGGTCAGTACAAGCATATAGCCCATCCAGAAGGCTGAAGCTAAGGGTCTCTACCACCGTTGTACAAATGATCAAGATAACATTTTGAGACCTAGATCATCGAGGTTAGCCATGAGGGGGTCCAGGTTCGTGTTACCATAACCCAGACATGAAACTCGACATATAGACAGATGGTTAGAAATGCTGAGCTCAAGACATACAGCCCTGTGCTTAGAAGGAAACTCACATCACAGGTGTATATTTGCGTAGGTTGTTCTTTGTTTTGCTAGAATGAGTGGTTTGGTTTTGTTCTTTTAAGTTCAGGAGAAATATTTCAACTCTGACTCTTCCTTACCTGTCTCTAGTGGCAAAAAGAGTTGAGCCACCATATGCTTCCCGGTAAACAAATAGATTTTATGTTTCTTTTTAAATTACTGGAAAATGATAGTTCATTACTACATTCTCATTTTTGAGACAGTGTCTCACTATGTAGCTTTGGCTTGTCCAGAACTTGTTTTGGAGTCCAGGATGGCTTGAAATTTATACAGCTTTGCCTGCCTTTGCCTCCTGAGTGCTGGGATAAAAGGTGTCACCACATCCTGACTCATTCCAACATTTCTTAAAATAGATCCACAGATAACAATAGCCTTACTATCTATCAGGGTCTCTCCTTAGTGAGCTAGGATTACTTGTAGAAGAGTGTGTGTGTGTGTGTG
>NW_021604678.1:3584030-3597575 GCF_004785775.1 Grammomys surdaster
AGGGAGGGAGGGAGGGAGGGAGGGAAGTAGGGGGATGGAAAGGGAGGGAGGACAGAGGGAGGGAGGGAGGCAGGGAGGGAGGGAGGGAAGGAAGGAAAGAAACAAAGAAAAGTAAAAAGCCAGGTGATGATGACACACACACACATTTATCCCAGTACTGGGGAGGCAGAGGCAGGCAGATCTCTAAGTTCAAGGCTAGTCTGGTCTACAGAGCAAGTTCCAGGACAGTCAGGGCTACATAGAGAAACCCTATCTCAAAAAAGATATATAAATAAATAAATGCAAAAAGAAAGGAAGGAAGGAAGGAAGGAAGGAAGGAAGGAAGGAAGGAAGGAAGGAAGGAAAAAAGAAACATATGTGCACACATACACACAGAGAAAGAGAGAGACAGAGAGACAGAGACAGACAAAGACAGAGAGAAGCCTATGAAATCCAACCTTAGATTCAACAACTGTTCTAAACTGCTCTGTGCCTTTCTCTTTGACTGAGTTCTGTTAAATCTAATTTCTTATGGCTGAACACAGGAACACATCTAGCACAAAAGACCCCAAGTTAATGGGCTTTCTATTACCTGCATTGGTTAGTGTAAAAGAGAATTAACACATTTAGTAAGTTTTCATATCACATATGTTCCAGATGTTAGTTTTAACATACAATGTCAGCACACACAGAACACATACATACAAGCATGCACATGCATTTACGAAGTTCTTTAAAAGTAAAGACATCTCTAATTGACTTGACTTTTCTTATGATAGACCTATTCTAGAAACTAATTTCTGTTCTGTTCCAGTTTTGTCATAATCTTACATGCATAGTTACACGGCTAAGTGATACTGTTTTCCTCTCCTTAATCTGATGTTCTTATATTTCAAACACTCCAAGCTCATTCCATAATCACTTCCTTTGCTGATAATTTGGAATTGAAACTATGTAAACGCCGGGCAGTGGTGGCACACGCCTTTAATCCCAGCTCTTGGGAGGCAGAGGCAGGCGGATTTCTGAGTTCAAGGCCAGCCTGGTCTACAGAGTGAGTTCCAGGACAGCCAAGGCTATACAGAGAAACCCTGTCTCAAAAAAACAAAAAAAAGAAAAAAGAAACTATGTAAAGACCAGTGCTTTTTACCTAAGAATTAACCAAAATAGTTTAAAAGGGAGACATCTATGGTTCATATGTTTGGATACTTGGCTGGACCTCGGTTGGTAGAAATCTCTAGGAAGCAGTAGGGGGATTGTTAGAGAAGGCGTGTCACTTGCATGGGTAGAAGCTGTGAGTAATTAATCCGATTTGAGCTCCCTCCTGGCAGTGATCAAGCCTCCAGAGCTCTCTGGATTCATGAATGAAACACACACACACAAACGCACACACACACACCAACTTAATTTTTAATATACCCAGCTAGCTCAATGTTTGGGTACTTCTAAGCCTCACCCCCACTCCCTGCGGCTAGCACACACTCCTCTCCAGTATTCATGAGTTAACATTTTCTAAATCTATTTTTTATCTTTGGTTCCTGCTAGGGCCTATGTATGCTCGGCTCAGGGACTGGCACTATTAGAAGGTATGGCACTGTTGGAGTAGGTGTGGCCTTGTTGGGGTAGATGTGTCACTGTGGGTATGGGCTTTAAGACCGTCATCCAAGCTGCCTAGAAGCCAGTATTCTGCTAACAGCCTTCAGATGAAGATTAGAACTCTCAGCTCCTCCTGCACCATGCCTAGAACACACACCTGGATGTACCAGCCTAGAACAGAAGAAATTCTAGGTGAAGAATTGCTACTGTTATGAATCATGTAAATATCTGTGCTTTCCTATGGTCGTAGGTGAGCCATGTGAAAGAGTCCTTTGACCCACAGGACTCACAGGTTGAGAATCACTGTTCTAGAAGCAGAGGTTGTATTCAGTCAGAGCTTTATAGGATACAGCGAAAGGAAGTTTTAAATAGCTGGAACCTAGTGAAGAGACCCAGAGTTGTTAGTCATTCAAGCTAGTCATTGGGTTTCCAGCCCAGGAACATTGTATGAAACTAACTATTCAGCACCAGCTTGAAAGCTCTAGAATTTGGGGACTGGAGAGATGTCTCAGCAAGTAAGGTGGCTGGTTGCTTGTTCAGAGGACCCAGGTTCAGTTCCCAGTGCCCACGTTAAGTGGCTCATGAGTGCCTTTATCTAGCTCCATGGGTTCTGTCACCCACTCCCGGCCTCCGTGCACACCTTCATACACATATACATATTTTCACACAGATACATAGATAAAATAATCTTTTTTAAAAGAAAATTTTTTAATTTCCAGAAATCCAGAGCTGAAAAGACAAAAAGAAATCACTTCTGCCTGGCAGCAATCTTGGCCCACGCTTCAGGCCTTACCCAGGTCTCCCACCAGGTAGACGGCACGTCCCTCCCCCTCACACCTCCAGCTGAGGGCGAGTGGCCATTTCTCTCATGTTGTTGATCTGGATTCCTGTCTCTCCTAATCCAAGACATGATTAAGTTGAATTGCTTTCTAAATCTGTTATGCACTTTGTTTGTAATGCCCTTGCTATTGGGTTTGAGTGGAACAGCAGTAAGATACACTGATTGATTCGTTTAATTTTATTTTCCATTCTTTGAGTTGAAGCCTTTGGGACTCGCTGTGTAAAGTGATACGGAAATCGAGGCTTGGATGCAAGAGTTCTTGGCAGGTTTTATTTCAGCGGGACTCAAGCATTACTTGGAACTACTTACGAGAATAATTTCAAGGAAATCGGCCTCCAGTTGTACATCTATGTGATTAAATCCTGGTGTGTACAGAAATAGACGGACATAGTGCACTGGAAATCGATTCAGATTAATTAGTGATCTATAGCAAGCCATGATTGTACCGCCCCCACGGTTTGTCTAGCCCTTGTGCTTAACGTAAGGTAGAATGAGGTTTTATAAGTCACATAACTGTCCAAAAGAAACAAAAAAAAAAAGGAATAAGGCAGAGACGAGTTGCAAGAGACAAGCCAGTCATCAGCAACTACGCAAAAATGGGGGTACAGCTCAGTGGCAAAACCCATGCTAGGCATGTGCCTGGCCTCGGGTTTGATCCCCAGCATGAGCAAAATACAAATAATAATAACAATAATGATAATATTTTTTTAAAAAAGCACCAATCATCTATCCATTGATTGATTGGATCAACAAACCCAGCACCTACTTTGAAGCACTACTAACTTAGTTAATACTACTCTACTTGGTTCTTATTTTAGAGCAGACATTCTGCTCAACATTTAACTAGATTATTCCCTTAGAATAATGGAATCTTGAAAACTTTCAGAGATGGGCTAAAAGGATGCTGTAGTAGTTATCAGTGCTGGCTGCTTTCCCAGGGAACCTGAGCTCTGTTCCCAGCACACTCATGACAGCTCGAAATCATCTGTAACTCTAGTTCCAAGGAATCTGGCGCCCTCTTCTGGCATCTGTGGGCAGTTCATGCATGTGTTGCACAGACTGCATTCAGGCAAAACACTCATATGCTTAAAATAAGAATAAATAAATCTCCAAAAAAAAAAAAAACTTAAAGGAAAGAAACCTCATGATCCCTAGTCATCAAGGGATACATTGGTTACTTTCTATAAGATTATTTTGAAAACAGAAGTGATGGTCACCAGAAGTGCCAGCTTCTCTTCCAGACTGGCAGGTTTGATTCACTTACAACCATCTGTAACTTCAGTTTCAGGTGATCTGACTCCCTCTTCGAGCCTCCACAGGCACCAGGCATACATGTGATGCACAGACACACATGTATGTGACTCCTAAACACATAAAATAATAATAACTTTAAAAGATTCTTCCTAAAAAAATAAATAAATAAAAATAAAAAAATAAAAGATTCTTCCTGGGAATGTAAATAAATGATAAAACACAGTCCTTGTATTTGAAGAATTTAAAACCTAAGTTGGTTGGTATCAACAGGCAATGCTTTATGAATTGAAAGAGGGAAAAAATACATCTTTTAAGTCCAAAGAACTTTAGTTTTCTGTCTTTGTTATTTGCAAAACCTGTTACAGTGGATGACTGCACAGTCCTCAGACACAGAAGATGGAACTGAGCTGATTTTAAAATATCTCTGTTCGGTTCTCAACTTCC
The DNA here is from genome assembly GCF_004785775.1 of Grammomys surdaster. Classification (NCBI taxonomy): domain Eukaryota; kingdom Metazoa; phylum Chordata; class Mammalia; order Rodentia; family Muridae; genus Grammomys; species Grammomys surdaster. Next base: position 3,588,142 of record NW_021604678.1, read on the forward strand.
TCCCTCCAAACCAATGCCATTTATCTGGGTTCGGGGGAGATCACAGATTCTGCAGTGTGAATGTAATCTCTCAGGGGTTGTCACTGTCTCTCCCTAAAGTCTGGCCCATACAATAACAGCACTGGCAATTTCACCGCTCACCACAGTTAATATATTTCAATATGATCAAACCGTAGCTTACAGGAAATTGCTATAGCATTGATGTCATGGATGAGGAAATCAGTCCATGAGATATCCAAGCCCTAGAAAACTAACAAAATGAGAAACCAGGGAATGTCCACTTGTGGAGATAATATTAACACTGTGAGTGCTGTAGCTGAGCTCTCCCAGTGGAGAAGACACATGAGGACAGGCTAGTATCCTCTTCAGTCAAGGGGGGCTTCCTTGAGCTGACATGTCTTTGAAGATATGAGATGAGCTTTTAAAGAAGCTAGGTGAGCAGCTTTAGAATTTGACTTTGGTTTTAAAGGTGAAGACATCTCCACTGGTCAACTGGGCCCAGAATAAAACAATGCAGACCCAGACCGATGACTTCACAGAAACTTAGTGTCTCAGTTTCAAAGATTGACAAGATTCAGACTCTGGTCAAGACTCTAATCTTGGCTTGCTGATGACCATCCTCTTAAGTTCTTGTGTTCTTATGTATACTTCGTGGGGTATTTATATTTTTTCTCTAAATATACCTACATACATATCTATATACATACATATCTTAGCTACTGTTCTATTGCTGTGAAGAGACACCATGATTAAGGCAATTCTTAGAAAATAAAGCATTTAATTGGGGTCTTGCTTACAGTTTCAGAAGTTTAGTCCATTATCATCATGGTGGAGAACATGATAATTTTCAGGTTCCCTACATTCTGGCAGGAGTTAAACTTTGTAGCTTTTCATGAAAGCTGTGCTTACCCAACCACATTCCCACTTTTAAGCTACATGAGGAAAAGCAATGACTTCACAAAGGTACTGAGGACTTTAGAGAGGACTTTAGAGAGGATTCCAGTGCAGATATCCAAAGGGAGGATGCTGCGATATCTTCCTATCATGTCTCTTTCCCACCTCATAGGAGGGAAATGCAACAAAAGTTTAACAAGTGACCTCAGGAATTCTATGGACTTAAACACTGGAGACTGACCCTCAAGGAGATAAGTTCATTTGTTACGGCGAAGTTAAATTGTAGCAAAGAGTGAGTAAGCAGAAAGGAGCTTCCTGGGAGATGACTGAACTCAGCTGAGAGGATCATCCTAACAGGGAAGCGGGCCACTCAGAGCTCTGGATGCTGCTGTCAGAATCCCCAGTGCAGAGCCCCCAGTGAACTCCTCAAAGGCCCCATGAGAGGCAATGCAGAAGAACCAGTGCACCAGCTTTGTAGTCATCCAGGTCTGATCCCAGTTTGCTGCTACCTTTGCTCTTTGCCTGTCTTCGTTACTTTGTAATTGCTGTGAGAAAATGCCATGACCCAGGACACTTATAAAATAGAGTGCTTAATGGAACTTTACAGGGTTAGTGTCCATGATGGCAGAGCAAAGGCATGGAAGAAAGAATCATTGTGCCTTTCTAGACAGATAATACGATTACAATGGTTCTTGATAACCTATGTCAACACCTACTTCTAGCTACTCAAAGACAGCTCTGTTACATAAAGAGTTGCAAAAACCATCTCAAGTCCATCCCGTCCCTTGCTCAGGATCCCCGTCATCTAACTTCGAGTGCCTCATTCAAAGTCTGGCCTCAATCAACGATCGGCTTAACTAAGTCAATGGGACATTAACAAACAGATACTTGATAATCACTTGTGCGATGGGCTATTCTTTCTCAACCGGTCCTTAGAACTTTGTGTCACCATGACTGAGCCCAAGTGTGCTGGTAGCTTTCCATTGCTGTGACAAAATAGATTAACTTGTAAAGAAGGAAAAGTTATCTTTCACTTATGTGAAGTGGAAGTTGTTTCTGGTTGTGCCCTGTGATGCAGACTCACGTGGGGTTTTGCTGAGGCAAGACTCACGGGAGGACAGGTCATGTTTGGAGAGGGTATAAATAGGACTCAAAGGACAGAGATGGGGGCTTGCATAGCTAGTTGTGCAACTCTTCCTTGGTCTCACATCTTCACTTCATTGAGAGAGGCACAGCAGCAAACTCCTGGCATTCCAGCTGGTCCTGATCGCTCCCGAGGACTCATTTGGTTGAGGCCTGCTGGATTCCTCCTCCTCCTCCTCCTCCTCCTCCTCCTCCTCCTCCTCCTCCTCCGCTGATGATGATTTGTGTTTGGTGAACTGCATGCTGGTATCCCAACAAACAGAGATTGGAATCACCCCAAAGAACTACTTCTAAACAGGTCCCCATCCCCTTGTCCTACTTAGCATCTTCTCTCCCCTCCCTTTGGATGGTGGGCTAGAAGGAGGTTAAAGCATACAAGAACCCTTATTTAAGTAGGTTTTGAAAACTCTAAGCCTACACTTATGGCTACAGAGGTTTCGGTCTATGCCTTCGGTCTATGCCTACTTAGCCCTTGCTTTAAGCCTGTGGCAAGGCAGCACACCGGAATAGACCTGTATTTCAGAGGAAAAACTTGCTGACTTCATGGTAGCCAAGAAGCAAAAAGAGGGGAAATGGTCACGGTTCCAGTATCCTCTTCTAGGCCATGTCCAGCAATCTAACATCCTTTCCTTGAGTCTTCCCCCTAATCAACATTCAGGAAGACCTACTGAAAGGCTCTGTCTCCAAATAGCACAAGAGACTGCCAACCAAGCCTTTGGCACATAAGAACTTTGGGAATACCCCATATTTAACTTTTTAAACTTCCATGCCTGGCTCCAAAAGGCTCAAGTCCATCTCCACACGCCAAGTCCACTAAGTCCATCGCCAGGAATTCCCAAGCCACTCCAGAATTGCTACAACGCTCAAGTCCAAAAGATGAACACTTAATTGTGCCACCTCACAAGTGAAAAATAATACGATTACAATATACAGTCTCTAAATAAGCTCAAAATGGAGAAAAATTTTAAAAGTAGAATGAGTCAACCCCAAGCAAGATTTGTGAGATCCATGTGTGATACCCAGGGGTGTCTGGTGCTGAGATGTGATCCCTGAATGGCTTGGGGGGAGGGAGGTTCTAATTCATGCAGCCATGCTGTCTACAGCCCACATACATGGCTTCTCATTAGCTGGGTCTGATTCCCATCAACACCTTTCTCAGACCATATAATATTTCTCACATTGATGTTTACAGGATCTCCATGGCAATGTCAGCCTCACTCTCACTACTCCCCACATTGGCCTATCAGCAGCCCCTTGCACTGACTCTAGTCCTGCCTTACCTTGACTACATTCCCATGCTTTCCTTTGAAGTTTTGGAGGAGACCTCTGCTGCTTCTGAACTCTTACATTCCATGTGCTTGCAAAACCAGAATCATGTGAATGACACCAAGGTCTGCTGCCCATAAGAACTGTACCCAAACCCATTAGAAACATAGACACAGAAATCTCCAGGTACTTGGACAGCTGAACACAGGGAAAGAAACTTAGGGGATACAATTTCCTAGGCATCCACCATGGACAGTGAACTCTGGGACTGTGCTCAAGGCAAAGCGTTTGAAATGAGTTTCTACTTTTATGCCCTTGGGTTTGTGGTGCTGGGCGTTTTGCCAATTCCTTAGATGGTCCCCCAGGGTATTCTTCCGGTTGCCTGATCAGAGAACTTAGCATCCTTTTAATGGCACTAAAGTCCTTAGTAATGACCCCATCCTTGGATGTAACTTTAAATGTCCTTTTCTGACAAAAACTCAACACTTTCCAAATCTTGCTGTGCTGCCCTTAATCTGATGGAAAGCAGCCAAAAATATCCGTGCCACTTTTGCTTGTGTAGCCTTCAGATTTCTTCCACCAAATTAACAGTTCGTTACTTTTAAACTCCTCCTCCAATAGAGTTTCAAGAAATGTAAACAAGCTATTTTCCGAAATGCAGCACTATGCTCCGGGTCCAGTTCCCAACAAAGCTCCTACCCCATCTAAATGTGCATGAGCTCAGCCTTTACTGTCCACATTCCTACCAGCAGTCTGGCTTTCTGAACTCCTACCATTACATCACAACACTCTAAGCTTTTTCTAACCTGTTACTCCAAAAGTTTTCAAATTCATCCCACAAGTCAATTCCAGACATGTTAACAGAATATTGTAAAATCTGGTCCCTGAAATGATCTAACTGCTTGATACCAGTGCTCTGTGCTAGTCAGCCTTCCTTTATTGTGACAGGATGCCTGATATAAATCAACATGAGAGATGGAAGGGTCATCTGGGTTTATGGTCACACAGGTTTCAGTCCCTGGTCACTTGGCCCTACCACTTTAAGATAAGACTGAACATTCCAGTAGAGGTCATGGAGAAACAGTTGTCTACCTCGTCATAGCTAGAAATGGGGGAGGAACATAGGGTTCCAATATCTCCTTTGAGGGCATGCCCCCTGAGTGTTCTCACTTCCTTCCACTAGGTTCTACCCTCCAGCCTTCTGTCTGTCCCTCAGTATTGCCATGGTCTGCTGGACACCCCACCCTATACAGACAATGCTCCATAGTAAATCTGCAGCACCAAGCTAGCCTGCAATATAATGAAACACGGGTCACCCTGCCATCTCTGTCAAAACACCATTCCTTAGTCAATCCAGACACAAAACAGTGGTGCTGGACAAGGTTTACCACAGAGGCAAGTATGAATCCCATCATAATCAGAAAAACTTTCAATCTGAGCCTAACGTATACTACTAAACCACAGAAGCCTGCATTAAATAAGCATTTCTGTCCAAGTTATCAATTTTTAGCTTGTGACAGATAAGAAAAAAACACATAACCCCCTTAAGCAAACCCTCAAAGGATCTCTTCATGAGGATGGCAGCTACCACTGATTGGCATAATGGAGAAGATAGAATTATTTAAATTTCACAGATCCTCTTGGTCAATAGATATGTGTTTGGAATTTAGTGGGCTGACTTTCAAATCTGAGTAGATTCTTGAGATTTGAATGTAAGTCTGCAAATCTTCAGGGCCAGCCCTCATAGCAGCTGCCTCCAGCCTTCTGAAAAGATCAGCAATCTTAGGCCTTGCTATAATCTTACTGTAGCCATATTTTAAAGTACAGTCATAATTTTACCAGGCACCCATGACGAATTATGATAGAAAATAACCAAATGAAGTACAGATTGTTTCTTTTTAAAATCTAGGTTCTCAACTTCATGTCTGAGTAGAAGATTCACTCAGCTTGTAAACTGCTTCTTGCCAAGCTAGTTTGCTCACACTGTTGAGATGCTATCTCTAATGCATAGGACCTTGAGAACAGTTCTGTCCATTTGTTCCATTGCAAGTATCTAAAAAGGAGTAAAAAATTCAAGGGCAGATTAACTGAGCTAACTTACAATCTTCTAATTTAGCAAGATGGCTAAACTAAAGGCAGTTCTATGAATTACGACCACGTTTATCCTGGGTTTTGATCCAATGGATACGGGGTTTTTTTTTCAACTGAACATGCTTTAACATCTCTGCCCAAGGGGAAGTAGACTAAGAAACAAGCAGAATATTAAACACCCTCTTCTATGCATCCCTGGGGAGCCTCCTGCTAATATTATATGTTGCAACAACATCGCTGGAATGGTTTATTAATGACATCAAAACAGAGTGGATGCTACATCTAATGATAATAACAATAAAGGTTATTTATACTCTGCCTAGCTGCCAGATAGCTTTAGAGGCCTTACAAAGATACACTTAAAACATGGGTAACACAAAATAAAAGGGAGGCAAACTGCCTTCAGATGTGAGAGAGAATCAGAATGATGTGTCCTGGGAAAACTGAACTGCAGATCACTGCTCAGAGAGCCTGCATTTACACACATTTACATATTCTCCCCCTGCCCTCCCCCCTCCCTGGATATTGAAAGATATCCATGAGCACACCAAGCCATCATTTCATTTCAGGTCAAAGGGAATTCTGGAAAAGGAAGTGTGACACAGACAGAGCTGCACAGATGTCAGGATGATGGTCACTGCCTATTTGTTCACTCGCAAATTGTATCTGAGGCTAATTATACACAACAATATCTTCTTGATATCTGTCAAGGTTTGAATATGCTTGGCCCAGGGAGTGGCACTATTAGAAGGTGTGGCCTTGTCGGAGTAGATGTGTCACCGTGGGCATGGGCTTAAGACCCTCGTCCTAGCTCCCTGGAAGCCAGTATTCTGCTAGCAGCTTTCAGATGAAGATGTAGAACTCTCAGTTCTGCCTGTGCCATCCTGCCTGGATGCTGCCATGCTCCCACCTTGATGATAATGGACTGAACCTCTGAACCTGTAAGCCAGCCCCAATTAAATGCTGTGCTTTATAAGACTTGCCAAGACTTGCCTTGATCACAGTGACTGTTCACAGCAGTAAAACCCTAACTAACACACTCCCCCACCCCCATATCTAGGTTAAGAATGACTAGTAAAGTATGCTTCAGGATAAATAACTTTAAACACCTTCCAGCCTACCAGCCTTCATCCGTCTTCTCCATACATCCTCAAGACACAGGCCTGAAGGAGTTCATTTTTCATCTTTAGAAATGGCTTGGTCACCCCTGAAGGTGGTAGGTATGGGTGTGTGAATACAAAAAAAAGTTAAATGTTATAACTGACTTTGTGTACTCCATAAATTTGATTTCATATGAAATTAAATATCATTAGGCTCTGAACCTTTAGCATCTAGTATAATACATGAACTATAGCAGGCATTTAATAAACATCTGATAAATGAGGCGCTAATATTCTGGATCATTTCCCTTCTCTCTTTCTCCACTGTGTATAAATCCTAGTTCATCCTCAACGCTCCTTTCTCACTACGCATTCTTGAACTTCTCTGCAATTAAAGATGGCCAACCCTTCAGCAGCCAGCCTCAACTATGATATCTCAAAGGTTGGTACCAAAAGTTCAACAAATCCAATGAAAAACTGGTAGGATATCCAATGTTGGGTAGATTCACAAGGAAAGACCTGAGGGGCATATTCTTGGTGTACAGGATTAACTGTGGAACTGTTGATTTTATTTTATTATTTCCATTTAGCCTCTTGACTTAACATGCTCTTTTTATAGTCAATCTAGAAATCACACTTAACTCAGAAACATACAAATTTCAAGCTCGTATCAAGCACTTGGGAATTTACGGCTGCAAAACATTCCCTGATCTCATCAGAAAGTCTGATTGAATTATGCCAAGGTAATCTCAGCTCCCCACTCGTCAATCTGCATTCACTAACAGGGAGCTTCGTTGCGGTTGCTAAGAGACAATGTTGATTATAGAACCAGAAAAATATACAAGTTGAAATAATGCTGACATTTTTAATCTAAGACATCCCCATGTAAAGAGGCTTTCTGTTCCAATTAGGATGATTTAGTGTATTCAATAACTAAAGAGCTCTGTGTGTGTGTGTGTGTGTGTGTGTGTGTGTGTGTGTGTGTGTGTGCTCATTTGTGTATGTATGTATTTGTTTGCTTATACTGTGTTTGTATTTCTATTATAACAAAAGGACTGGAAATCACAATGGCCTATATAAGACAGTATTGTATTTCTTTCTCACAAAAAAAAAAAAAAATCAGCTCGAGCTGATGTAGTGATCCATCAGTATCAAAGACCTCTTTTTTAATGGTGTTGGTTTTTTATAATTTCATATATAAAAACTGTATCTACATCACTCCATACTTCCTCTTCCCCATGCAACTTCTCTCTTCCTCTCCCAAATTCTTGATCTCTTCTTTAATCACATGTAGTATACATATATAAATATATCACATGTGTGCAGATAACCTACTACACATTTTTATTCTTTAACTTTTTCATAAATGTATTATGTGTGTTCTGATCATGTCTGCCTCTTGCTATCCTTACACTCCTCTCTGACGCTTCTTCCCCATGTTTCCCAAAGATTTCATGTCCTCTTCTTTTTTTCATAACATACTGAGTCCAGTGCATCCAATGTCCACAGCCATTCACTGGAACATGGGCAATCTATCAAAAACCACACCCTTAAAAACCTGACTACCCCTCTACTGCCGCCTGCAAACATCAATCCTTCTCAGCTCCTCTCTGTCCTAAAATACTGACTGAACTGTTACTGTGTTGATCTTTTGCAGACAGCACCATGTGCTGTGAGTTCATGAGTTCACCAGTCCTGCCGTGCCCAGAAGGACACTGTTTTCTACACTGCCTCCGATCCTCAGACTCAGCGATCTTTCCACAGCCTCTTCCAAGATGTTCCCTGAGCCTTAGAGTGAGAGACTGTGGCGCAACTGTGCATTTAGGAATGGGCACGCTATAGACACGTACTCTTTGCACTTTGGCCAGTTGTGAATAAAAAAAAAAATTAAACCCCTTTAAAGGCTAAAATAGGTGTAGAAACACAGGTTTAGAGGGTAGTTTGATACTATGTTCCTTCATCAAAAGAATGGAAGTAAGTTCAGCCACCTAGAGCCTATGAGTTCCCAAATCATGGATTCTTACCAGATTTACCATACCAGCAATGGATTTCCTTTTAAAGAGCCTATCTTAAATCCAATCAGACAGTGGTTGATTACTGCTACAACATTTGTGCCGTTATACCACCCGTGGGCATGCTTTGCCATGCCCTTCCTAGCTCATGGGGTTCACAGACAGGTAAGACTGTTGAATACTTTCACCACCTCACAACCTGCGTAGCGTTTCACAGTCTATAGAAGTTGGATAAAAGCATCCTAATCAATACCAACTTTATTCCCCCATGGTCTGTGCCCAAAGTATGTGATGCCTTTAGCAAGAGGATCTTCCAAGAGCAATGTCAATGGCTTGTGTTCTTTTAGGGGTTGTGGTGGTTTGAATAGGAATGGCCTCTCTAGACTTGTGTGTTTGAATGCTTGGCCCATAGCGAGGGACACTGTTAGGAGATGTGGCATTGTTGGAGTAGGTGTGGCCTTGTTGGAGGAAGTTTGTCACTATGAGGGGCAGGCTATGATCAAGCTATGATGCTCAGTGTGACACACAGCCTCCTTCTGCTGCCTTTGGATCAAGATGTAGAACTCTCAGCAACTTTTCTAGCACCATGTCTGCCTGCATGATGCCATGCTCCACACCACGATGATAATGGACTAAAACTTTTGAAGTTATAAGCCAGCCTCAATTAAAGGTTTTCCTTTATAGGAGTTGCTGGAGTCATGGTGTCTCTTCACAGCAACAGAACCCTAAGAGAGGGTCTTCGGGAACTTCTGACAAATAACTCAAAAAAAGGCATCACATTTGACACTGGGTTGTTTGTTTGTTTGTTTGAACTCTTGGAGGAACATTATCTCCCTGTGTAAGGTAACTTCAATTAAACTCAATAGATGATAGATAAATGATAGATAGATAGATAGATAGATAGATAGATAGATAGATAGATAGATAG
>NW_021604678.1:3597585-3598152 GCF_004785775.1 Grammomys surdaster
TAGATAGATAGATAGATAGATAGATAGATAGATAGATAGATAGATAGGTAGGTTAATGATAGATAGATGATAGATAAGTATCATATGTGGTTGCCTAGAAAGCAGCAGATTTTCATATGACTTTTTCAAGCACCCTCAGTATTAGCAACTCCTCCCCTGCCCCTCCTAAGCTTTACTTCCCATCCCCCTGCCCCATTTAAATCCTCAATTTTTCTCTTTTTCCCCTTCACATCCCCTGTGTTCTACCCCTCCCTCCCTTGAGCTCTCTCTTTCCCTACTCTGTCCCTTTTTTACTCTCCTGGCTTCTAGAGGAGGTCTCCAAAATTAGACACACAAATCTAAAGACTTGAAATCAGGATAAAGTGTTTTTCTTTCTGGATCTCAGCTCTTCTACATTTTGAAATGAGTCTTCCAAACTGAAACCTCAGGAGACAGAATGTTCACATTCCAGCTCTTTAACATGGATGGAGAGATATCCACTTTAAAACAGATGTAGAGATGCCACTTTAACACGGTTGTAGAGATGCCACTTTAACACGGATGTGGAGATGCCACTTTAACACGGAT
>NW_021604678.1:3598162-3600704 GCF_004785775.1 Grammomys surdaster
ACTTTAACGTGGATGTGGAGATGCCACTTTAACACGGATGTGGAGATGCCACTTTAATGTGGATAGAGAGACGGCCACTGGATTGTGAGTTTGCATTCCTTAATGACAGTGACACTGACCATCTTCCCAGGGTCTCATTTGCCATCAGATGGCTTCTGTGGGAAAGAGTGTTCAGTTGACCTAATTTTCATGAGGTTACTTAGCAGTAGTGATGGCAATAAATTCTAAATATTGTTTGTATATTCAGTTACAAGTCTATCAGACATTCAATTTACAAATACTTTCTTCTAGTCTTTGATATACTGTTATTGTCTTTTAAATCTGTTTTATTAAAGTCTAACATTATTTTTTCTGTCATATATCATGGTTTTATGTTGCTTTAAATATTGTATTTCTAACCCATGAGAACAATGATTTTCTATTTTATTCTGTAACTTTTAGAATTTTGGGCTTCATGTTTATGACTAGAGTTAATTTTTATCTAATTCTAGTTAATGATGCAAGGCATATATCCAAGTCTATTGTTTCCCATGTGTATATGTAACCATTTTAGCAACCTTTGTTAAGAAAAAGTATTCTTTCTTCACTCTGTTGCCTTTAGAACTTAGAAATAGTATCAATTACCCACATATGTGGGAGTCAATTTCTAGATTCTCTATTGGATTCCATTAGTCAATATGTCTATCGTTGCGCCAATACCACATTTTCTTGATTAATATAGCTTTACAATAAGACTGTGGATAATTTAGGATAAGCCCTCCAACACTGTTCTTTTGCAATGGTATTTTATCTAGTCTAATTCTTTTTCATTTCCATATGGATTTCCAAATTGACTTGTCAATTTCTATAGTATGTCTGTTGGGATTGTGTTAAATACATGGATTGATTTGGGCACAATTAATATGCTAATATAGTCTCTAACTCATAAGCAGAGTATATATTTCCATTTAGTTATGTCTTCTTTAATTTCTCTCAGAATAATATATAATTATATGTATATAGGTTTTACACATCTTTTGTAATGTTTATCCCTAGGTATGCCGCATGTCTTACTCAATTTTAACTGGTTGGTTGTTTTATCATTTTAATTTCTGGATTTTCCTTGTTAGTGTCTAGAAAGATATATTAGACATGATCTTGGGGAACTAATTATAAACGGAATTTGCATAAAATAACTAAGATTCCAAATATACAGGAACGTTGTTATGGAAGCCTCACTGCGCATGTCTCACACATTGCCGGTTAGGTTTCATGCTTACAAGGCAGAGCCGCATGCCAGAGCGCATACTGTTTTTTACTGCTGACATTATTTTAGGGTGTTCTTAAGAGCACAGTTCAATCGATTTTTATAGGTTCTCAGAGACATACAACCATCACCACAGTCAGCTTTAAAACATTCCCTTCCCCTCCACAAAAGATACACGCCGCTCTCCAGCGGGCGCAGTTCCCCACAACCCTCACCCTGCTCTCGTCTCATTCTTCCTGCTGGCATCTCAGCTGATTTGGTTTCCTTCGTCCACTAGTGTATTTTCCTCCCAGTCAGCAAGTAACAAGTGTGACATTTCAAGCAAAATGACCCTGCTTACAAAGGGGAATACATGCCCGGATTCGTTCTCTTTACCCTGTTTTCTGTTAGGATGACCTCATCCATGACAGCCTGGGTAACGACTGTGACTGGGAAAGTTGAACCTCAGTTCAAAAAATAGGTTACTACAACGTTCTTCTTAAAACTTGGTCTTCCTTTTAAGAACTGAATTCGAAGTGATCAGTATCCTGCAAAGACGTCATCTCTACGTAGACTGAAAACAGAACCAGTGAGGCAGACTCAGCACCGAGGTAGTAGGGAAACTTCTCTGGTCTGGGGGAAATGCACCGTGTTAAGTTCTTACTTACTCAGTGGCAGAAAAACACGGGCCCACACACTAACTATGGTACAATTTTATTCAGTAGTACTGTTTAGCAGGAATAAGACTTCAATCCGGAATTTCACTTGCTCCCATTGTATGGACGTTGCTGGATTTTTTTTTTTTTAAATGAGAGAGACAGAACCTTGCAGAGACAGGTAAGTACAAAAGTTTTTTTTTTTTAAAGCAACTTTTTAAACCATAAATAAACCAATACATTTATTTTGGGAATAAACAAATTGATCAGAACTTTGGGATAAGAAGTGACTTTGCAAAATAGAGCAAAGCATCCATCAAAATCAGAATCCTGAGCCTCAGAATGAGCTGACAGGTAAGAATGCTGAGCTGACAGGTAAGAGTGCTGGGCTGATAGGTAAGAGTGCTGGGCTGATAGGTAAGAGTGCTGGACTGATAGGTAAGAGTGCTGGGCTGATAGGTAAGAGTGCTGGGCTGATAGGTAAGAGTGCTGGGCTGATAGGTAAGGGTGCTGGGCTGATAGGTAAGAGTGCTGGGCTGATAGGTAAGAGTGCTGGGCTGATAGGTAAGAGTGCTGGGCTGATAGGTAAGGGTGCTGGGCTGATAGGTAAGAGTGCTGGGCTGATAGGTAAGAGTGCTGGGCTGATAGGTAAGAGTGCTGG
>NW_021604678.1:3600804-3620315 GCF_004785775.1 Grammomys surdaster
TAGGTAAGAGTGCTGGGCTGATAGGTAAGAGTGCTGGGCTGATAGGTAAGAGTGCTTGCTGTCAAGCCTGGCAGAGTAGCCTCAGTGCCTAGAATCCACATGACAGAAAGAAAGAACTGACTCCTACGAGTTGTACCCCTATACCATGGCCCCTATGCGCGCGCAGACACACACACACACACACACACACACACACACACACACACACAAATAAATGTAAACAACACAGACCAGGGAAACAGGGGAGTTAGTGACAGATCTTCACTTCTCTCTCCTATTGTCCAAATCCAACGCTCAAGTCTCACCCCTGCCTCTGGAGCAGACTACCTCCTGTGGCTTCACCTTACTCTGTTCCCATCCCCATAAAACTAAGCAGGTCCTGGTGGAACACCTTGCTTTCCTCCCTCTTATACCCCTCACTTCTGCCACTTCTGGTCCATTCCCATCCCTCAGCACCAGTTCCCAATGCCTAGAAACAGTGTACCATAACTACCAATGGCCGCACCTAGCAGGATCCTAGAAGCATTCTCAACCAGGCAACACACAGCCACTATCCTTCCTAAAAACTAGAAAGGGCAACGGAAAGCAAGTGGGGGAAAACGCCCACTCAACAAAGACAAGACTCAATATCAGCGTCTAAAATTATAGTCATCCCAAACCCAGATTCTTAGACACCAGTGTAAAAAATGCAGTCAATAGCAGCTAGAACAGTGTGTCCCCACTAGAGCCCAGCAACCTGACACAGTAGTTCCTGAGATATACAACATAAATGAAGCACAAGACAGGGACCTTCACATAGCCTGTATGAATATGATAAAGGTTATTAAAGAGAAAATTAATAAATCCCTTTTTAAAATCTGTAAAACACAGACGAGCATAGAAGGAGGTGAAGAAAACAGCTCAAGATCTGTAATGGAAACAGAATCAATACAGAAAACCTGAGATAATTTTGGAAATAAAAAATTTAGGAGCCGGGCAGTGGTGGTGCACGCCTTTAACTCCAGCTCTTGGGAGGCAGAGGCAGGCAGATTTCTGAGTTCGAGGCCAGCCTGGTCTACACAGTGAGTTCAGAACAGCCTGGGCTATAAAGAGAAACCCTGTCTCAAAAAAAAAAAAATTTAGAAACTCAAAGAAACTTCAGAGGCAAACCTCAACAACAAAAGAGAGAATCTCAGGCATTGGACACAAGGTACAAGAAACAGACACCTAGGTCAAAAAAAAAATAAAGTTACATTGTAAAAATTCTATGTATGAAACATCCAGGAAATCTTGGACACTATAAAAAGATCAAAGCTAAGAATAATAGGAATAGAAGAAGAAGAAACCCAGCACAGGAAATATTTTCAACAAAATCATAGAAAAAAATTCCTAACCTAAAAAATGACATGCCTATCAATGAAGAAGAAGCACACAGAACACTAAATAAAAATCAATAAAGTTGACAAAACCTTATCCAAGTTAACTAAAAGGCACAGAGAGAGAGAAGATCTAGAAGACAAAAAAGGACACATAACAACAGACACCACAGAAATCCAGAGAAGCCTAAGGACATAACAACCTATACTCCACCAAATTGGAAAATCTAAAAGAAGTGGATATGTTTCTTTATATATACCAATTATCAAAGTTAATTCAAGATTAAATAAGCCATTTCAACAAACGTATAACCCCTAGTGAAATAGAATCAGTCATTAAAAGTCTGCCAACAAAAATAGCCCAGGCCCAGATGGTTTTTGTACAGAATTCTACCAGACTTTCAATGAAGAGTTAATGCCAATGCTCTTCAAATTATTTTGCAAAGTAGAAACAGAATGAATATTGGGTAATTTGTTTTATGAAGTCACAGTTACTCTGATATCTAAACCACATAAAGACCAAGCAAAGAAATAAAATTATAAACCAATTTCCCTTATGAATATAGATGCAAATTTTCTCAATAAAATACTTGCAAACAGCATCCAAGAATGAAAAAGATCATCCGCCACGACCAAGTAGGCTTCATTATAGAGATCTAGGTATGGTTCAGTATATGTAAATCAATAAATGTAATCAACCATATAAACTGAAAGACAAGAGGCACATAATAATCATCTCATTAGATGCAGAAAAGTCCTTTGGAAAAAATCCAATACCCCTTTAATATAAGTCCTGGAAAGATTAGAAACACAAGAGGTATATCTCAACATAATAAAGACAATTTATAACAAGCCCACAGCCAACATCAATTTAAATGGAGAGAAACAGATAGCAATTTTTCTAAAATTATGAACAAGAACATGCTTGTCAACTCTATCCATATGTATTCAATATAGTACTTGAAGTCTTAGCTATAGTAATAAGACAACTGAAGGCATTCAAGGGGATACAAATTAGAAAAGAAAAAGTCAAAGTATCTCTATTTACAATGATATCATAGTATATATAAGTGATCCTAAAAATCTCACCAGGAAACTACTACAGCTGGTAATCACTTTTAGCAAAGTAGAAAGATACAAGATTAACTCACAAAATAAGTAGATTTCCTACATGCAAATGACAAGTGGACTGAGAAAGAAATCAAGGAACAACCGGCACAGTAGCCTCAAAAAATGCATATCTTGAGGTATGCATTTGCACTCTTATGAAGCAAGTGAAAGACTTGAATGATAAAAATTTTAAGACAATGAAGAAAAAAACTGAAGAAGACATCAGAAGATGGAAAAATCCCCCATGCTCATGGATCAGTATAATTAATATGGCAAAAATGGCCATCCTACCCAAAGCAATCTGCAGATTCAATGCAATCCCTGTCAAAATCCCAACACAAGATCTTGAAAGGACAAGTTTCAGCTTCAGATGGAAACACACACACACACACACACACACACACGATTGCTAAAAAAAAATCCTAAATAAAAAAAATAAAAAAATTAAAAAAAAATAAACTGCTGAAGGGTCTGGAGAGATGGTTTGGTAGTCAAGAGCTCTGACTGATCTATCTGAGGTCCTGAGTTCAATTTCCAGCAACCACATGGTGGCTCACAACCATCTATAGTGGTTGTCCTCTTCTGGTATGTCTGAAGAGAGCTACAGTGTACTCATATACATTAAACAAATAATAAATATTTTTAAAAGCTGCTGGAGATATCACTATCCTTGATTTCAAATTGTACTACAGAGCTATAGC
Organism: Grammomys surdaster; assembly: GCF_004785775.1. Taxonomy (NCBI): domain Eukaryota; kingdom Metazoa; phylum Chordata; class Mammalia; order Rodentia; family Muridae; genus Grammomys; species Grammomys surdaster. Next base: position 3,603,971 of record NW_021604678.1, read on the forward strand.
AATAAAAAATAATAATACTGGCACAAAAACAAACATGTTAATCAATGGAATCAAATTGAAGACCCAGATGTAAGTCCATACACCTATAGACATGTGATTTTTCTTATAAAGAAGACAGGAATACACACTGGAATAAAGATAGCATCCTCAACAAATGGTGTTGGTCAAACTAGATGTCTGCATGTAAAAGAATCCAAATAGATCCACACTCATAACCCTGCACAAAACTCAACTCCAAAGACCTCAACATAAAACAAGATTCACTGAACCTGATAGAAATGAAAGTAAGGAACAGCCTTGAACTCACTGGCACAGGAAAAGACTTTCTGAACAGAACACCGTTGCCACAGGCACTAAGATCAACAATTCATAAATGAGACCTCCTGAAACTGAGAAGCTTCTGTATGGTAAGAGATACCATCATGTGGGCAACATGGCAGCCTATAGAATGGAAAAAAAAATATTTTCACCAACTGTACATCCAATAGAGAGCTAATCTCCAAAATATATAAAGATTTCAAAAGACTGGATATAAAAAACAGCCCAACTTTTAAAAGTGGGGTACAAATCTAAATAAATTTTTCAAAAGAAAAACCTCAAATGTCTGAGAAACACTTAAAGAGATGCTCACCATCCTTAGTCATCAGGAAAATGCATATCAAAACGACTTTGAGATTAAATCGTATGCCCATCAGAATGGCTAAGATCAATAAAAGAAGTGATAGCTCGTGCTGGTGAGGATATGGAGTAAGAACACTCATCCATTGCTGGTGGGAGCACAAACTTGTACAGCCAGCATGAAAATCAGTGCAGCAGTTCCTCAGAAAGATGGGAATCGATCTACCTCAAGAGCCAGCTAAATAAATCACATACCCAGCATATACCCAGAAGACACCTGATCCTACCACAGAGAAATGTGCTCAGTCGTGTTCGCTGCTGCTCTCTTCATAATAGACAAAAAGTGTTGCCTAGACGCCCCTCATTGGAAGAATTAATACAGAAAATGGGAAAGTGCAGTATATTTACACAATGGCACACTTACTCAGTTGTTAAATGAAAAATAAAATCATAAAACGTGCAGGTAAATGGATAGAATTAGAAAAAAATAATTCTGAGTGAGGTATCCCTGACCCAGAAAGACAAATCTGGTATGTATTCACTTGTATGTGGGTATTAACTGTTGATTCAATGATAACCAAGCAACATAGACCCACAAAGGGTAGGTATAGAGTCAGGGACTAGGAGGTACAAATAAATCTTATTAGAAAAGAGAGAAAGAATAGATAGTTATGGATGGATGAGTGAGACTGGGATGGAGGATCAAGTGGGGAGGGGCAGAAAGAGGATGATGAGGGAGAGAATATATGGAAAGAGTTAAAATTAAGGGCCATTTAAAGGATTTAAGGGATAGTGTAGAACCCTAATATAGTAGAAGCTTACACACACACACACACTCACACACACATACACACACACACGGAATCTAAATGAAATCACAAAATAACAGGGTAGACAGAGTCTATGTAATGAAGGGAACATTGAATTAGGGTAACTTTCAACAACATTCCAAACTTTGAATTTCACATTGACTTTTGTGTTTCTAACTCTCGGCACATGCTGCCACAGGAACCAAACACCTCCCTCCAAAGCAGTTTGGTGCTGTCCTGGATTCAAAAGTTCCATCCAATTAGACCTCATGACATGGTTGGGACCAAACAGTCCCAGATTCCCTCTTAACAATATAGCTGAAAGGCTTCTACTAATGTCAGTTTCTAATAAGGAATCCCAGTTCCAAGGTGATTTGCCACCTTCATGATCGATGTTGTAGAAAAGATGGACACCTCAGCTAGACATTGGGGACAGGTAGGTTCTCAGGTCCCTTCGAATACAACATCAATATCTTTCAATATCTCCTCTTGAGCTACTTGCTTTAAGCTTTGTGCATTAGGACTTAATTGTTTAAGTGAATTAAATGTCTTTTCTCTGCCTTGCTCGTAAGCCTTCCTAGAAAATCCCTTGAACCCTGATAGAGGTACTTTGGTCATTGCACGGACAGAAGGCTAAAGAACTCGATTTGAAGCACACAAGGCTGATATGCCTTCTTATATAAAGGTCCGGGGGTTCTGAATCTGTCTTCCACATTGACTCTCTGTACCCCATGTTTGATAAACCAAAGTCATTCGTTCCCAAACAAGCAGCAGGCTCTATTCCTTGCCCTCGATTTTCTTTCATCAAAGAAACTCTCTCACCTAGATATACACAAAGCCACAGTAAAACTCAGTGAATCTACCCAACACCTGCACACACACACACACACACACACACACACAAATTATCGAGGCTCCTTTATCTCAAAGGAGAAAAGGAAGGTAGAAGAGAAGGAAGAAAAGAGGAAGGGAAAGAGGAAAGGGGAACAGGAAAGGAAGGGGAAGACTCAGAAGCTTGGTGGGTGTGGTCTGAGGGAAGGGGTGGAGAAGCCAATGGTTTCCATCCAGCCTGTCATTCCCTGAGCAGTGAAGACAATCTCGCTCTGGATTGGTTCCTCAAGGTAAGCTCCCAGAACTCCTCTAGCCTGTGGCTGAAGGGAAACTGGAAGAGGGAAAAGGTCGCAGGAACGCCTAGTAGGAAGTATATGCAAACTAAATCAAACGTATTGTTCAAAATTTACAGTGGGTCATCTCTTCTTTTTCTTATTTCTTTTCAATATCGAATGAAGGGCTGACCAGCAAGGTCAAACTCCCCTTATTAATGAGGCATTGCTGGGGCTCTGTCCCATTAGGGTGCTCAGAACGGTGCATTTACTGCAATTTGCAGCGCTTAATAGAGAAAGGTCAGAGCAGGTCACGTTCAATTTCCACTTGGCAGAGGGAGGAAAAATGGAAGCAATTCATTTGCACAAATTTGAATAATTCTTCTCCGTCTCCTTTTCTTTATCTACTTATGGATAATTCCTGCATCTTACCTCACTCACAATCATTTCAGAACTGCCAACTGCCAGATTTCTATGAAGGCTGTAATGGAGCTGACAGATTCTATGAATCCAGGTGTCAAAATAAAGCCACCGGCTCTGTCCCCCGCCCACTTCTCACAACAGGGAATAGTAGCTGCCTCTTGTGGGCTCTTAAACTTATCATAAATGTATCAAGATTGCTGTGGGCCATGAAACAGCTGTAGACAATTAATCTTTCCACAATTCTTCGGCATAAGAATTGCTTTTCCCCGCAAAGTAACATCTGCCGTGCTGAGGTGATTATTCACGGCCGATGGGCGCCACCATAGTTTTATGCATAGAGCCATCAGTGGCAATGAAGCAAAATTTATAGTTTTCCCTGGTTCAGTAAAAATAACATTTCAGCTGCATTAAAACATCATCCATCAGCATTGTCCCAGAGCCCAGAGCCCCATCTCATCCACAGAAATTAAAAAGTATTCATTTTAATGCTAACTTCTGAAGCTTGCAATACCAGGATCGCCTCTGGGGTGGGGCCCAGCCATGGTGGAAGGTGGGAGGGAGAGGCTGTTAAGAAGCACAGGGGAGCTGAACGTTTAATGTGTTACTACCTTCCCAGGTCGTGTGGATTACTGATTCATAACCCTGAGTGCTTAATCAAAAACCCTCTGATTAAATTGAACAACTAAAGAAAGAAAGTTATTTCACACAAACAATGTAATTCCTTACTTTGGGGATAATGGCATCGGCAATGAAAGGCAATAGCGGTCCTTTACGATGCAGTGGACATTTTGCTTCTTTTAAACGATCGTTTAAACTTTTATCTTATGTGGTGAGACTCGCCTGGGCAAGGGGAAGTTAGCCCTTGCTCTTGAACCTCACTCGGCGTCATGCCAGAGGGCTTGGGGTTCCCTCTCTGGTATGAAAGAAATGCCTGTACTTTGGATCTAAACGTAGAGAACAGGGTTTTGATACCTGGGGTGGCAGTCAGTGTTCACCTGTAATCCCAGTACTTGAGGGAAGTGGTTCAGAAGATCAAGACTAACCTGGGGTACATGAGGCCCTCCCTCAAAAAAAGCCACAAACAACAAATCAAAACAATGTGCTGTGGAACCAGAGTCATGGATACTTAAACTGAGTAAAGCCAAAGAAGAGAGAGCAGCTCTGAGGTCCGGGGCTCCGCCCAAGCCTCTATTCAGTGTAGGTCTCCAAATTTAGCAATTTGCAAATAAAATACAAATGTCATAGCCATGCTCACACCTGCACATTTAACCCACTATCCTAATGCTGACATTTTTGAAAGGTCATGCAATTAGTCTATTCAGCCAACATTTACTTTAACAATATGTTCCAAGTCCCATGCCACATGCTACAAATGAACATAAAGACAGAGGTCCTGCTTTGGGGTGATTTAGAGTACAAGAGAAAATTATATAGACAAATACTTGGAGTATGGTGATGAGAGATCTAGTAAAAGCAGGAGAAAGGAACTAGAGTTAAAACACACACACACAACTCAGCTAGGACATCAGTTAAATACAGTTTACAAAAAACAGGCACTTAAATACTTGCCAGATTGGGCATCAACGATGGTGTCATTACCCCTCAAAACATTACAATCTGAGGTCATGAGCAAACTGACTTAGAAAGTCCCCAAGACATGCTAAGAAGGAATGAGGTAGAAGGTAAGCTTTTGGCTAAGAACTACACCTAGTGTTCCAGAGAGCTGCCTGCGACCAAGGCCTTATAAGGTATGAGGCTCTGTATAAAGGGTCTGTCTGAATCAGTGTTTGTCCTTGCCATGTTCTCATCCAAAAGTGAAAGCTAATCATTCTTACCTCATTGGAGATTCTCCTAATTTCACAGTCAATGAAACACGAGTTTCCCTGCAAGCCAGAAGTTGAATTTCACAAAGGTTAAAGGGCAGTTACAAGTTGCTGTGTCAGTGAATCTCAAACCACAGGATGCAGTGTGCTAATCTGCCACAGTGGAACAACCTAAGCTTGTGGGGGTGACTCCTGACCTGACAGTCCCTCCAGGACAGCACAGATCCTCAGCAGGAGACCACGTTGTACAAAGCTCTCCAACATCTTAAGTGGTTGTTTTCTATTTGGTTTTCTGATTTTAAAGAACTATGTTTTTAAAATATATTTTTAGAAACTTGGGGACCTTTATGAAAGAATGCCTATACTGCTCTTCAATGTATTCTTAATCAAGTTTAAGGGTAGTAGTTTGAATGAAATATGTCCCTCATAGCCTGAAGCATTTGAGCACTTGGTCCCCAGCTGGTGGCCTTCTTGAGGAGGCTTAGGCTACATGTTCCTGACAACACCATGCCTGCTGCCACATTGTCTCTGCCATTATAAACCTTACAGAACCATAAGCTAAAATAAATTCCACCTTAAGTTGCCCTTGGTCATGGCATTTTATCACAACAACAGAAAAATAACTAATACAATGTGTGTGTGCGTGTGTGTGTGTGTGTGTGTGTGTGTGTGTGTGAAGGCAAAGCTTTTCAGTAAAATTTTCAAATATTTTGTGTGCCATAAAATATTTTTACTAATAAATTAAAATTTTATATGATTCATATATATATTACAGCTAATATTTAAAACGGCAGCACCCAAAATGGCTTGTTGTTACGGAGCCACCATGTTCTCAACTAGGCAAGGCCTGAGGCCATGAGCAGTGGCATGCTCCTGCCACTGCTCACTGCTCAGCTCAGGCCACCGGCTCAGGTGGGCCAGAAGCACCAGCTCTGGCACCCATGAGATGCCATAGTGGTGGCTAGATCAGCCAATCCACCACGATGTCTCCACAAAGCTTGCCTGAACACCAGACAATACCCTCCATTCATTCGGTACCCAGTAGAAATGAGATTCTAATGCTTAATTATTATCCAAAAGCATTATTTATTTGGTAATACTCAATTAACAATTTGCTCACACAATTAGAGTTGTTTCTCAATATCTAACCTTAAGATATAAATCGTTACCCAGGACTGTTATGGACCCACGCGTGGTTCTCCATGGCTCCTACATCTCTCCTTCTCCTCCTCTTAGCTCCTCCTCTTCCTTTTCCTTCCCACTCTTCACTCCTCCCACCTTAGTGAGCTTATTGCAAATGTAGCAAGAAGATATCCTGCTACATATATTTAGATATCTAGATATCTAGATATAGATGAGACAGAGAGACAGAGAGAGAGAGAGAGAGAGAGAGAGAGAGAGAGAGAGAGAGAGAGACATCTATAAAGACAGATATCTGAGCATTTACGTTCTGCCCAGATATAGAGATATCTGAATATCTACATTAAAGCTTCATCATGGCTCCCCACTGTGAATGGTCTCTTCTGCTCTTGTTGAGGTATGCAAACAGAAGCTCCATGAAAGAAAAAGTTCCCAGGCAATACGAGACTTTCCGCAAAGGGTTGGTCATACTCAGGAGAGTCCAAGAGATTCTCCCCCTAACGTTGTAGGCTATTACTGCTGTCCTTGTTTCCTCCCAGAACTTGAAGGTAAAACCCTATTGCTGAAGACATCACACACTTCACATAACAAAACAATTGAGCAAGAACTCACCTTGAAACTTCTCTGAAGACAGATCTCATAGTATCTGAAGCTATGATATAAGTTAATAGTCTAGAAGATATTTATCCAGTTTTATCCAGCTGTGATGCCTATGCGACACAACTGTGTCCAGCATGACAAGATGTCCCCAGTGGTACAATAGTGTCATTTATATACTAGGCACAGCCAACGGCCATCTAATTAGGTATAGGGCCATTCAATAAGAGGGAGTTCGTGTCTGGTAATATAAACCTAGACAACTACCCATAATTGGTGAGGTCATAGACCCTTGAAGAGAACCTACTCCTGACACTTAGCCAACCAGTGTAATTTCTAACCACATCCTAAATACTTTCTTTTGGTTTGGTTTTTGGTTTCTGGATTTTAATTTTTGATTTTTGGCTTTTAGCTTTGTTGTTGTTGTTGTTGTTGTTTGAGACAAGATTTCTCTATGTAGCCCTGGCTGTCCTAGAACTGAGTCTGTGGACCAAGCTGACCTTGAACTCAGAGATCCACTTGCCACTGCCTCCTGAGTGCTGGGATGAAAGGTGTGGGCGGCCACCACTGCCCGCTAAATACCTATTCTTATAAACACAAGTAAGTGGAACCCTCAGCCTTCATCAGAGCACCTTCTTTGAGTATGTATGCACGTGTATATGCGTGTGTATGTGTTCGTATGTGTGCATGTGTGTATATATGTGTGTGCATGTAAACATGTGTATATAACAACAATAATTTAAAAATAACAGTTCATGGGTTTGATAGGAAATTTGGGCACAAGAGGGAGAGCTGAGGGCGGAACTGGGATACTCATGCATGATATTCTCCCAAAAAAGTTAACTCTTTTAAAAAGCTGACCATTTAATAATAAATTATCCCAATGAAAACAAAAATGTTCCAAACAAGGAATATACACCAATAAATAGGCTTACAACATGGTGTAATAGTTGAAAATATAACAAACACGTGTCACAGAACCTAAAAGGCCTATCTGTGTGTGCAGATCTGAAGAAATACTGGAAGATTGCCCCGCCTTGATTGTTGTGAGGTAGGGCCTTAGTTGCATTTGAAATCTTCTATCTCACCCTTCCAAATTCTGAAATTACAGATATAGACCACCACATGCAGGAAAGAATGTTGATTTGAAAAGAGGTAAAATCCAAACTACATTGAGGAGTAGGAAGGACTCACACACTTTTTCCCTGTGGGTATTGTCATAGGAACAAAGTATCAAGACAGTTTGTTGCCTAGGAATGCTGCTGAGACTAGGGGTGGAGTGGAGGTCAGCACTAGTCAGCTCAGCCTTGTACTAGTCAGCCTGGCCTTGTACTAGTCAACCCGGCCTTGTACTAGTCAGCCCAGCCTTGTACTAGTCAGCCCAGCCTTGTACTAATCAGTGCCACTTTGAGGACTCCATGAGTAACAAGGTTTTCTGGAGAGTAAGACATGGAGGCGATTTGACATGAATGAAAACCCAAGAAAGAAAATGGCCAGCTGTTCTGTACAAATTTATGTTCAGGACCCAAGCTGGTCAGTCTCCACAATACTAAAAAGGCCACAGCATTTGTCCCACAATTGCTATCAAAATTCTAAGACATCAAAGAAAAGGAAAATTCCTAAACACTGGGTGAGAGCAAGCATTGATGATACTTTAAATGAAATGAAAAACAGATCCAAGAAGTATTTTATATTGAATCCTCAAATAATTGTGTATATTCCAAAACATTGGAAAAATGAAAATATAGTTCTCCTTGGATGAGCTAGACCAGCTCACTGTTCAGGAGTAGATGCCACTGACCAGAGGGAGGGGCCAGGGTTTTTCTCTTCCCATTTCTCTAGAGCATTTCCCAAAAATGCCCCAAGTCTTTGTAGTCAAGATGGAGTCATGCAGGCTGAAGGAACTGCAGTGTGCAAGATCCACAGTTGGCTGAACAGAATTAATTAGTAACAGACGGGGCCCCCAGGAAGCTGGCATGTTTAAGTGCCAGGACAAGAATCTGTTTCTCAACACTGCTTTGGAAAAGAAGTCTTATTTTCCTGCTGTTGTTGGTCTACATGGAAAAGATCCATTAATGCCCAGGGCTGTCAGTCTCATAACCTTTATGTGAATTGAGAGCTGGCTACAGGCTGACGGTAAATGTAGTACAAAAATAAATGTAAAGTCTAGCTGCCATACACAATAAACTGTACTACACAAAACAACCTCCAGCTTAACTGTGACCTAATAAAGGAACTGTAAATGCCAGGAGTAACCCAACCATCACATAGCGTTCAATAAACAAGATTCTCGGCAGAATTCTACCAATTTAGTGACGCATTACCTACTTTTTAAAATTGAAAGTAAAGACAAATAACTGATGAGCAGGCAAAACTATGTACCGATAAAATCAAATCTCAACTTTTATTTTGTGTGTATATGTGGCACCTGGATTGAGCCTGGGGATTGAATCTAGGACCTCACGAGTACCAAAGAAGTACTCTACCACTGAGCTATAGCAGTGCCCCTCAAAACTATTTTTTAAAAATTGAATTTTAAAAATTGCCAGGGATGTTGATCTGTTAGTAGAATACTTGCCTAGAGTGCAGAAAGTCCTGCCTTCAATGCTCAGTGCCACAGAAAGAAGCCACCATAGTGGCACACAGTTTCAATGCCAGCACTTGATAGGCAGAGGCTTCTAAACACAGAGATGCAGCTGAAAAGGATGAGCTCCACAGAGGAAGCTTCCCTGTTGCCAGGCACCCTCCAGTCTCCTCCCAGGGACCAAAAAAGAAGAAGCCACCTCACGTATCTCTTTGGATTCATTGCACTGGAGTAAAGAAGGCTCAAGAAGCAGCAGGCACAGTGAGCCCCCTGATGCCTACTTCCGTGACAAAGAGCCTCCCTGTCCATCAGAACTGCATGTGACCAACTAGAGTTAACCCAGGTAAGAGCAATGAGTAGCAGAACTGTCCAGTGGCCCAGCAACCAAGGGATCCAATGCCCAGAACCAGAAGAAGAATGTCCTTCAATCTCACTAGAGAGGCCTCTGCCAAGTTCCTCTCATCACCCAGAGCAAACCTCCAGGACCTGCCACCCAGTCCCTAGCTCGAAACTTAATAGGCCAGTGGTCCGGAAACTGTACTCTTATCTGGAGGCTTGAAGGTCTCCAGGTCACTGTGACTTGTTCTGACAGAGGACTAACTTCAAAGTTGAGTGCTTGTGTAAAAGTGAGATTGAAGTGGAAACTTCTGGTTTCTTTAAAAAGTCAGCCATGTCAAATGATGTTTTGCTGGGACAGACAGGTGAAAGGATGTGTGTATTGTATGTGTGTATGTGTGTATGTGTGTATGTGTGTGTGTGTGTATGTATGTGTATATGCATGTGTATATGTGTATGTATGTATGTATGTATGTGTATATGCATGTGTATATGTGTATATGTGTATGTATTGTGTATGTGTGTGTATATGTATGTATGTGTGTGTATGTGTGTATATATGTGTATGTGTGTACGTGTGTATGTATGTGTGTATGTGTGTATGTGGGAGCTTGAGCACTGGTTTTGCTCTGCCTCGCTATTCTTTGCTAACGGCTGGCATGTATTTGTTCACCTTCCATCACATTGCTGAACTCCGCTTGTGGTGATGCCACTGAGTGAAGCTCACCAAAAACTTCTGATGAGGTTTCTGCAGCTTCTGCAGATATTGCTTCTGCAGCCTCAAGCCTGTTGGTGAACCTTACAGATTCTTCAAGACTGAACTGCCCTTGCTGGTTCATTTGGGGTGACTGCCAGGTGGACTGGACTGTAGCTGCTGGTTCGTGCGTGGTGTCTGCTGAAAGGACTGCACTGCTGATTTGTATGTGGTGTTTGTTACTGGACTGAACTGCTGATATCCTGACAACAAAGATTGGACTTAGCCCCAAAGAACTATTTCTAAACAGGTCTACTTCCCCCGTGTCCTAATAAGTTTCCCTTCCACTACCTCTGCTGGGTGGTTGGCTAGAGGAGATGTTGAACCCTTATTAAAAGTAGGTTGAGAAAATTTTATGCCTACATGAGACCGTTGTGCAGTATGCTGTGGACAGCTGTGGTTTGGTGTTTAAATGTAGAGGTCAGAGGACAGCCTAGAGAGGTGGTTCTCCCTTTCCATCAAATGAGGATTCAACTGACGTCATCAGTCTTAGCAGTATTTACGTTTATCCACTGAGCAATCTTGCCAGGCCAATATTTCATCTCTTGAGAACTCTTTATTTCATTAACTCCTTTATGGATTGGACTGTTTGATTTCTTGTTTCTTTTTTCTCTTAATATCTGCATACTACAGATAATATTCTGTCAGATGCATAGCTAGCAAAGATTTTCTTCCACTCTAGAGTTTGTCCTTCATTCAGTTAACCATTTCCTTTGCTCTGAAAGAATTCTTTAATTTCATTTTGTGCCATTTGTTAATTGTCAGAGTTGTTTCCTGAGCACTTGGAGTCCAGTTCAGGATGGGACTGTGCTTGTGTCGACAGTGTTTTCTCTGCTTATTCCTTTAACTGGTTCAGAATTTCAAGTCTTACATTAACGTCTTTGATCCCATTGGAGTTAGATTTTTAGAGGGTAGAAATAGAGATTAATTTTCATTCTTCTACAAGTGGGTAACTAATTTTCCCAATGCCACTTGTTGAAGAGGCCAACTCTTCTCCAGTGTATAATTTTGGCATCTTCATCAAAAATCACAGGTTCCAACTATGTGAATTTCTATCTGGACCCTCTGTTCTGCTTGGTTGTTTTGTACCAGTGCTGTGCTGTTGCTGTTATTTTTGTTGCTGTTGCTGTTGCTGTTGTTGTTGCTGTTGCTGCTTCTGTTGTTGTTGCTGCTTCTGTTGTTGTTGCTGTTGTTGCTGTTGTTATTGTTGTTGCTGCTGTTGTTATTGTTGTTGCTGCTGCTGCTGCTGCTGCTGCTGCTATGTCCCAGGTATGTGATATTCTATTATTTGTTATTCATTTTGTTCAGGATTGCTTTGGCTAGCAAGGATATTCTGTGCACCCATATAAGTTTTAAGATTGTTTTTTCTGTTTCTGTAAAAAGGGGCAAAGAACTTTTGATAGTTGCCATTGACTTTGTAGATTGTTCTTGGTCAAATAACCATTTTCACTCCTTAGTTCTTCGAATCCATGAGTGTGAACTCTCTTCCCATCTTCTACTATTGCTTCTTCAGTGTCATTTTTTTTTTTTTGGTACTTTAAAGTTGTCATCACAGAGGTCTCTCGGTTCTTTGGTTAGATGTATAGATATTTTGTTTCATTTATTGGTAATTATGAATAGTATCGTTTCCCTGATTTCTTTCCCAGCACCTTCATTATTGTTACCTTTGGAGGGCCATTGATTTTTGTATGTTAATTTTATATCCTACCATTTGCTGAAAGTATTTCTCATATGTAAGAGTTTTTGGTAGAGTCTTTAGGTTTCTCTTACATATTGAATTGCATCATCTGCAAATAAGTAATACTTTGGCTTCTTCCTCTGTGTTTCTTTTGTTCATTTTTTCTGTCATGCTATAGAGATGGCTTTAAGCACTACATTGAGTAACAGAGGGGAAAACAGACACTTGTCACTGACTATGGTGGAAATGTTTTGTGGTTCCCTCATTTTCTATGATTCTGGATAAAGATTTGTTGTCCATAGCTTTCACTGTGCTTGGATATATCCCCTCCACCCCTAGGCTCTCTCGACTTTCATAAGGATGGAGTGTGATTTATATTTTGTTGGGATATGTTTCCTCCATCTCTAGTCTATCCGCACTTCTACCATGAAAGAATGTTGGATTTTCTCACAAAGTTTTGCTGCATCTTGTCTTAGGGTTTTACTGCTGTGAACAGACACTATGACCAAGGCAACTCTTATAAGGACAATATTTAACTGGGGCTGGCTTACAGGTTCAGAGGTTCCGTCCATTATCATTAAGGCAGGACCATGACAGCATCCAGACAGGCATGGTGCAGGAAGAGCTGAGAGTTCTACATCTTCATCTGAAGGCTGCTAGCAGAATATTGGCTTCCAGATAGAGAGGACTAGGGTGTAAAAGTGATACACCTACTCCAACAAGGCCACACCTCCAAATAGTACCACTCCCTGGGCCAAACATATTCAAACCATGACACATGTCTTTAGATGAATGTGTGATTTCTGACCCTGAGTCTGTTTATGTAACATATTACATTCACTGATTACTATATGCTAACTCATCCCTCATGTTTACAACAAGATCAGCTTGAGCAAGGTGGTTGATCTTTTTTAAGTTTGTGAATTCAGTTTTCAAGTTGTAAGAGTATTCACATCTGTGTTAATCAGCAAGGTGGCTGGATAACTTTTTTGGTATGCCTTATTTGGTTTGGTACCAGGGTAATACTGGCTTCATCAAATAACTTGAGAGCATTTCTACTTTATGAAGTACCTTGAGAAACATGTTGATTCTCTGAAGATCTAGTAAAATTCACCAGCGAATCCATCTGGGCCTAGACCTTTTTTTAGATATGAGACTTTATTTTCTTTCAAATTATTGCTTCAATCTCATTACTTGGAGTGGTTCTGTTTACATTGTTTTCATATCCTGGTTTAATTTTGGTAGGTCACATACACCTGGAATGTCATTCCTTTGGTACTTCTAGATTTAGTGGAATACAACTCTTTAAAGTATATCCTTATGATTTTCTGAATTTCATTGGTATTTGTGATAGAATCCCTAATTTTATTAATTTGGGTCTTCTCTTTCATTAGTTTGACTAAGGCTTCATCAATCTATTATATATTCAAAGAATCATTGATTTACTTCATTGATTCTTTGTTGCTTATTTTCATTTCATTAATTTCTGTCCTGTTCTCAGTTACGTTTTTCCATCTACTGATTTGCAATTTGGCTTCTTTTTTCCAAGGGCACAAGGTCTACTGTTGAGCTGTTTATTTGAGAGCACTCTGATATTTCAGTGTAGGCAGTTGTATCTACAAATGTCTCTTTCACTGTTTCCCATAGATTTAGACATGTTGTATTTTCATTTTCACTTGATTCAGGAAATTCATTTTGGTCCTTACTATTTCTTCGGAAATTCATTCATCACACAATAGTGTGCTGTTCAATCTCCAAGAGTTTATGCATCGTCTTGTTTACTTCTAGACTTGCCCCATTGTGGTCAGGTAAAATACAAGAAGTTATTTCTAGTTTCCTGTATTTAGTAAGACTTGCTCTGTGTCCTGTCATATGAGAGTCAGTCTAAAAGCTGAAGAGAAGAATATGTATTCTCCAGTGTTTGGGTAGAATGTTCTGTACATGTCTGTTAGGTCTATTTAATCTTTGATGCCATTTAACTAAGATGTCAGAATTACCTGCCTGTCTTAAGGTTTTGTTGCTCTGGACAGATACCATTGACCAAAGCAAGTCTTATAAAAGATAACATTTAACTGGGGCTGGCTTACAGGTTCAGAGACTCAGTCCATTATCATCAAGGTGGGAACATGACTGCATTCACTCAAATGTGAGGCTGAAGGCTGAGGTTTTTACCTCTTGTTCCAAAGACAACTTTGAGACGACTGACTTGCAGGCAGTTAGGACGAGGGTAGCCCATGTCCATGGTGAGACACTTTCTCCAACAAGGGCACACCTCCAAATAGTGCCACTCATTGGGCCAAGCATATTCAAACCACCAAACTGCCTATTGGTGAAAGTGACATACTGAAGTCACTTACCATTGTAGTGCTGAAATTGATTGGTATCCTTACACTTACTAGTATTTGTTTTATGAAATTGGGTACACCAGTGTTTGTATGGTTAAAATCATGATCTCCTCTTGATGGATTATCCCTTTAAGCATTATGTAATGAACTTCTTTTATCTTCTGACTCTCAGTGTGGCTTGAAGGCCATGTTTGCTTGTTTCTGGTTCTCATGTGCTTGGAGCCTGCTTTCCTTCTTTCCCCCTAAAGTTGTGTCTATCTTTGATGATGATAAATAAACAGAACTTGTTCTTTACTCCTGTCTGCTAGACTGCATCTGTTGACTTGTGAACAGAGACAATACATATTCAGTTATTATTGCAAGCTGTGTTCTAATTCCTGTAATTCTTTGCACTTTATGGTATTTGGTTTTCTATTCCATGTTTGTCTGCTGCTATTCTGGGTGCCTTTTTTTGTGGCCCATATATGTGTCTTCATTCTCTTCAGTGTAAATAATTCCTCCAAGTTCCTCCTATGAAGCCAGGTTATTGGCCATAAATTCCTTTAGACTCTTTATCAGAGAAAGCTTCTTCTTCTCCAAGTCTGACAGATAGTTTTCCTGGGAATGGTTGTCTCCATTGGCAATTGTCACATCTGAAAGTAACATTATTGCAACTCTTCCTGGTTTTCAAAGTTTCTGTTAAGAAATCTGCTGTGATTTTGATGGGGCCATATTTATACGTAACTGTCATGTTCTCTCTTGCAGCTTCCATAGTGTTCATCTTAGGACAATAATGTGACCTGAAGAGGTGCTTGTCTGGTGCTATAAATGACTCCTGTACCTGGATGGGCATCTCTTTCCCCACAGTTAGGGAGTTTTCTACTGTAATTATACTGAAGATGTTTTCTGTGCCTTTAGAATGAAATTCTCCACCTTGTCTATAACCATGGTTTGTGGATTTGGTGTTTTTATAGTGTCCATTGATCTTAAATGCTATGTTCATGCTTTCTTAATAATATATCTTTGTCCTTACCCACTTTATCTTCAAACGCTGACAGTCTGTCTTCTCCCTGGTTTGCTCTATCAGAGGTATTCCCACAGAGCCTCTTGTTTGACTTTTTTTTTAGTCCAATTCGAGTATTTAAATTTGATTTTTTCCAGAACTTGTATATCTTTATTGATTTTCATTTTCCTATCCTGTATCAACTTTCCTATTTTGTCTGGCTGCTTTATGTAGTCTCTCAGAGTCCTGTAAGAGTGTATTTGTATTCTCTAGGAGTCCTGTAAGAATATATTTGTGCACTATGTTCTTTTTACATATTTACAATTGTCCTCTTGAATTCTTTGTCTTAGATTTCCTATAAATCATCCTTGTTGGAAACCATTACCATGGAATTAGTAACTGGAGAAGCAGGAATTGTGCTACCTTAGGTTTTCACATTTTGGGTGGTCTTACCTTGGAATTTGTGATTCTGGAGTTAAATCATTGGTTGGATTTTTAAGCCACTCTTATTTTTTCAGTGGACGAGTCTTCAATATTGAAGATGAATAAGCTTGTAGGAGGGTTGGGATGGCATTTTTTCTGCTATACTACTGTTTGAGACACCAGGTTCCATCTCCAATATTCTACTAAGAGTGAAACGCTGTCTGAAAAACTATCACTATCAAAGTGCAGGTGCATGTGAAAATACAGTAATGTTCAAATAATAAGCAACTACTTCTGTCTTAAGCTTGGCTCTCTCTAGTTACTCTGTCACTGGGAATAGAGAGCTCCTGACTGTGCCAATTCCCCCAAGAAGGACTCTAGATTTTTCCTGCCCTATTTTTCAGTGTTTTCTGTTTTACTTTGCTGTTAGAGATTTTGGCCATCACCCAGCATCCTGGGAGAAATTATGCAGATTCTTGCAGGGCGTGCCTGCATGGTCTACCATCTTGGATCCATTTAAAGCCTTAAACACTAACTTCTAGTTCCTGCTCTGCCTCTGGGGGGGAGGGGTCTGAGGAGGCCAAGAAGACTTTAGATGCTCTGGAACTGAAATTATAGGCAATTGTAAGACGCCTAACATGGATGCAGGGAATAGAATTCTAGTCCTTGGGAAAGCAGCAAAAGTTCATATATACATATATATATATATATATATATATATATATATATA
>NW_021604678.1:3620715-3629638 GCF_004785775.1 Grammomys surdaster
CCCCCCCCATTAATCCCCTATCCCATCCCTCCTCCTCCTTTTTTGCTTTTATATTGTTTAAATTACATGCAAGTATTAAGGTCAGTTCTAGGTTGAGGAACTAGCAACACAACAGATGCAAATAGTTCAGGAACAAGCAAGACAATAAACCCAGATAATCAAAGAACAGGAAGGGCAATAAACAGAGTTCTGCATTCACTCCAGTGATCAATGTTTCTAAGGGCTTATCAGGATGACCAGCACCTACTTCCCCGTTCTAATCCAAAGTCATTTTCATGCCTGAAGCCTACTTCTTTGTTCTAGCTTAAGATTTAGATTCCTGCCTATAATTACTTCTTTGTTCTAGCCTACTGTCAGATTCCTGCCTGCAGTCCATTTCCTTGTACTTGGCCGTTGTCAGATTCCTATCAGGCAGTCTCAAAAGCATAAACCAGACAACCGCTGAGCCATCTCTCCAGCCAGCAACAAGAGTTCTTAACCTCTGAGCCCTCAAGAATCAATTTTTAAAAATCTAAAAAGATGACTATCATATAAATATAGTATGAATACACAGCCAACATGTATTTAAGTCAACAATGATAGAATCAGCAGGAAGGACAATAAAGCTATTTCAAAGGATTGTAGACATTACAGGAAGTTGCTGGTGTAAAATTTCTAAATCCGTAACATGATGGGATAGGATCCATACCCGTTAGTGTCTTATACTACAATGGAATGTCTGCAGCTAGCATTTTACCACATAGAAATTATGCTCATTATTACGAATCAAAATTCCCATTCTACCAGCCAGGGGTCAGCCCCATCTTTATCTGTCTTCTACACTTCCACAGTAGAATTATCGTAAGCCACAGTGAACAGTATATCATACAGAGATACCCATCCCTAGAAAAAGAATTGGTGCTATGACTTGACGAGTCACCTTTTTTCCTATGTCCAAAATGTCAATTTTTTCTTGGCCTATCAGTACTAGAAATACTAATACATACTGCTTTGTTACGAGATGTAGTTACTGACAAGGGGTATGTAGAAGTGCTTGGCACTGCAAAGCACCAACCAAATGTAACTCCCGCTTGCTTCCCGCTGGTTTTCAATCAGCCACAGCTACATACCTGGCTGCTTGCTGCTGCTGCTTATCTACTCTCCAGGAGGTGTCATCCTCTGACTCGTCAATCCCCCTCACCGTTCCCTTCACCTCATAAATCACAAGACCTTTCTATTTCTTTCCTTGATATCTCTCTTCCCTTTAGTTAAACTTCAGCTTTCGTGTCATAGAACCTCTTTCCTAATTATTCAGGATAAGTGTTGCACCTTGCTACTAAGATTGCAGTCTCCCTCATCCAGACAGCTTTCCTCAGCTCAGCACAAAATGGAGGACTCCCTTTTCTTAGTGAGGAGCGCGACCCCCACACACTCATGTGATCCATGGAGAAATTACAGATTCAATTTCCTGGAATGCTTCACCATGCAAATGAAGTATCTCCAGTACCTTAAGCCTCAGCCAATGAAACTTCACCCCAAGAAGAATCTCTTTCCATTCTCCAAGGTTCATGTATATAGCCCTGGTTTATCCCAAATAAAGTATACTCATACAAGCCCACCCCAAATAAAGGTTTGTGCACAAGCTAAGATTGACTCAGAGAGCTGTTTCATTGAAGACCCTTGGAGAAGACCTCCCCCCCCACACACACCCTAGACACATTCACTCCCAGACAGAGTGGGATCCTGCAGATCCCACCCATTCTGGACTTTGCTTCATCCTTCCAGTCCAGGGTGCAGGAGCCTCTGGACACCCTGGGAAGAAGGAAATGGAGGATGCAGAACCACAGCTGGACTCCAACATGCATACCACAGAGACAGACACCCATCCCTTTACTTACCTGATCCCCAGAGACCCTTTATTTCCTCAGTCCTAGCATGTATGTGAGTTCATGCACCCCTCTCCCTGCTGTTGGTACTGGGGACCTAGTCAGGCCTCTGTGTGCTTAGTATATACTCTACTCCTGAAAGAAACTCTTTACTCATTATTTTTTGAACAGGACTCATTAAGTGTCCTGTGTTCATTTATATATGCCAGTAATTAACATATTAGAGAATTTCAATAAATAGTGAAATGAACACATAGAAATAAAGTAAGCTAGTCAGCAGAATAAAGTGTGAGTGCAAGGCCAGCCTTGGCTAGGCACAGTGGCACATACTTTTAATACTTAGAGGCAGAAGCAGGTAGAGCAGATACAGTAATATGAGTTCCAGCACAGCCTGGTCTATATAGCTAGTCCTAGGCAGCATGGGCTAAACAGTGAGACCCTGTCATCTTTAACAAACAACACTGGGGTGAGCCAGCAGGAAAGGGCACTTACTGCCAAGCAGACAACCTGAGTTTGATTCCAGAAACCTACATGGTAAGAGAGGAGAAAACCAACTCCTGAAAGCCACCCTCTGTCCTTCAGTCTCAAGCATGCCAGCATGAACACACACACACTAATACATACATACATACATACATACATACATACATACATACATACATAAATGTAACTTTTAATATTAAATTCAAAACCATTATTAAAAGTCATAACGAAAGAGAAATTCTAATTCAGGGAGGGAAGGGAAATAAAAGGACCATATATATCTGTCTTAATCAGGGTTTCTATTCCTGCACAAGCCTCATGACCAAGAAGCAAGTTGAGGAGGAAAGGGTTTATTCAGCTTACACTTCCACATTGCTGTTCATCACCAAAGGATGTCAGGACTGGAACTCACACAGGGCAGGAACTTGGAAGCAGAAGCTAATGCAGAGGCCATGGAGGGATTACTTACTGGCTTGCTTCTCCTGGCTTGCTCAGTTTGCTTTCTTATAGAACCTGGGACTACCAGCCCAGGAATGGCACCACTCACAATGGGCCCTCCCACCCTTGATCACTGACTTACAGCTGGATCTCATGGAGACATTTCCTCAAGGGAGGCTCCTTTCTCTGTGATAACTCCAACTGTGTCAAGTTAACACACAAAACCAGCCAGTGAAATATCAAACAGAAGCACAGCAAGAATCTCAGATGTCATGCTTTTTTCCCAACTCATTATGCTCACAACAAATGTAAGGAGTAAAAACAATTCACTCCACACCACAACGACCAGTAACAAAGCAGGGGCACCAACATCGCCCGGCCATGCAGAAACGCTGTGGGGAGAAGATTGGGAATAAGCTGAAGTCCCTTAGACAGCAAGGGTGCTGGGCACTGAGGCACTTCTCCATTAAGCTTTCAAGGTGAGACATAGAAGTAGAGGGACAATATTCTTGTTCATTGTCCCCTGGGCCCATGCCCGTTCAGCTTACATCTGAGTAATAAGGTCTCCCACATGCTGTCATTCTCTAGAAGTCCTTGACTCTTCACAGCAGATGTGTGGGAAATGGAGGATGAAGGTTTGCTTTTCCTTAGAAGATGGAGAAAGGCTAATTTCCTCCTCCCTCCCCTCTTCCCCCCCCCACACACACATTTCAAACTCATCCATCAGATCTGGGGGAAGTACCACACTCAAACAACATGAATAAAACCCTTTATATTAAATTCCTGTGGGCGAACTCTGCAGATGAAGCCAAACACTCGGATCCTAGCAAGTTAAATGGTTTGCAAATCACAATGTGCCGCACCCTTCAGATGTACCCAGACGTAAAATAAATCACCTACTATTATCATAGCAGTATTTAGGAGATTTGCAAGTACATCAGAATTAAAGGGCTTGCTTCAGAACAATCTGCATATATATTTATATCTGTGTGAATTCATATCTTGGGTCTCCAGCCACTGGGAAACAAATGACTAATTTTTCATTTACATTAGGCTATAATAGATTGGTAGGGACGCTGGGACAAGGAAGGAAGACTGGAATGTTGAGGAAGAAGGGAGAGAAGACAGGGGATGCTTCCACTGAATTCCCAATACACAGAACCAGAAACAACACAGTAAGGAGATGGCTTAGTTGTGCTGGTCTGTGCCAGGCCCTTCTGGCATAGAAAGGTCATGGAACCAGGTATGAATTCAAGATATTCTGATTGATAGTGATTCCATATGAGAGAGAGAGAGACCTTCATGACAAACAGAGAGAGACAGAGGGAGAGACAGAGACCTTCATATCTTCCTATCTGTAGTTCCCAGTGTAAACTTGGAGGACCACTATAGGAATCTGATCGTCTGTGAGTCTTGTTATTTGAAATAATATCATGGACACAGAGGAATAATGCACGGATATGGAGGGAAACCTGTATATACACAGGCAAATGCCACATGTATGATCATGTGTGCTGTATATTCCATCCATACAGACACACGACTCTTATCTCAAAGGGGATGAGAAATTATGGTTGTTAATAACAACCCAAGTTACCCCATATTCCAAGTTCCAATAAGATAACCATTTCAGGAAGTTTTATAACAACAAGACAAAGAAAGTCACCGATCAAGGTGCTTATAGACACGTTGTCTATATGGAGGCATCAGGGATATGACTTGAATGTATTAAAGCAAGTCACTCAGAGGCCTCGGGTGCCATCTGATGGCACTCACAGCCATTGTTAGTGGCAGCTGGTGGTCTGTTAATACACCGCAAATGTTCTGACCTGTTAATCACAAGAGTGTCAGGTAGACACAATGTACAGGGGAAGAAGTGGCTAGTGATGGCTAAAAATAGCCCAAGATAAACTGTAATTAGGCTTTGGACCTGCAACATTCCAGTGTCGCCAAAATCATTGAACTTCTCTTTGGCATGGCAGAAGGTAGTGTCTGGCTCTTTCCAGAAATTTTTGTTCACAATACCTATGTACACGTGTCTATCTGTATGTATAGGTGTGTACGTATAGACATCCATGCATTCGTTACATCCATGCATCCATACCTACTATATGTTCATGTGTGTGTATATACCTCTATACTTGTCCACATACTCATGGATTTTTTTTTTATATATATATATATATTTATATATATATATGCATTGTGTGTACATACATATATAAGCTATTACCAAACAAGCAAAAACTGCTAGGAGCTTACACTTCACACCATTTTCTTTCACCTTACACCTTCATTCTGCTTTATATCTTTCTCCCACTAGTATGTATTGGAAAACAACCTGGCAAGATTAGAACTTAAAACTGACACAACACAAATTATAGAACAATTGACTCTACAATGTAAATTCCCATAAGAGAGTTTGCATATGTGTGGAATTTGGAAGAGCAGAAGCCTCTGATCCACTCAATGCTAGATCACCTGCAGGCTCAGCTGCTGCCCCTTGACACGTCAGTGAGCCACCTGTGCATGATTCCCAGTAAGAGCGGCCACAGCACACATGCCTTTCCCAGTGCAGCCCACCCTGACCTTCCAGCATCACCCCCAAGGCCTGATCCAGAACCACAGAGAGAAGGGAACTCTGGGGAACAGACCAACCTAGCTGCCCAGAATAGTGCAAGCCTCCACGTCCATGGTGACATTTCCCACATCTGACATTTATGTTCTTTCCATGTTCCTTCTAGTTATGAGTCATGTCACAGACCCATGATGGAACAGCGGGGAGCATTCCGCTTACTTTGGCAATATAGATAAAGTCAATGATTTCTATTTTCAACTCCCAGATTAAATGGGAAAAAATTTAAGCTCATGATGCTTCTGTATTTTAGCCAAAGGCTATTTCTCTAGTAAAAATATCAGCTGTGCATTTCTCAAACCTTGAAAATTCCAGGAGCAAATCCTTCATTCTCCAGAAACCAAGGGGCCAAAAGCAGGTTGTTGAGCTTAGAGCACTGGAGATCACTTAAATCTTCCTTGTCACCCACGTAACTAAAAACACTCCTTTTATACATATAACTATTTACTGTAACTGAACTTCATTAGTGTGAAAGATATTACTTCATCTTAAGTATTGAGGTCTTACAAATATAGAGAACTCGAAAGTGGATGACAGTTTCCTTTGTCAAGCACATTAAACTCTTATCTCTGTTTGATTTCTCCAGATTGCGAAGCACACATTATCCAGAGTGTGACATTCTGAGTCTCTTCGCCGACCTGTAAAGTCAACAGTTATAGTGCTAAAGTTTAATCAGTCCCATAAAATGTAACTCAGAAAGTGACCTGGTGTCATGCCTGAAGTACACCTCCTACATTAAAAAGCACTCCCAGCTGCAAACGCAGCAGTGTTATTGGAAGAGACAACTAATAGCTACCTGGACAAGGATGGGGAAAGGGGAGGGAGGGGAAGAAAAAGTGGAGGAGGAGGCCACACAAATCCCATTTTCCAGCATCTCCCTTAGGAGACACGTCGCATAGATGAATGCACGGGTTGAATAGCAACGCGCTTTTCCATTATTACGAGCAGAGGGAGCCATGCATTTCACAGTGAAACCAGACAGCATTTCCTTCTGGCACACACCAAAGATCCCCACATGGTAATACCTGATCAGGGGTCAAAGGCAAAGGGAAATTTCAGCACTGCACCCACAAACTATGCATGAATAAATAAAACTCTGAGTGACCATTACACATACCAAAAACATAACCTCTTCTGAGGTCACACACATTCATCATACACTGTACATCGCCAGTTTTCCATTGTTGTTGTTGCTCCTGGTTTGGGTGGGTTGTTTTGCTTTGTTTTGACAGGACCTCACTGTGTCACTCTGGCTGGGCAATGTTGAATGGGTTAGCCTTAAATTCACGGAGCTCTGCCTGCCTCTACCTTCTGAGTGCTAAGATTAAAACTACGCACCACTAAGCCAAGCTTATACGCTAATGACTTTCGTGAGTAAGAACTTGCTGTTTGTTAGAACTGGAAAGGCAAGCTTTAGAAAGCACCATTAAACCAAGCAATGCAGCCTAATCTTATACTATGAAGGGTAACCAGTTCAAGGCCAGCCTGGGCTACATAACAAATAAAAAGATGATGTTAGGTAAAACACTACCACTTTAGTGGAAACATCCACAGTACATGCACAAGTATCTATCTTTCTGTATCCAAAAGCCTCTGGGAACAACTGGATGTTCATCTTGCCAGACATTTTTCTAAGCCTTCACAGTATATACAACTGTGAAGTACCTTTGTAGCCTCTGGTCCTGTATAAAAACTCAAATGGACACCCACCCATTCAGCTTCTCTTAGGTCATTTTATATCCCGTGTGTGTGTGTGTGTGTGTGTGTGTGTGTGTGTGTGTGTGTGTGTGTAAATGACCCCATTTGGTTCATAGAAAATGCACATAGCCATCCAGAGACTGTCCCACCTGGGGATCCATCCCATATACAGACACCAAACCCAGACACTATTGCGGATGCCAAGAAGTGCATGCTGACAGGAGCCTGATATAGCTGTCTCCTGAGAGGCTCTACCGGAGCCTGAAAAATACAGAGGTGGATGCTCACAGCTAACCATTAGACTGAGCATGGAGTCCTCAATGGAGGAGTTAGAGAAAGGACTGAAGGAGCTGAAGGATTTGCAACCCCATAGGAAGAACAACAATATCAACCAACCAGAACCCCCAGAGCTCCCAGGGATTAAATCACCAACCAAAGAGTACACATGGAGGGACCCATGGCTCCAGCTGTATATGTAGCAGAGGATTGCTTTATCTGGCATTAGTGGGAGGGAAGGTCATTGGTCCTGTGAAGGCTCCATGTCCCATTGTAGGGGAATGCTAGGGCAGTGAGATGGGAGTGGGTGGGTGGGTGGGGGAGCACCCTCACAGAAGCAGGGGAAGGGGTTATGAGATGGGGGTTTACAGAGGGGAAACCAGGAAAGGAAATAACATTTGAAATGTAAATAAATAAAATATCCAATAAAAAGAAGAAGTTTATACACGTCAAAAAAGAAAAAAGAAAGAAAGAAAATGCACATGATGCACATGGATCTTCTGGAACCATTAGTCTCAGAAATGAGGTCAATTAAAACTTCCCCATAGGCTCGCCTGGCAGCCACCTCCGCCCACCCACCCACCCATCCCACCACCACCACCACCACCACCCCCTGCCATTCCTCAGATGGGAGCCAGACATCAGCTAAGCACATCTCCCATTTCCAGGACACACCCATGCTTTCCAAGTGTCTCCACTGAAAACATGACTGAGTAAGCACAAGGTGAGAAGCAAGAAGCAGCCACCCTCATCTGTCTAGAGCAGTGGTTCTCATCCTTTCAAGACTGTGACCCTTTAACACAATTCCTCATGTTGTGGTGACCCCCAAGCAGTAAATCATTTTATTGTTTCTTCATAACTGTAATTTTGCTAGTGTTGCGAATCACAATATAAATATCTGATGTGTAGGATATCTTACATTCAACCCCTGTGAAAGGGCCATTTGACCCCAATGGAATCATATGACCCACAAGTTGAGAACCACTGGTCAAGAAGGAGAGAGGGAGTGGAAATCACATCACAGAGGGAGTTCTGTCCAGAGAGCATTTTGTAAACCTGCCTTCTGTCTCTACCCTGGGACTTTCTTATACTGTCAAGGAACGAAGATGTTTCAGAATCATCCACCTGACTCCCATCCCACTCTCGTTAATGTTGTAAGATCATCAATCTTTTCTTACTAGTCTAGTTCTGATATCTACCAACTTAAACCCTTGCCTGAAACAGTCATTCTAACATGGCCTTGTGCATTTACATAGACATGTGCGCACACATGAGCGTGTCTTACATTGTTCATACAAAGGCGATCATTTCTTAAATTCATATCTCAGTTTTACAGAATGATTAATAACTAAGCATTGCAGCTAATCGGGAAATTCTTTTTTCAATAAAACTATTAAAGTATAACTATTTGGGGGCTGGAGAGATTTCTCAGTGGCGCTTGCTACTCTAGAAGAAGACCCAGGTTCAACTAATTCCAGCACTCACATGGTGGCTCACAACCATCTGTAAGCCCAGTTCAACTAATTCA
>NW_021604678.1:3629648-3649123 GCF_004785775.1 Grammomys surdaster
TTCAACTAATTCACATGGTGGCTCACAACCATCTGTAAGCCCAGTTCCTTTGGAGCCAACAGGCTTGCAGGTGGTGCAGGCAAAACATTCATAAACATAAGGTAAAAGAAACTAACTAAATGTTTAAATGTTTAACTAAATGTTTAAAGTGTAACTATTCAAGTGACTTGATTCAGATAAGGTGACAGCTTATATATGCTTTCATCATCTCTATTTTTCATTTAGCACAATTGGGGAAAATCAAGGCAATTGGAAGTAAAAATCAACCTGGGTCAATATAGGTTTTTATCCATTGTATGCTTCCTTTCTTTACAAAACAAAACTCATGTTTATTTTTTCTGAGAGAAAAACAATGTTTTGCCAACTTTTAAGAAATCCTGTCCACAGCTCCATTTTCACTCTAGAGGCTGATTCCTGCAGTTCCTTCTTAGTAAGTCAGTTCTGAGATCTCCAGTGTCTTATAGTGTGGTGATCCCTGGCTTTTATTGTAAAGCAAGAGCAACTTGTTTCTCTACACCAGGAGCAGAAGAGTTAGGAAGCAGCCCGCATAATGTTCTGTACAGGAATATTTTGAGGTACCTAAAGGAAACATTCGCTGAGAGCCTGGTTTTATGTGTTCAATAACCATATGTTCCTTTGTATGTGGATAATGTATGGTGTAACAGATACCTGCAATGATTCCAAAAGAAGGCAATTATCGACACAAGGGGCTTTTACTGATTAGACTCTGAATGGCTCAAACATGACCAGAACTCCAATTGGGTATTATTAAGGGTCTGCTTTGATTCCTGGGTATTTGTTCTTTTGTATACAACAAATTTCTGAAAAACACACATGCTCTCCCATTTTCAAGGAGACACTGTATCATTCAAGATACAAAACTGGTTTATGTTTAAAAAATTTTTTTCTTAAACTTGTTCTCTTCCAAGTACTTCTCATACATGAAATAAGAACGTTAATTCAAACTAAATCCTCTAAGCTACGTACGTAGTGGGAAATGTGCCTCTTGTGGGTGGATGAGTGGAAATGAGGAAAGCACTCTTCCAGTGCAGGTGAAGACAGGGAATCGTAGACAAAGCAGAAGGAAAATTTATTCTATCCCAAAAAGAAAGGGCAAAAATAAATTAGCTAACAATAAAAAAAAATCTCCTCAATGATTATGTAAAAAAAAAAAAGCAGTATCTTACTTGGTCTCACATTCCCCAGTATAGTCAGGGGTGTAGGAGGTGTGGGGTGCAGGAGGCATGGGTGGGGTGCAGGAGGGACGGGAGATCATTAAGCAGAGACTAAAGTTATTGATGTCTAGAAAGCTTACCTTTCCCTCAAGGTTATATAACTATTAGGTTACCTTCATTCAACATGTTTTTATGTGCTGACCCCTCAGTTCAAATAATGTGATATTATAAAGAATGAATGTATAATTACTGCATATTGAGTGATCAGCAAAAGTCTTGCTACAGTGGTAGCACTTAAATTCTAGTCCATACTCAGTGAGCCAAGAAAGATCAATGGAAAAGCAGAGGCTATGGATGTAGAGGCCTTGAAATAGGGCAGAACTGTATATTCGAGAACTGAAGTTCACGGTGTTGGAGAGATTCTACAAGGAGTGCTGTCATAGGCAGCCTCCAAGACGGGGTTCAATGGTGTAGGTCTGCTCCTCTCGTTTTTTGTGTAGTCTTCTCTATTGGAAGTCCCCAGATAGCCATTCTAGAAGAGAAATAGAATACAGCATAAATGGTGGCCCAAGGTTGTGGCATATGCCTCTAATCCCAGCACTCAGGAGGCAGAGGCAGGTAGGTCTCTGTGAGTTCGAGACCAGCCTAGTCTACAGAGAGAATTCCAGGACAGCCAGGGCTACACAGTAAAACCTTGTACTGAAAAGAAAAAGAAAAGAAGGGCGAGAGAGAGAGGAAGGAAGGAAGGAAGGAAGGAAGGAAGGAAGGAAGGAAGGAGGGAGGGAGGGAGGGAGGGAGGGAGGGAGGGAGGGAAGGAAGGAAGGAAGGAAGGAAGGAAGGAAGGAAGGAAGGAAGGAAGGAAGGAAGCAAGCAGGCTGAACAGATGTCTCAGTGGTTAAGAGCTCCTCTTCCAGCACCACACGGCAGCTCACACTGTCTGTAATTCCAATTCCAGAGATCCAACACCCTCACACAGACATGCATGCAGCGAAAAAACCAGTGTACACAAAATAAAAATACAATCTTAATTTAATAAATTGTCACTTCTACCTTGGGTGTTCTTGCTTTCTCTCTGTGATTAATAGATAAAGCCAGGTGTCCTCTCATGAGGGCCCAAGGCAGCCTATGAAAAATTTACCTGCCAACCAGGTGAGTGAACTTGGAAGCAGATTCAGCCTAGTCAAGCCCAGTGTGGCTGCAACACTTTGATTACGATCCCAAAATAATCCCCCTAGTACTGTAGCCCATTAATTTATAATAATTTCATGCAAGAATAACTAATAAAAGTCCTAAATCACTGGTGGATTCTGTATCCTGTACTACTAAATCATCTTGGAAATTCTTTTGTATTGTATGTCATTGACCCTTCATTTAAAATTCTATCATACTCAATTGCCGTTATATTGACACATGGCTAGGCTGTGTATAATAACATTTTCAGGACCTGGAAAGAATACGGATGGAATCTCACATATTTATAAATATTTAAAAGTTCCAAATGAAGCTAGCTAGATACTTATTAAAATGTTCTTTATTCTCTGTCTTGACAGAAGTGCCCTAAGAGTCTAGAAAACCAAGTTGCCAAATTTAAAACTAGCAGACATTTAGGAGATTAACATGTTGTTGAAGGAAGTCCAGGCCCCCGTCCCTAGAGCACAATGAAATGTTCAGAGAAGGAAATCGAGTCTTAGTGACAGAACTTGTTCGTTTGTTGGTTTTACTGTGACCAACTGATGATATAGAATCCATTGGGTTTTCCATCTGGAAAACAATTACCTAGCCTTTGCAATTTACTAGTTGTTTATAGTTGGTCTAGTTTGGACCGATGTATCAAAATGAGCACTATTCAAATTATATGCTAATTTACAATTACACACAGCTACCCATGGGTGTGTTTCATGTTAACCTGAAGCAGAACTAACATATTAATTAAAATGAAATTCATAGAAACAACCAGCTTAGCATTCCTTTGGCCTTATTCAGAGAGAGATGGCAGAAATGTCTTGAGAGGAAATACATTGGCTCATGTTTGCAATCAAGCTGCAGATGGATGTAATTCTCTCACTAAATCTGACTGGGAAATCAAGGTGATTCACAGAAAACATCAGCTCCCCATGAAGTTACAAGGAAAGCCGGTATGCTTCCAGGAATTTTAATGTGTGAATTTGGTCTATTCTCCTGAACAGTTTAGCCCTCTATTCTCAAACTGTTCATTGTAAGCTACCTCAGTGGAAACCCCAGGGAAAACTAAAAAACAATCAAGAATTTAAATATAACAACAGCAAAACTATTTCTTTTGTGCTGCATAACATAACTTCTGGTATAACCTCCCATATATACCACATTTTGAAATTTTCTGTATTCCAACTTGTGATTATTTATTTATCTAGCCAGTGATTTAGTGTCAGAATTTTGAATTTATCATGTAATAAAATTACATGACAACCTCATCAAGGGTTACTATGCAATGCCTTACAATTTTTTAAAATAATTCATTGGTAGTTGGCTTTTATAAGTTGACCCCAATAATCTTTAGAACTTCTAAGTAGATGCCAAGATGTTAATATCAGCATAAGTTATTTGGCCTTCCCAAACATAACACAATAGAGTAAGATATATTTTAACTGCATGTTGAAAATATTCAGGATAGGAACCATAATGTTGTATCTGAAATATCAAAATTTTATACTTTTAGCCACAAAGAATATATATATATATATATATATATATATATATATATATATATGATAATAGATAATAGATACATAGGCAGATGATAGATAAATGATAGATTTATTGATAGATGATGTATAGCTAAAAGATAGATAATAAAGATGATAGATAAATTGATTGATAGAAGATAGATAGATAGATAGATAATCAATAGGTGTGTGCTTTTCAAATATCTTTGGTACATAAAGAAAATGGAGGCATAATGCTTTCTTTCCATGGACTTAAATAGCACTGGGAATACAACATTTATTCATTCAGCATACAGCGCACACAGGAGCACACACACAGGGCACACAGTGCACGCAGAAGTGCACATAGGTCGCACAGTGCACACAGGAGCACACATAGGTCACACAGTACACACAGGAGCACACACACAGGGCACACAGTGCACACAAGAGTACACACACAGGGCACACAGTGCACACAGGAGCATATACAGTGCACACAGGAGCACATACAGTGCACACAGGAGCACACACAGGGCACACAGGAGCACACACAGGGCACACAGTGCACACAGAAGCACACATCTCCTCCTCCTTCTCTTTCTCCTCTTCTTCCTCCTCCACCTCCTTCTCCTTCACTTCCTTCTCATCTTCTGGCACCTCCTCCACCTCCTCCTCCTCCTCTTCTGCCTTCTCTTCCACCTCCTACTTTGTCCCTCCTGAAACCAAAGGCACTGGAAAGAAACATAAGCTTCCTTTATGAGAAGTGGTAGCAATGCTGGTCTCATGTTGAGTTCTCCGTGAAGAATTCTGCATTCGGAATATTTGATAAAAGTCTTATCAACACTATCTCTGCTTCAACTTTGATTTCCATTCTTAACCCATAGTAAGAACCCAAGAAATAGTTGTACTAAGTACATCCATGGGTTATTATTAATAAATATCTTTCCCATAGTGTGCACAGTCACTGTTTTCAGCAGACAGCTGATATCCATGCGAGGAAGCACAGTGACAGCCTTCTAAACATGTTAGAACACAAAAATACTATTTTAGAATTTGCTTGTTCCTGAAATAATATTTTTGAATAATTATCATTGAGAGCATGGAGTAGGGAGACTCTGATATTGTATGTGAAAAGATATGTTCACTTAAAATTATGATGCGTTTTATGACACCTAACATAATTAATGCAGAACATACAGATGGGCTGATGAAGAGAAAAGGCATTAGGTGTGTCATACTTAAGCTGCACTAGAAACACAAAAATTATTTTACAAGAAAAAAAAGCTAAGAGGAAACCTGTCTCTACCTCTGCTGTGTTAATTAAACAGATGAAGCTTGTGCTGTTCCCAGATGCTTATGTGGTGAAACATACCAATTGTTAAAGGAAAATAAAAATTAAAGAGTTTATTTCAAAAAGCCATTTCCTGGTCTAGGAGGAGAGGGAGAATGTAGAACTTCACAGTTCTATGAAGAGGAAACAAGACATTAGAGGTCATGAGAGAATTCACATCTGGGAGTGTCTTGGGAAGAAAGGAATGAGAGCAATTGAAGAGATCAGGAAGATGCAAAGAACCCACATGCTTCCAGGGACCCCAGTCTTGTGATAAGCCCTGTGTCAAACACATCTATAGCAACTCCTAGAGGTTAACAAATATTCATCAAGCTGTTTGGCTGTGGGTCTCTGTATCTGTTTCCATCTGCTGCCGGATGAAGCCTCTCAGGAAACAGTTATGCTAGGCTCCTGTCTGCAAGCACAGCTGAGATCATTAATAGTGTCAGGGACTGGCTCTCTCCCATGGGATGAATCTCAAATTGTGCCAGTCATTGGCTGACTGTTCTCTCAATCTCTGCTCCACCTTTATCCCTGTGCATCTTGTAGGCAGGACAAATTAGCCCTGGCTGTTTTTGAACTTATGCTGTATACCAAGTTGGCCTCAAATTCACAGAGATCTGCCTGCTTCTGCCTCCCAAGTGCTGGAATTAAAGGTACGTGCCACCACTGCCCTGCTTATTCTTTAATTTTTAATTGTGTGTCTGTCTGTGTGTGTGTGTGTGTGTGTGTGTGTGTGAGAGAGAGAGAGAGAGAGAGAGAGAGAGAGAGAGAGAGACAGAGACAGAGACAGAGACAGAGACAGAGACAGAGAGTTTATGCATGGAGTACATGTCAGCAGAGGCCAGGAGGAGAGGAGCAGGAGTTCCAGGCAGTTGTTAAGTCACATAATGTGGGTGCTAGGAATTGAACTCAGTGCTCTTAACTGCTGAGCCATCTTGTTAGCCCCTTGTTTCAAACTTTTAAACAATTTCTTATCCTAAACTTAGAACTGGAGGTAAAGTTTCCATGCTTCTAAGACCCAGGCCCCAGGATTGTAAATCTTAGAAAGTAGCCAAAATCAGGAGGAGCTCCAATTGGTAAAGAGATTGGTACAGATGGCTGAAGGCTATACAACGTAGAGGCAGCAGAAAGTCCATCAAATGCTCTATGTCCTCTCTCACTATAAAGCATGATGATAATCCCAGGGATAACCCTGGGATGAATGGCAGTCATGCACTGTAATCATGAAATCTGAAGTTGTTTGCCATAGTCTCAGTTCTGTGAATGTCCCCTCGATCCAAATCACTGCAGTCACCAGTGACTTTCAAGGTGAGTCTGTGATAGAGGACAGAAGCTGGGTGTAAGGTATCAACAGCTGAGACACCCTATCATCCTCTCCTATTTAATCCCAACAACTAGTTCACCAACTAAAAATATAGTAATAAAATAATAAAAATCAGTTTCTATCACATTTGAAGGCCTATGTGGGGAGGAAATTCTCTTCTGAAGTGTGGCCATGGTCGATGACCATACTCCAGTGGATGGCCTCACACCCGTGAGCATGTAGGCAGCAATAACCAGATTTGGGATGCCATGAAGTCAGAAGGAGATTCTGTTGGGAGGAGATCAGGCTAGAGTTTGAGGGGAGAGTGTAGGAGGTGTATATCATCAAAATACAGCTATTAAATTCTCAAAGAATAAATAAAAGCTATTTTTTTAAAACCTATACATACAATGCCATATAACTCAGCAACTCAGCATTTGCCCCATAGATAAGAAAATCCTACACAAACATATCAGTCATGCTTTTATCTATAATAGTCAGACACTAGAAATCACCACACACTATTCCAGAGGTGAATGGTAAGACTGGGGTGATATATACCACAGAGCATAGTACTCAACTGTGACAACAGAATACATTATTACATACACAACCTATAGGAATCTTTAGAAAATTGTACCAATGGGAGGAGAAGCCAAACCCCACTTGACAAAGACTATAGCTATATTCTTATCACATGCGTACATGGCACAAGACAGAGAGGAAACTAGTGTCCACCCAAGGTGAGGAATAGGGAGCCAATTACAACTCAGTAACAGCAAGAATCCTTGAAGGGACAATACAATTAAGTATCTAGATTACAGTGATTGTTACATGAAACTATAATCATAGTAGCAATGACTGAGTTACCCACAGAGAGAGACCCACACACACATATATAACCATATATATACTTGTACCAACATTAGTTTCCTGGTTCTGATTTTGTGCTTCAGTTATTTAAGGTATTAATATTATCAGATACTTGGTGAAAAGTGTCTTATTCAATTTTCAACTGCCTGTGTTTGTACAATCATCTCAAAATAGAAAAAAAGTAGACAGCCCCAGATGATGCACATTTGTCTAGGGCATGTCTATACTGCAAATGCTCAGAATGTGTCCCTTCTGGAAGTGAGGGATTGATGTGACACACCTTAGACAGATCTCCTTGACATTCATCACTTACACTTAAATTTCTCTTTTCTTTTAGCTTCTTTAACTCCAAGATCATGTTTTTTTTAAAAAAAAATCATGTATGAGTCCCAAAGTATTCTTTTATGTGTCACAGAAGTGTTTTAAGCAGCAGTATGTATGTAATCCATCTGTCTGTACCAGAAGTGGGTAGCATGTAGAATATAGTATTTATGGGAGACTCTGAGCTATGCCACCTACTTCCTGTATGATGTCAGAAAGTTATCTTATAGATCAATTACTTATCTGTAGAATTTGCATAATGATCTTTACCACAAAATGTGGTATACTTGCAGAATTAAATGAGTTAACGCATACAGAGGACCCCAGAAAGGTGTCTGGTACACAAGAAGCACTCAATAAATGGTGACCATTGTTATGGCTCATTGTCCCTGCACACCTGTGAACAGGTGGGATTTAAATCATCATTTTACATAATGCTCACGTGACTCGCCTACAACGGGAAGGAGATGTATCCTGTTGTTTCAATCCAAAACCTCATATTCTTCCTTAGCATTTGACAATAATAACAATAACTCTAATAAAAATGACATCAAGTGACATGGTTATACTTCATGAGGAAATTGTCACTCCAAGAGGTAGGTGTAATTACCAAAAAGATCCAGCTAATAAGTAGTAAGATCAAAAGCCATTCCTGACCTGGAGCCAGAGTCCAGGCTCTTATTGACAGCACTGTAAATAGGCCATGGCTTTACCCCTTATCCTATACACAATTCCTATACACATTGTTTTCCAGATAGTGTGTTAAGTTTGAAAACAATAAAAGGCATGAACTAACCCTTGATGCCAGTAGTTTGCAATCCTGTCAAGATAGGAAACTACATGATCTGGTGAATGTCACCTTAATGGCATGAAATAGGTACCCCAGACTCACAGAACAGAATCTGGCCCAACCAAACAGGTTGTATGCAGGACCACCCCTCCAGGTGAAGACAGAGAGGGAGGAATGGTCCAGGCACAAGGCACACATGTGTAGACATATTGGAGTCACGGAGAATTTCAGTATAGAGAGATTGTAGTATACATAACAGAAGAATAGGGAAGCTGGAAATTTGGACAGAAATTAGACCAATGGATGACTAGACATTAAACCAAGAAGTCTAAATTTTAGCAGACAGTTGAGAGGAAGAAGCAGGTTTTTAGTGCTATCTCAGTCTTCCTTGAAGTCTAAATCTGGAGTTGGGTTTCTGACTTCTTTAGGACAAACAAAAAAACAGAACAAAATAAAAACAAACAAACAAACAAACAAACAAAAAGAATAAGAGACCAAGCTAAAGACACACTCTTATCAGAAAACACAATTAGAAAATAACTATAATGCTGTAAGAAGGGCAGTTTCAGATACAATAGATCAGCTGAATGACTGAGACAAATGGTGTTAAAACATGACTCCTCACTAACTGTGGTGGCACACACATCACATACACCTGTAATCTCAACACTCAGGAGGCTAGGGCAAGAGATTCTGAGTTTGAGGGCAGCTAGGCTACATACTGAGATACTGAGATACTGCTTCACAAATTAAGTAAATTTGAAACAGAATGACTGAGAATCAACAAGGATAAGTTTGGAGGATCCATGTCTCTGGGTATGCATGCAGTGTGTGTGTGTGTGTGTGTGCGTGCGTGCGTGCGTGCGTTGGGAGCCATTTTGTATGATGAAAATGAGCCTAGTTTAGGATCCCTGAGAGATCCACTCTTAGAACCACCAGGGCTTCCAGACTAAAGGTGGTGCAAAACAGTCATGTGTGTCCTAGAAGAGACTAAGGGACATGTATGTTCTTTGGGAGTCAGAAAAAGACAGGAGAGGTAGTACTACCGATGTGGTATGTTGAATCCTCATCACAGAACTGAAACACATGTTCCGATGTGAACAAAGACATCAGTAACTCTAACACTGTTCTTCCTCTTCTACAGTCTGAAATCAATGTTTCCAATAAGACTCAAATATTGTCACTGAAATATCACCATGGCCATTAAAAGTTATTTTCCCAATGATGGCTGCCTTCAAATTCTGAACTGGAATGAATGTATTGTCCCCAGTAAATTAGTCACTGACACCGCCCTGCCCTATTTTTTCCTCTCTGTGTCTCGTTTGATTATTCCAAGCAGGTTCTTCTATTTTCTTCGTTGGCAAGCAGACAAGGAATGAGGGATGGAAGTTATATTAAGAAAAAAGTAAATGCACTGCAGCGCCTACTTGAAAGCCTTTCCGTGAGAAAAGAACGGAACTTGGTCTAGGGGGGTCACGAGTCAAGCATAAATGCTTTCTCTACCTAGCGGTGTGCTGCAAACGGAGGGGCAACGCATAACCTGGAAAGCTAGGTGGGCAATTATATCCCTGCCAGAGAGGTTTATGAGACAGTATCAGAGAGGAAGTGCAACCAGGCTGTGTCAAACCACAAACTGCAGAGGGGGAAAGTGGGGTTTGTAGAGATAGGGACAAACACAGTTGGCAACAAGAACGACATTAGTGTAACTAACGCCCAACCTCTCCTTGCTGCTGTCTGATTGGGAGCAGTGTCCCCTCCAGCCTCCTCAGGCCACCTGGAGCCTAGCAGATCAACAGGATCCTGGAGTCGAAGCCAGACAGGAGAGAGAACGGCTTTCCAAGAGAAAAGTCGTCGGGACCAGTCAGTAACGGGTGACATGGTGTGTAACCCCTCAAATGATGTATTTCAGCCTTCCGCCGTGTCTGAAATGGCAGGTGGCAAAGCTCTGACCCCAAAAGAAAACAATTTGCACTGTTTGCACCCATGGGGGAATTCATGGACGGTTACTTTTTCTTCACGCTTGGTGGGCACCAGTAGAGGTCACTGAGAATAGGCACACAGGAAAGAAAAATTTTGTGTCTGTTGGGCAGCTCAGCCCAGTGCAGCCTCAGATACTCCAGCTGTGGATTCTAATTCTGACTCTGTTGTTGATTTCCTATGGGACCTTGGGAGCAGATTCTTCTCCAGTTTCCTTCTTGGAGACATAGTCCTGGACCTTATCAGGAAGGAAGGAAACAGGTATGTCATTCCCAAATCCCACCCCATCACATGGGGTTAATCCCCAAAATGCTACGTTAAAATGTTTCTAACTATAATTAAACTAGAAAAACTTAAAGATTGACATGTGGGTAAATTCATGTTTTACTTCAACCCTAAAGGATTGACATATTTTTTCCAAAATAATAAACATCAAATGGGGTACAATATCTTTGAGTGAAGAAATATGAAACAGTATACAAATGCCAGGTTTTATCTTATTATTACTAAATTAGGAAAAAATGTTTTATTGTGGTATGGTTCTGGTATTTGACACAGGGTTTTACGTAGCATAGTATGCCTTCCAACTCCCGTGTAGCCAAGGCTGCCCCTGACCTCCTGATTTTTCCACTTTCTCCCTACCTTCCAAGTTCTAGAATTATTCACTAACACACCTGGCTCAGGAAAAAAAAATCTTATTTTTTTTTATTTTGTAAGCAGTGCATGTATGGATGCCGTAGTATACATAGGAGATCTGGAGACCATGCGCAGGGGTTGGTCCTTTTCTTCCACCATGAGAGTTCTGGGAATCCAACCTAGGTCATCATCCTGAGGACCATCTCATTGGTCCTCAAGAAAAAAGTGAACATTCGAAGTCCTGAAGATACACGTTACTCCTCCTCCTCACCACAGCTTTCATTTGTTTTGTATTTATCCAGTATCCTCCATGCCTGATGTTCACTGGGCACTCAAAATGCAAAGTGAACTGACAGTAATCAGACACACACACACACACATACACACACACACACACCAGCAAACATTATATGATTCCCCTTGAAGGAAATAGAGCAGCAGATTCACAGCAACAATGTGGAACCCCGATGACCTGAAGTCAGGGGTAAGGACAGGGAATTAGTTATTGATAAATGTCTAGTTTCTCTTTCAGATGTTTAAAAATATGTTGGGAAGGCATTGTGTGATGGTGATCTAACACTGAAAATGTACTTATTGCCACTGAATTGTACACTTTTTTCTTTTTTAAGACTTATTTATTTATTGTATGTATATGTATACACTGTAGCTGTTTTCTGACACAACAAAAGAGGGCATCAGATCCCATTACAGATGGTTGTGACCCAGGCCCATGTGGTTACTAGGAATTGAACTCAGGACCTATGGAAGAGCAATCGGTGCTCTTAACCGCTGAGTCATCTCTCCAGCCTGAATTGTACACTTTAAATGAACCTCATTTACACTTTTTAAATTAACACAAGCAGTAACAGTCAAAAAGCAAGGACTGAAAATAATATTTTTTCCTTTTGCCAAAGTGAGGTCCTGCATTTCTGGGGTGATGGGGGAGGGGGTCTCTCGAGGCCCTGTTCCCATTAGGAAGGGTCCCTGACATTCTTTATCATCTTACATTCTGACACTTAGAACCTGCTTAATTCAGGCTACCTCCAGAACAGGAAGTATTATCAAATTTTCATTAGCTTGGATGTTCACTATCGATCTCTTCCCACAGCTGAGTAAATATTCTTCCCACATGAAACCTGAGAGACGAATTGTCTTGTCTCTGAAATGTATTTTCACATTGAAGTTCAGACAAGCGTGACAGTTTCCTACTCTCCGCTCCTCTCTTGAATGGTCTAGCATAGCTTGAGTTTTCCCTTCTTCCCTCACCTTCAAGATACTCTTTCTCAAAGACAAGTTGTTATTGATAGAGAAACCATTCTCACGAGCAAGAGCAATGGTTTGCCTGGGAGGAAAGAGGTGACCTGACTGGATAACCAAACAACAGCCTCAAGGAAGCTGAATTCTGCTTCTTTTTCTCACTGGATTGGAAGACTGAGGTTCAGCCTCCCAACATCTCTCCATGTGAAAGGACAGACCGAACACCCTAAGAACCTCACTGTGGCTTAACAGATGAATTCCTAAGGGGCCTCACAAGCAAAAAGATTGAAGCAAAGCAACAGTGTTTGTGTACTTCAGGAATTAAATCACTTCAATTGGGGTCCAAGACTAACCCAATGTACACAACACTCTAAGTCATTAGTGTTAGAGTCAAGTAGTTGACTTTAGGGTTCGCTTGGCATAGTATTGACCCACATGCTTCTT
The DNA here is from genome assembly GCF_004785775.1 of Grammomys surdaster. Taxonomy (NCBI): domain Eukaryota; kingdom Metazoa; phylum Chordata; class Mammalia; order Rodentia; family Muridae; genus Grammomys; species Grammomys surdaster. The sequence continues at coordinate 3,642,442 of NW_021604678.1, forward strand.
GTACTACTTTAAGAATGTAATAGGGGGTTGGAGAAATGTCTCCATGGTTAAAAACAGCACTTACAGAGGTCTAGGGTCTGGTTCCCAGCACCTAGTGGTGGCTAACAACACCTGTAATACATACACTCAGGAGCACACATTAAATATATACATCTCTTTAAAGAATGTGATTTAGATAACGATACACGTCAGCTTTGCAAATCACCTGAAACTTCATCTTCACTTGCTTTGGGTTATTCCATTCTTTAAATGCACGCCTTACAGACAAGCAGCACTCTCAGCCTTACCCCTAGTGACGTTCTGAGGCGAGGGGATTCTGACAGCTGCTTTTTGTGACAGCCCACCTATCTCTGTAGTAAGTCTGGCAACATCCTTGTCTAACCCTATACTGCCAGAAGCAATACTCACCAAACCCATGGTGAACAAAAGCTGTCTGGACAGCAGCAAATGTCTCCTGCTGGGTCTAGCCACAGCTATGGACAACTGCACAGTGAACACTGAATAACTACTGTGACAGCACCATCATTTGAAGCTCCTAAACAACCAGCAGCCTTCTTGCCTCCTACCTGTTAGGATGCCCTCCATCCCTGAGAGACAGCATAATTCTTACCCACAGGTCTCCTGTTGTGTGGTCCATGAATGTGGTGCTGTCAAAGGTACCTGACTCGGTCCCTTAAAAACTCCATCATTGCTGAAAAGATCAAGCTAGAAACGCTCAAATCAAGCTTGAGGGAGAGCTTGAAGATGATGGGGTTTAGATAAAATCAGAACCGACTAGACACCTTCACCATGGCACAAAGCAAGTCTACTGAAACCCTTCCAGAAAACTCAGAGAGAAGCAGAAGTGCACTCTTTACAGAGAAGGTCACTCAACTCACTTCACAGGTGCTCACTCCAAGGTCAGAGGGCAAAGGGCAGAGGGCACTGTCCATGTGTCACATCCCATATCATGGCTCCTGAGCTCTTACAGAAAACAATAACAATTCTTTCCAATAGCCATTCCTGAGTCTCTGTGGCAAATGTGTCTAGTTTCAGTCTCACCAGAACTATTTCCCACCCCTTTCCTCCCTGACCCCAACACCAGCTTCATAATCCTTGCAAAATGATAATGTAATTAAAATCCTCCAGATCCCAGGTCGCAGGGAGCTGATACAGCCTGTCCCTGTTTGTCTCTCCTCTTCACATTTCCCAGACTCGCTAATGAATGTGGGGGAGTATTTCTTTCTAACACCAAAAAATAAATAAAAATTAAAAAAAATAACTTGGCATTAAAAAGAAAGGTGCTCCCACCCCTGCCGTATAATTAGGCCTGCAAATGGGCATGTTCATTTTAGGTGAAGATAAATCTATTTTCAAATAGCTGGAGCGTGATCTGAGGAAGGGCAATTTTACGACGAATTAACAGCTCTATACATTCTCTTAATTGAGCAAGTATCTCTTGTGTTCTCCAAGGTGAGAGGCAGGTGAAGACCAATAAGTAAAATTTCAGTTCTTCTGTCCCAACCATCACAACACACCGAGAACAGGAGCCGCAGCCGCATGCTTAGGCACAGACGTGTATTGTTAAGTGTGACATGCTCAATTTATCATTAGTTATGAAGTGAGAACGGATGAATACACATTCAATTTAGTTCAGCCGTTCTCTTCATTTATCACACTCCTTCTCCATCCATCATCCTCTCCGCCCTTTTGATGTGAACAAATAACACACTTTCATAAGTTTAATCTAATTAATCATAATTGTAAGGTAATGTTCCCTTAATGAACCATACATTTGATTTTATAAAGTTTGTTGCAATTTTAATAAAATGTGTTCCAGATAAAAATCTGCAAATTTTCTCTTTGAAGTCAGACTACCTCATCATTTTTCTCCCTGTGGATATATGTACACAAACACACACACACACACACACTTTGTTCTAGGTCTGATGAAGACACACCACCATTGAAAGCCATCAGAGCATGTGGCCTTAACAACAACCCTTTCTGCAAACTGCAAAGTGTCCGTGGCTTTATGAGGTAATGTAAGAAGTTAAGAAAATTAATAGAGGAATAATGGGACTGCTGAGGATTCCTCTCTACCGTTATTATGAATTTGAAGCCAGACTTTGATGGTCCATATATTGATAAAAACTCAGTACTGCTTGCCTAGCCTGCATGAATCCCCTAGCATGTATGAATAGCACTCTGGAGGTGGAGACAAGAGAACCAGGAGTTCAAGATCATCCCCAGCTACATAACAAATTCAAAGCCAGCCTGGGCTGCATGAGACTTGAATGAATGAATGAATGAATGAATGAATGAATGAATAAATAAATAAATAAATAAATAAATAAATAAATAAAATGTATGTAACAAAACTGAGTAAAAACAAGCTGTCCGTTGTGCGCGGTAAAGTTATATATGGTATAACTCACAGAACCTCTCTTCCTAATGAAACTCAAAAAAGCTCATAAAGGGATGACGGACTAAATCTGTTAAAGGCTTAGTTATTCCATATATTTGTGCAGAAAGAATGCACGGTGCCTTCACTGAACTTGTGCAAGCTTTGGTTAAGGTGACGAGAGCATCAGAGACCCTCCAACCCCAAGCCAAGAGAACCATTCAAACTCTTGCCTTTGAATGAAGTGACTGAGCCAGCGGAGGCTGGGGGTCTGGCAGACGTTGGGATAAGGAATGGAAGCAAGACTTCCAGCTGCCGTTCTGGTTTCCCACCATCCGCACTGCAGTCACCCCCTAGGCCTGTTAGCTGTTTGATCCACTGCCTTCCATTAGGAAGAAAAATAGAAATTCCATAGAGCCTGTGTTAATACATAGGAGCTATTGTATAGCACTTTATAAGTCGCTTGTCACACTGTCACAATCAAAGATGGGACAGCCCCTCATGCCCTGTGGTAAAAAAAAAAAAAAAAAAAAAAAACCTGGGCAGGCAGTGCGCATGCGCTCCAGCACTCTTTGCTCTCCTGCCTGCTCATGCAGCCTTCGACTGACTGCTGTTCTTTACCTCTCTCCCCTGGGCTCCGGGACCACTTCCCCTTTACAGTCTCATTACTGAGACTAGAATCATTTCACCCTAGCTCTCTCCTTGTGTTCCTGACATTCTCAGGCCAGGATTTTTCTTAAATACTCTTTCTCCGCGTAACGGCAGGACAAGACACTGGTCAAACTGAGGAATCAATTAACATAAATATACAGAATGGGACCTATTAGTCATTCCCTCGCTTTATGGTTTAAGGGCAGAAACCATCCAATAGTCCTGACATCCACCTTAGCAAAATGCTTCTCTGGCCTAATACTGATTACAAATTTCATTCATTATCTGCTGTGGCGCAGGTCTCATTAGAGATCAATGAGTAAGAAATGACCACATCCTCACCAGCAAAAACACATGGCCCGGGTTAATTCTTTCCTAAACGAAAACCAAATAAATCTGCTGATACTACTCTTCTCACACGCTGACCAGTGTGAGCCTCCAGTCTTTGGGGGAGTGTGGTGACGACTTAGCCAGACCCATAAAAGAGTGGGTTTTGCAAACCCTTTGACAGAGAAATTCCACTGGCAGCAATTTGCTGTCAGTTAATAATCGATGTATTTCAGCAGGAAAGTTTGGGCCATTCTTAGAACAAGGCATTATTGGCTAGTAAAAATGATATTGTAGCAATAATACTACCAGACCCAAAGAAATGTTCATAATGTATTAGTTTTGTTTTTAAACCAGGCTAGAAAACAGTACACCTGCATGATCTCTTGAAATCTGAATGACTATATGGCCTTTAAGACTACATTGTAGGGGCTGGAGAGATGGCTCAGTGGTTAAGAGTGAGAACCACTCTTACAACTAACTGGATCTCAGTTCCCAGAATTCACAGGCAGCTCACAACCACCTGTAACTCCAGGGGTTTTAACACATCTGGCTCTCAGGACACCTGCTCTCACATGTGCATACGCACACAGGCACAAACACATACACTTTTAAATTATAAAAACAAATGTTTAAAAAATGGCACATATCAAAATGTTGATACTATATGTAATAATTATGGAAATAATAATTCACTTATTATGTAAGCCATAATTACATTTGAATCACTGTGTAAGACTTGGCCTGTACCATTTGTGGTTGTCTCTGGTGTTTGCTATGTACCCAGAAAAAGACAACAACTCAATAGATACCTTCAGAATGAATGAAACTGAGGTAGTGGTTGTTGTTGTTACATTCGTTTATATTTGCAATCCCTGCATCGACTGACTATCCCTTTGTGATAAGAAATGCAGCGATACGTGCATTTCCGCTTATTATCTCATCAAGAAGTCTTGACTTTGAATGTTCTCATAAGAAACAGAACCAATTGCTTAAACAGCCTGGTGAAAAGTTCATTCATCTGGGAAGTCAGTGGAAATTAGATAAGAAACTTACATAATGCAAATCAGATATCGGTGCTGCTAAGCATGCGAGCAGGTGTCTCTCTCCCAATCAATAGCTAATTGAGCAGGGGCTGCGCCCCAGGCATTCTAAAGTTCCTTAGGATGCAGGGGGCCAGATGAAGGGAGAACTAGGGAAAAAAGAGCCTCTGAAGCCAAGGAAATTACACATTTTATTGGCAGAACGGAGCCCAAACACATGTAATTCCGTCTGCAATACAATGAGACACACCGCAACACCCGCGAGCTGGGTGCCATTTTTCAGCAAGAGAAAGAATGAAGGAAACCGCAGTTTTCCTTCCCCCCCACCCCTCGACCCCGAGGAGGCTTCAAAGCCGAGCTGGCACTTTAGAAGATCCGAACCTGAGCTTTGATAGATGGCAGGAGTGGGAGGTCTTCTCTACATTTAACCTTGAATTAAAATAAAACTAATTCCCAATAGGCTGGCATTTAATCACTGCAGAATCAAAAGGCCAAGCAGACTCGCTAAACACTCAGGGACAGATATTTTTTTCCCCCTTAAGGCAGAGGGCACGCAGCAGCAACAACAAATTACAAACTTTGCCCCGGAGTCGGGTGCTTGCTCAGGCCTCCCCTGCCCGGCCTGCTGAGGAGCAGCGACAGGTTCTGGGCATTCAATTTGTTTTCTCCAAAGTACATTCCGCCATCACCTGACTAGCATACTCCGGTGGTTATTTGCTTATTGTCCGTTTCTACCAACCAGAAGGAAAGCTGAAAGAAAAAACAAAGCGAACCACGGCTTTATCCTGTTTTATTCCCACCTGTAGCCTCCCGACCTGTGACAGTTTCTAGTCTATGATAGGCATTCAATATGTGATGCCCTACTGTGAGTATGGCTCACTGCAAGGCATTCTGCTCTGCAGAAATTTCGCTACCACCCTAACAGTCCCACAAGACACTGTGATCCCTGTAAGCATGTGGATTCAGATCAACAAATTCAGAATACTTGAAACAAGGGAGTAGTCAGAGGTTCCCACATTCATCACCCTGGAAAAGATTTTAGGAAGCTGGGATCAAACCCTACGGAAGTGCTGTCACCTTTATATCTCCTCTATCCTCCATCATGTGTTCACTTAAATATTAATTTACCCTTGTCCTATTTAGAGTATTGGTCTATATAATAAAGAAAATGTTCTTGTCCCAGGTTCCTAGGAGGACATTCCCCCACCTTAGCAATTTTCCTATTGTTGGAAATGTCCCTGTGGTTCGCGGTGTGTCTGTATTTCACATCTAAGTTTATGCTTACAGGACAGAAAGTCCAGCTACGTGACCAGAGAGTTGAAGCTTTGAGCCTGGGGATTCCATGCAATCTCCAGCAAGGAAGGGACAGTTAGAGATTACAGCCAACAGTTGAAGTACCAGTGAGGGCGATGACAAGCATATACTCTTTGGGATCATTTGCTTAGTAGATGTAAAGCCCTGTGCTCAATCTCTAGCACCAGAGATAGGGGGTTCAAGAAAAATGTTGGATACTGAAGCCTCGGTGAGCTTCCTAGTTGGTGAAACCGTTGAGATGCTGGAAGGGGAGCTCACCTTACTAGATGTGTAAAGAATATGGAAGGCTGTCTATACCAAACCATCAAGACTCCACCTGTCTGTGCTTTTATAATGAAACTGCCATTGTAAGTGGGTTATCCTGCACACTTCTCATGCTAAATGACCAACCCTAGACAAGCTGTGGGAACCCCTGAATTTGCAGTACACTGCTCAGAAGGACGTGTAGCCTGAAGACCTTCTTATCTGTCTCGAGTGTTTGAAGTGGGAGGCATCCTGATGAGTGCTGAACCTTGAACCTGTGACATTGGCATGAACTCTGGGTGGTGAGCATAGAGCATCATTACAGTGTTCAAGTATGGGGCAGAGTTCCTCACCTATAAAGTGTCACATAATGATATTAAGAATTTAGTTAAATACTATACCACCCTGGTGTAACTATTAACTCAAAATCAACACTCTTGCCAGAAATGATGAAATGTGTATTGTCATGGATTCTGCAGTTAGGAAAGCCATTTTGACATTAATCTCCAAAGGGTACATTAGAAGGAAGACCCCAGTTTCTTGTCTCTAAAATAGTAATGGCAATCTATACACCACATGCCATAAAATATTGTTGGGAGGGAGAGGCAGGCAGCCTTGAACTGGTCTACAGAGTAAGTTCTAAGACAGTCCAGGTTACATAGAGAATCTTGTCAGAAGGAAGGAAGGAAGGAAGGAAGGAAGGAAGGAAGGAAGGAAGGAA
>NW_021604678.1:3649133-3651711 GCF_004785775.1 Grammomys surdaster
GAAGGAAGGAAGGAAGGAAGGAAGGAAGGAAGGAAGGAAGGAAGGAAGGAAGGAAGACTCTCTCTGAAATGTGTGCCCTGATGTGTTTATAAAAAGATAAAGAGATTTGGGATATGTTCTATGGGTGTGTGTTGAGGTATGAGGGAAGGGAATGTCTCAGCGGGCCCATGATAAGGCATCCCTTCCCCCTGAGGGACCAGCCACACAATGGTATAATATAGAATAGAGTTTATTCAAGGCATGGGGAGGGGAGTTAAGAGGGTAGTAGAGGCAGAGAAAGACACAGGGAGAGAGTAGAGAAGTAGAGGCCAGCCATGATTATATGGAGAGAGGGGGAAAGGGGATGGGAAAGTGTGAGGGACAGAGCAGGAGCAAGAAGGGAAGAGCAAGAGAGCAAGAGGGCAAGAGAGCGAGGAGGGGGCAAGCATCCACTTTTACAGTGGGTCAGGCCTACCTAGCTGCTGCTGTGGGGTGGAGGTTAGACAGGATGCTAACATGCCCACTGTCAGATACGGATTTCTAGGATAATGTAGCCTAAAGAGCTATTGGATAGGAGTCTATTATACAAAACAGCTGGTCTGGATCATATTCATTCACACAGCTTTTTATGCTACCTGGTCAATGTTTATAGCATGTGTTAGAAGCCAATAGATAAAGACTGTGATCCTGTGAGACATTCACAGAAGGAAGCTGGACAAATTTAAGACAGAAACAATTAAATGAGTCTTTGAGTATCTGTCTCCTTTGCTAAGATAATTCAACAGAATTTTCAAGAAAAACTGGATATTGGACCAACAAGGTTATACAATGAACAATTTTATACTAAGATGCTGAATACAATAATATACTGACTATGCTTAACATCACTGTCTCATTACGTACTGAGGGTGCTATTTTGGCTTTCTACATACTCCAAGGCTTTTTAAGTTTGATGCCATAGTCCAAAGATGCTGTCAATTTTCCCAGGGTCACAGAGCCATCAAGGGCCACCTGCAAACAGCAATCTGATAGATAACAAACCAGCCCTTCCTGACTTAGTGCTTCTAGAGGTCATGTTTACATACATCTGAAGTTGAGCCATTCCAAAGCTCCCAATTCTGTAGAGGAGCCAAGCTCACATCATTCAACTTGAGAGTTTTGAGGGTTTGGCAATCAACTATATGTGGCATTATCTACATGGTTTTAAACTGCTGATTCACAGACAGACTTGTGACAAATACTTCTGTCCACTTTCTGTAAGGCTTCTGTAGAGTGAAAAATTATAGATGCTGGGTATATAGAATCCTTTTTAGACATATAAAATATTCTTTAGGCTTTCTTCATAAGGACATGGAAAATTTTCTGAGAAACAGAGCCATGAAGCAAGTTAAGAATGTGGACAGGCTAGTTACGAGAACTGGCTAGAATACAAGTTAGCCAGCTGGGAACCAAGCTGAGAACCACAGTGACAGGGAAAGGCCGAAGTAACAGGGCAGGACCACATTCTTGAGAAAGATAAGCGTACAGAGAGTTTTCACCTGATCCTGACTCATGTAGGTTGGGTTCCTTTGGAATGTTCTGCTATTTTTATGTTATGCCACCTTAACAACCCCTCATCCCCCTCCCCATTCCATGGTTTGTGGTTTTTCCCCTTAAAAACCCCTCTCAAACTGGCTGTCGGGGTCAATTCAGCTCCTGCGTGGGCAGCTAGCTGTCACATGCCCGAATAAACCTCACTTTTGCTCCAGTACACAGTGTCTCGAGCAGATTACTGGGTGGTTGTGATTTTCTGAGACTTGAGTGAGGGTCTCCCCTCTATGGAGGTCTTCACTTTCAAGCAGCTACAGTATTTCTTTCTCTCTGAAAACCTTCTCATGGTGCTGCACACATTGAGCCACGCAGTAAATGTCTTTTGATTGAAGCATGGTTTACTTATATCTATAACATATATCTTTATCCGTTCACCAAGAGATAGAAAGCCTCAGTTTAGTGAGTGGAATGCATCCTAATAGTGACAAATTATAACCAATTTGGCACAGTTGTTAAAAATTTCTTAAATTTTAACCAGTTCAAAGCATTTTCATTATAATCAATTCAAAATTCCAAGCTGTCTCTCCACCAGAGGGTGGCCTACCAAAAACCTTTATCTGCCTAAGTGAACCATACTTCAAGGTAATCAAACCAGGATGCCCTTCCTTCCCTTCCTGATGCCCTAGGCTTAGACCCAGTCTGAACCAACTTCCAGTTCCACAAACTAAGACAATGGTGGGAAGTACCATTAGCTCACTCTGAATTAACTCATGGATAATTTCACAAAATGTTGAGAGATGAGCAAATGGATTCAAAGAAGCATGGTTAGATTTTAAAGGTGGATGAATGGAAGAGCAGATGGAGAGAGACTGACAGTAACAGGCACCAAAGACCAACCTCCACTTGGAGAGGGCTGGTGTTTAGGAGCAGTAAAACAAATGACTTGAAGTCAAATCATGGGTTACAAGCTAATGGCCCGTGTTCTACTCAAGATAGCTTATTCATTGATTGTGCTCTCTCTCTCTCTCTCTCTCTCTCTCTCTCTCTCTCTCTCTCTCTCTCTCTCTCT
>NW_021604678.1:3651721-3654575 GCF_004785775.1 Grammomys surdaster
AGATCTCCAAACAGCTCTCAGCTCAAGACAGCTGGTTTGCAATTCTAAAAGCTAAATAAAAGAAATAAAATAAAACACCTCTTTGGATAGCTCATCTCTTGAAGATCAAAAGCCTGAATTTCTATTTTACATCTCAATTCAGTCATTACACAAGGTTCCATCCTGATTATCCCATGATCACCATCCCTTGACCCCAGTCCCTTAATTCTTAGAAAGAGACAGCAAGGACAGCACAGATAATAAGATAGCTGGGTGGGACCCCACCCTGAAATTACCACTCCTACCATGCCCAGGCCTAGACCTAAACTCCCCCTGTCCACCCCTGTATCTGCCTGTCTATCTTTCAGACAAGCTGGCTCACAGTGCAGCTGCCTCTGTTCCTTTAGATATGTAAAGCTCCGTATACAGTTCATATTGCATCCTCATATTTCACATAGTTGAGAAATTACATATTTTCAGACTCATGTTCTTAGAGTCCTGTCCCACAGCCTTAAGGACTGTCCTAAAGATCCCAGCTTTTACCATTTTGCTGAGACATTAGCCACACCCTTGCCTCTCAGACTCTGTTGTCTCTGATTATCTTGGAATCATTAACTTTGGCAGAGAGGACATTCCTCAATGAAGGAGCATGAAAATACGTACGTTATTATACAAACAAGCCTTATGCCCACAGCAACCATCAACATTCCTAGAGGCCCATGCTCTGCTGTCTCTCTTCCAAGGGTAGAAACCATGTCATGCTGTCCTTTATATGGCCATCCTGGACTCAGCAAACAGGTTTATGTGAGAAAGAAATTAAAGAGCCTAAAGATGCAATTCCTGTGTGTTGATGTCCACAAATACACTACAAACTGTCTCCATTCAGTACAACCCCTTCCTTTAAAAATTATAAGTATTGTCTTCCTCCTTATGAAGGTTATTATATCAATTTCATAAAAATAATAAGTATAGATATCCATTTGCTGGGTGAAGGTATCTATTTTAAAGCATTTCTGCTTGGGCAAAGTTTGATTCGGCTGAGTGTACTCTGCTACAGAGAAACCAACCAAACCTTGATGATTACTAAATAAGAACATAATTAATTATTTCTTCAACTGAATAGTCCTGAAATCTACCACAAATCAATCAGTTCTTCCAGCCTAAGAAGCTCTGACTCTATTTTAGCTCAATGAAAACAAAATCAATGAAGGCCAATTACAGCCCGTCTCGTTAGAGTATGCAAATGCTGTGCCATACAAACGCGCAGGAGAGGCCAGAGGAGAAGCCGTGGGCGGCTACCGGCCCCTAGCTACCCAGGACTCACAGTACCACCATGCCTGGCATCCTCCAGCAAAGACAGAGGTAGCCAGCCTGGCCGGCTGCCTTCTTTCCTTTCTTCCTCCCTTCCTTGAGTATGTCTTTGGAAGTTCCCATGAAGAAAGCATCAAACTGGATGATCTGGGTTCTGGTGCGAGTCTGAGAGCCAGTATCTAATATTCGGGTCTATTGATCTTTACTCTACCATAATATCTCAAAGTTCTTTTTTCTTATCATTCATAAGCTTACAGCCTGATTATGTGGTGCCTGGAAATTTCTAAACAAGGATAATGTATATGTCACAAAAGGCCAAGCATGCCCCAGAGACAGACACAGGGATGATATGCAATGAACGTTAAAGAAATACAAAGTAAGGCTGAGCTACCCACACCCTGGGACTTCCTGGCATCCACTGTGGCCTGGCCATAGGGCTGAAACTCTTACCCCTGGACCCCTTTCAGGGTTAAGGGTTAAGGTACTGCTTCTGCAAAGGGCCCCTAATGAAATCCAAAGGTATCAGATGGCAAGAGTGGGTTCCTCAACAACCATTTCCCAAACACCAAGAATTTACATCCCACATCTCCCCACACCCATCCAGTCAGAGCACTGCCCCATGGTACTATTAATTTACTTATATTTTTGAGTCTGAAATACTCTGAGGTTGACTACACCTGATGTCACCATGAATGTCAACTGAAGGTGGGACATCCCTCTAAGCACACCACTGGACCTAGTCCACGGTTGTTCTAGGGGTGTATCTTTTGCATGATGTACCATGATTTCAGAGCCTATAAATATCAGGAGAATGTGAACCTTTACATTCTGTGAAACGAAGCAATATTTCTCTCTGTAAATCAGCTTGCATATTTTACTTAATAAATTTCTTTTTTTAAAGAAAACTTAAAACACTGCCCTGGAAACCAGAATCCTTGGCATAAATAACAAAGATGTATAAATAATTGCAAGGAGGATGAAGGAATAAATTTAAATTCTAGCTAAAATAATTAATCATGATATATATTTTTATTTATGCCCCCCTTTGTGTATATATTACTTATATTCTTTCTTAAAGTCCAAGAAATAATGTTAGTTCTATAGACTTTGAGCCCAAATCCTACACTTGCTTTAAAAGGGAGAAATAGCCAGATAAGGTGGTATCCACCTGTAACCCCACCTCTCTAGAAGCTGAACAGGATGATCCTGAGCCTGAATTCAATCTAAGCTACCTTGTTGAGACCCTTCTTCCAAGATGGAAGGGAGGGAGGGAGAGGAGGGAAGGGAAGGAGGAAGGAAGGAAAGAAGGAAGGGAGGGAGGGAGGGAGGGAGGGAGGGAGGGAGGGAGGGAGGGAGGGAAGAAGGAAGGAAGGAGGGAAGGAAGGAAGGAAGGAAGGAAGGAACTAAGTAAGGAAGGCAGGAAGAAGTTGAGGCTAGAGAGATGGCTTACCAGTTAAGAGCACTTAACTAGTCCCCAGAGGACCCAGATTCAGTTCCCATGACTCAGTCAGGTGGCTCACAAGTCTGTAACTCCATCCACCTCCTGGGACTCAACACTCTGAGG
>NW_021604678.1:3654585-3724350 GCF_004785775.1 Grammomys surdaster
CACAAGTCTGTAACTCCATCCACCTCCTGGGACTCAACACTCTGAGGGTCTGCACATATGTATCATACACTCACATAGATATACACACTTACCCATAAATAAAAATAATAAAAATAAAATGGCATGGGTCTTCTGGCTCTTAGTTTTTTGTGTTGGTTTTAGTTTGGGGTTTTTTTTTGGTTGGTTGGTTGGTTGGTTGGTTGGTTTTGTTTTTTTGTCAAGACTGGGTTTCTCTGTGTAGCCCTCGATGTCCTAGGCTCTGTAAACCAGACTGGCCTCGAACTCAGAGATATACCTGCCTCTGCCTCCTGAGTGCTGGTATTAAAGGTGTGTGCCACCATGCCCAGCTCCCCTCCAATTTTCTTAATATCATGTTCCTGTCTAGGAAACAGGAAGGACAATTAACCAGAGTAATTTCACAATAATCATTCTCACACATGTAGTATCTCCTTCCTAAAATAAAACAACCCACAATCCACTTCTTGTAAAACTGCGCCACAGCTGCATAGACAATGAACATGCAAGGATGAAGCCACGTGGCTGGCTCCAGAGCTGGTACTCATGGTTGAAATGGCAAGACTGGGAAATTTCCATTCTCAAGTGTCTGTGGGCTTCCTGGGTAATTTTCATTCGGTCTTTGGGCTTCCTGGGTACTGTTCTGTACCTTTCATCACTTCACAGTGATTTCTTTCAACCTTGTCCTCTGTTCCAACACACAGAAAACAAAACCGGTAAGTCCACCCTAAATAACAGCTGGTCCCCGCCAAGTGTCAGAGCGTGGGTCCCTGACCTTTACACCCTTTTTCATGTTGTACCCCTGTTAATACATCCCTCCCTCGTGTTCCGTTTTGTAAATAATAGTATTACATATTGCTGACTCTTATTCAACTTATTCAATTTATGGTCCACAATGCCTCAGCCAATTCTTTTAGTACGGTGGATGTGAACCATCAGGACCGGCACATTTAGATACAGACCTCTCTTATTCAAATTGCCTGCCCGGATCTTCTTTTTTGCCGGTTTATTCTCTTCAAGTATGCGTTACCTGCGCCCGCAGCCCCAGTCACCTGATCATGCAGAAAGGTTTTTCAAAAGGCACTGGGTGTCCTGTGACCTTTTGAGCTCACTGGCGAGCCTCCCTTTGCTATCTAATTAGAGGAGAACACTACGGACTCATCTTGCTCCTGATAGAGACAAAAATGTTCTGTTTCGCTTTTGGAAGTTGCATGTCATTTCCTGAGTTAGTAATTCTGACCTTCCTTCCCTGATCTTCCACAGATAATTGTCCTTGAACTTCCAGCTCCCCCTGGACTCTTTCCTATTTCCGAAGCTGTGTCCTTTCGGTAAACCAACACGATGTTTTTTCCCACCCCCCAGACTCTGTAGATGCGTTTGTTCCTCCCTTTGCCCTTGACAAAGATCTGCTAATGCACTTTGAGAACTCGCATGATTGTGTGAGTAGGTGACAGGAAACAAAGAAAGAGCCTAGAGATGGTGGTAGAAAGCCCATCACTCCACGGCTAAGCGTGACCCCTAAAGCATGCTGTTTTGTGGGTGCTGACTTGTCAAGGGAGGGCTATAGTCCTAACAAATGTACCACTTTGGGGGCGTTATTGATATCAAGGGAGAGTATGCATTTAGGTACAGGGAGAATATAAGAGATCATATACACTCAGTAGTAGAGCGATTCTCCTTTGTACGTAGCCCCTTGTTCGATTCTCAGCATTGTTGGGGGTGGGGCATTTCTTTTCGATTTTGCTAAGAATTTGTGAGATTTAAACAGGCCCAGCTATTCACATTTAGTCACTCTTAACTTGATTTTTTAAAATCGAATTCTCCTTAATGTAAATATTATGATTCCCTCTTGCTGCTCTCTGGAGAAAAAGGGGACATTTTACTAAAATGTCCTAAAACTATGAACCTAAAACTATTCTATAAAATTAGTATCTGTTGCAAAATGGGTGAAAAAGGAAGGAAAAATAGAAGAGAAGGGAGAAATGAAAGTTCAGTTTTCTGCTCTCTAACTATAACTTCTGTCTTGCCAGCTGAGTCTCCTCCGGTCTGTAACTTGCACAGCACGGTAGGAATGAAAACTGGATTGCTAGAATTCTTTCTCATTTAAATTATTTTACAATTTACATAATGTCTACTTCTCCATGTCCCTCACCATCCTCCATCCTCTCTCATATTATTGACAATCCTATTATAATTGTTACACACACACACACACACACACTAAGCTCTTCCTCCAGCACCACCTACATAGAAAGTGCACAGGAAACATTTGTGGACAGTTTTTTAAAAAAAATTAAAGGCTATGAATGACTGCTAAGTAGAACGTATATTTATTTTTAATGATGGGAAAATTTAATGTCTCATCTGGAAAAGAAGTATTTTTAATAATGTTGGTGTAGTGCGCACACGCGCGTGCGCCTGTGTGTGTGTGTGTGTATGTTTGCGTGTGTGCGCGCGTGCACGTGTGAAAGCCAGAAGCTGATGTTGAGTGTCTTCTTCCGTCTCCGCCTTACCTGTTGAAGCAGGGTATCTTGCTGAACTAAACTGGCTGATTTGGCTATTCCAGGTAGCCAGATACTCTGTCTGTTCCTCCTGCGTGCTAGGATACCAAGTGGGCTGCCACACCCCGCTGGCATTTATGTGTGTCCTGGGAGATCCAAACCCCAGTCTATGTGTCTTAGTTTGAGTTACTATTGCGGTGATGAGACACCATGGCCAAAAACAATTTGGGGAGAAAAGGTGTTTTCTTGGCTTCTGCTTTCATGCCCATAGTCCATCACTGAGGGAACCCAAGCAGGGCAGAAACCTGGAAGCAGGAGCTGATGCAGCAGCCATGGAAGGTGCTGCTTCCTGGCTTATTCTCCATGGCTGGCACAGCCTGCTTTCTTGTAGAACTCAGGACCACCAGCGCAGGGATGGCCCCACCCACAATGGGCTGGGCCCTCTCCCATCAATCACTAATTAAGACAATTCCCTACAGCTTTGCCTACAGCCCGATCTTCAGGAGGCGTTTTCTCTGTGGGGCTCCCTCCTTTCAGAGACTCTAGCCTGTGTCAAGATGACATGAAATTAGCCAGGACACTAATCAACTTGACACACAATATATTTTAAGACATAACCTTTGCTTTTTTTTCCTTTTTGGTTCATCCCCAAGATCTCAGATCAATAAATATCACAAATACAAAACATAGAAGTTAAGTCTCAGGCCAGAGAGATGGCTCAGCAGTTAAAAGTATGGCGAACTGGGGTTCAGTTCCCAGCACCCACATGGCAGCTCATAGTTGTCTGCAGCTCCAGTTTCAGGGGACCTGGAACCTTCAGACAGTCATGCAGGTAAAACTCCAGTGCACATAAAATAAAAATAAATAAATCTAAAAAAAAAAAAAGTAAGTCTCTAAAATCCAAAGTCTTATTTATTTATTTGTTTATTTATTTATTATTCACTTTACATCCTGCTCACTGCCCCCCTCCCAGCTACACCCCCTCCCACAATCATCCCATCATCCCCCTCCTCTTCTCTTCTGAGCCAAAAACAGTGGCTAGAGCTTGGGGACTCTTATGGAAGCATAGGAGGAAGGACTGCAGCCCCCAAGGGGACAGGAACTCTACAGGAAGACCAACAGAGTCAGCTAACATGGACCCTGTGGGCCCTCAGAAACTAAACCACCAACGAAAGTGTCTTTCCAAAAGACAAAGCCTTACTAGACATGGTAGCTCAAGCCTTTAATCTCAGCACTCAGAAGCCAGAGGCAGGCAGATCCCTGTGAGTTTGAGGCCAGTGTGGTCTACATAGAGAGTTTCAGGCCACACAAGGCTACATGGTGAGACCCTATCTCAAAAAAATAAAAGTTCAAATTCTCTCGACTGTGGACTCCTATAAAATCAAAAATAAGTTAAATACTTTCCTACTTCAAGAGAGAAGACCCAGGACACAGTCAGAATCTGAACAAAGCAAAACCACACTCCAATTGTACATAATTTAGCGACAATGTCTTGGATTCACTCACAATCCTTTTGGCTCTTCCAAAAGGCTTGGGTCACTTCTCAGGCTCTGCCCTCTGCAGCACACACAGCTTGCCTTCTGGGATCTGGCTGGCTCCACCCCACTAAGGCTGCTATTCTTAGTGGTCATCCCATGGTACTGGCATCTTGTACCATGGTACTGCAGCTGGACTGCACGTTCACAAATACCACTCCTTGTCTCTCTTCCTGATGCCAGCCTTCAGCTTTTCTCCACTTCCCCTTCAGTCTCAGAGCTTCAACTGTCACTGAGGCTGCACCGTCACCAATGGCCTCTCCTGGTCCCTCACAGTGCCGAGACTCAGCTGCTCTCCATGACCCCCTCATGCCTTCAAAACCTGTCCACCTGGATGACTCTTACATATTATCAAGTCTGCTGTCAGTATGGGGTACAGCTGCTGTCAGCATGCTGTCAGCTTGGCCACCTCTGAAACTCAGCTTGCAAGTGCTGACCCCAAGGAAACACTTCTCAGAAGTTTCAGTTCAATGATGCTGGTCTCTAAATCATCGCTGATTTGCTGGCCCTAGCTGACCAGCGTCCATTATCCCAGAAAAACAAAGGTTTTACTTTAGCGGTCCAGGTTTCACCTGATTCTTCAGCCCAGCTAACCAGGACCACAGATTCTTCAGACATGTGGTCCTATAGAGTCTTTGCTTCTCTCTGAAACATCACAAGCCAGGCCTCTGAACTATTCTCGACATTCTTACTGTCCAAGCTCCCCCAGAAGAGCTTACTGACCTCTCAACACTCAGTGATTTTCTAGCACAAAGTTGTTCCAAAAACAACATGGCCAGGTCTGTCACAGCAGTACCACATTAACCTGGTACCAATTTCTTAGTTTAGGTTGCTGTTCCTATGATAAAAGACCATGGCCAAAAGCAATCGGTGGAGGCAGGGTTTCATTTTGCTTCTGTTCTCACATCCACAGTCCATCCTGAAGGAAGTCAGGACAGGAACTCAAACAGAGCAGGAGCCTGGAGGCAGGAGCTGATGCAGAGGCCATGGAGGAGTGCTGCTCACTGGCTTGCTCCCCATGGCTTGTTCAGTCTGCTTTCTTATACCAGCCCTGGGGTGGCACACCCACAATGGTCTAGGCCCTTCGCCATCAATACTAATTAAGAAAATTCACTTCAGGCTTGCCTACAACCCAATCTTGAAAAGGCATTTTCTCAAATGGGGTTCCCTCCTCTCAGATGACTCCAGCCTGTGTCACGATAGCATAAAATTAGCGAGCACACCATGACTGGGTTGCACGTGATTTATTCACTGAGTATCTCTAGCCCCAACAATAACAATAATAACAAATTTCAAATAAATGATCTTAATTGATCTCACTATGCAGCCCAGGCTAGCTCTGAACTTATGACCTTCCTAACTAAAGCTCATGAGTGCTGGGATTATAGGTCTTCCTGTACTTCCAAGTCCAATTGAATGACTCACTTAAAGAATAATGAGGATGCTTATGAAAGCAGGCTCAGGGTATCACAGACAATCATTTCAGTCTCTAGAGGTTTACTGCAGACAGCATCTGACCTCTCATGAGGCTTGTATCCTGCTTCCTAGAAGGCAAACTGTAGACACCATGGAAGGATGACTCCAAGGACCTTCGCCATGCCGGTGGTTGATGAGTTTTTTAACTTTTTGCTTAATCATTCATTCATTCATTCATTCATTCATTGTACAAGTGGGTGTGTGCTCCATAGCATATATGTGGCAGTCAGAGGACAAGTCACAGGAATCAGTTCTCTCCTCCAGGTAGATGCCAAGGATAGAACTCAGATCACCAGTTTTGTCCACAAGTGCTTCTATCCATTGAGACATACCCCAGTCCCTGACCCTGGACTTCCTCCAATTCTTACCACACTCCTGCTTTCCAAGCTTCCAGGACTCAACTCAGAATAGCTTCCAATGGCATTCCATTCCAGTTACATTCCCTGGGAAGAGTGATGAACTTTGCAAAAATCTAAATAATGCCAATCCTGTAATAGAAATTCATCACATGTACTTTTTCTGAAGAGGGAGCATATTGGTAAGAGTTCTCTGGAGGAACAGAATAAATACATAACATACACACATACACAACACAACATATATATAATTTATTTATATTTATTACAGGCTGCTGGTCCAACAATGACCACTTACCAACAGAAGATGTTGTTCAATCCGTGAGGCTGGATGTCTCAGCTGATCTTCAGTATATACCAGAATTCAAAAGAAGTAGACTCTGTGCCAGTGAAGATGTGGACTTGCCAGAGAAAGCAAGCAGGCAAAGAGCAAGCTTCCTTCTCTCATGTCCTTTCTATAGACTGCCTTCGGAAGGTGTGGCTCAGACTAAAGGTGGATCTTCCCACCACAAAAGATCCAGATTAAAAGTTGGGCTTCCCTTAACTGGGCAGTGGTGGCACACACCTTTAATCCCAGAACCTGGGAGGCAGAGGCAGGCAGATTTCTGAGTTTGAGGCCAGCCTGGTCTACAGAGTGAGTTCCAGGATAGCCAGGACTACACAGAGAAACCCTGTCTCGGGGAAAAAAAAAAAAAAAAGGTTGGTCTTCCCACTTGGTGTTATTTAGGAAAAACCTTCCTCGAAGGTATGCACAGTTGCTTGGATACAGATACAGTCAAGCTGACAACCAAGACTACCCATCACCACGGGAGCATTGTTTGTTTGTGTGCTTATTTTAGACAGATCTCACTAGGTAGCCCAGGCTGACCTCAAACACATGAAAATCCCCTGTCTCTGCCTCCCAAGTGCTGGAATGACAGGCCTGAACCTCAGTGCCCAGATTTCCCACTCTTCTTTCTATGAATACAAATAAAAACAAGCAAAACAGAACACACGTCCTGCTTCCCCAATTAAACTTCTGTGTTAACAAGAGTTCATAGATCTCCTCAGCTTCTGCTCCAACCTGTCTGCCCAGCCATCTTGCACTTCTGACAGGTGACCAAGAAAAGCCACATATCTCTGACTCCTTTGCAAATACATTGGTAAGATTTAAATTCCAGACTATGTTGTTGTGCAGAAGGGAGAGGGGCATCTGTCTGTTGTAGATTCAGCAAGCAGATCACGGCCAAAGCTGGAGCCAGCCACCTAATCCCAGATCTTAGCCCCAGATGGATGTCTCTGGAATTAGAGACAATGGCTTCTAATAACCTGTGACTAACAGTGGGTCCTGGGGCCTGCTGGTTCTCCAAGGTCCTGCCTACATCAAGGTGATCTTGAGCTGAAATTTTGGAAGTCAATACACAGCTGGGGTCTGTGGCTCTGATCCTTCCACGTATACCTCTCTGCTCCCTTTCTCTTGGTTATAAAAGGCTGAGGTGGTTTTTGCTACATGCAACTGAACACTGACAACCCAACCTAGGAGTTAACTGCCAAGCCTGAGTGCCCTCTGCCTTGCCACAGACAGAGTCCTATCTAAACAAGACATGTGTCTCAGGGATCCTTATTTTATGCTACTTTAATGACTCCTTAAAAAGAACATAAAATCCCTTTTATGTCTCCTTGTCCTCTCTCCTCCATTTTTAGCCAGCCTCCATTTCCTGGGTCATGGTAAGCTCCTTGAAGTAGGCCTGTTAATGCAAGGGCAATAAAAAACAAGACGTGCCTTGAAAGTATTGGACGGGGCTGGGTGGAAGTAGGAAATTCCATTATTTTACTTTTTAGTAGAGAGTATTTTGTTTAAAGATCTCTGCCCATCCCCACCGCCACACCCACCCTGGTGCCAAACCATCAGAATCTATCAGTCTATCTTTTATGAAGACACGACACGAGGTTACAGAGCCATGTCTTCCTAAGTTGTCTGAGACAGTGAAATATTTAGCCCCTCTCTTTTTGTCTCATTTGTTGTTTTTCTACAGTATCTCACTATATAGACCAAGCTGGCCTCAAATCCATAACCCCTCTAGCTCCAACTTCTCAGATGTTAGGATTATGGGTGTGTGCTACCTTTCCCTGATCCTTTCTCTGCAAGTAAGTCATGTATCATCTTCCAGCATGTAGGGCAAAATGATTCATCATACCAATAACAATGCCCCTATTTGTTGAGAGCAATGCTATACAATAGTTCAGTGGCCGATTAAACCTCACATCACTCTGATACATCGTTTCCTTTCTGGAAGGAAACAACATAAATAAGAACAAAATAAAGATACAGAGTAATTGTTTTATCTCCAAAACTACTCAGCCTTCCAGTTCATCCTTCCATCCCTCGTTCAGCTTTCAGTACAAAGAGACCACGCCCTTCAAGGGTCTATACCTTCTGGAGGGAGAGTGGAGACTGTCTATGTATGGATCTGACACAGTTCTGCAGAGGACGGCCCACTGTGCCCCATGCTATTATTTAAAGAACCCTGCATGACCAGCTCTTAAGATGGAGAGCCCATTTCTCTTAAACCCATTGTCATTCTTGCTCTCTTGCTCTCTTACCCTCTTCCTTCTCCATCCCTCTTTCTCCTCATCCCCTCCCCCCTCATGGCTAGCCTCTACTCCTGTACTTCCTCTCCTCTCTCTCTCTCTCTCTCTCTCTCTCTCTCTCTCTCTCTCTCTCTCCCTCTCTCTCTCTCTCTCTCCCTCTCTCCCTCTCTCTGTCTTTCTCTGTCTCTACTACCCCCTCAACTGCTCTCCCATGCCCTGAATAAACTCTATTCTATAAAAAATAAATAAATAAATAAAGAACACATCACCTCGTTCTGATCTCCTTTCTGCCTGTGCCTGCAGCTCGGCACTGCTGCTTGTTAGCTGTGCAACCTCGAGCCAACTGTTTAAACTCACTGTGCCTTGGTTTCCTCATCTCTCCAATGAGCTAAACTGACCTAAGGATCAAAGATGAGATCATAAAGAGGGTGTGTATGAGTGCTGACTTGCAGTACATCTCATTCGGTTGTTGTGGTTACATTGTGAGTGTAACTCCACATCTCACTTAAAGCATATGGGGTGGGGGGCTAGAGAGATGGCTTCCTGTTTCCTGCTCTTTCCAGGAAGTTCAGATCCCAGCACCCACATAGGGTGGTTCACACTTGTCTGTAACTAACTCCAGGGAATCTGATCCTGTCTTCTGCCTTCCACAGACACCTGCATATATGTGGCATCTGTTCGCTCAGACTTGCAAATACACATAAATAAAATAATAAATCTTGGGAGGAAAGTACACAGGTTACTATTTCTAAAGGTATAAGAAGAATCTTAAGGTATACCTTCCCACCCTAAAAACAATATGTCACCAGAGTAGAGAAACCATGTCTGTCACCTCAGCTTCTTGAGAGTGGGTAGCATAAGGATCACAAGTTGACATTGCTTAGCAACTTAACTAGATTCTAAAATCTAACTTAAAGGTCTGGGAGTTGCCCAGTAATGAAGCACTTACACGCAAAAGCACTGGTATCAGCACCTCCCCAGGAAATGTAGCTCATTTGTTTTAGTCTGGCTTGGTTTCAGCTTTAAGCCCGTCCCTGATTCCCAAAACCTGGGGACATTATGGTTTGCTTGACAGTCCACATTGACTTGTGGCTCCCGTCCCCAAGTGAGAAGTCCTTTGATGCATTCCTTATCTCTCAAAAAATAAGTCCCTCTGAAACAGATTGGGACCCACAAACCACATCCTAATTTCAGGACTGAAGGATGCCTAGCCCCCACAGCTCTCAGGTCTGAGCCCCTTGGAGCTGACCCTGTGGCTGACAGCATTCATGTGACCAAAGACATCCCCTCTTCTCAGGGTAATCTGGGATTCATTGAGTAGTTGGTAAAAGAATGTCAGGTCTAGTCTGTGAGCTCCAGCTGGAGACAACACAATGGCGACATGCTGGCTGCAAACTTCCAAGCTCTCTGGGTCACTGCACCACAGTGTAACATCTTCCCAATCTCTCTCCAGCAATTGCCAAAGCCCAAAGCATGCTCTGACCCTGCTAAGCTGAGGCTCCAGGTGCCAAGGATTGCCAATGTCTCCCCAGAATGCATGCGTTAGGAACTGGATTCCTAATGCAACCGTGCTGGGGGCGCAGAACCTATGACCAGGGATTGGAATCAGTTATTGTCACAATCTTGAGTAGATTAGACACCATGAAAACAGTGTCCTGATTAAGGATAAATGTGGCACCTTCTCTCCAAGATACATATTTCCTGACTCTTCCCAGTACTTCTCAGTCTCAGCCTTTGCCGCCTGCAAAACTGTGTAGTGAATAAATGTGCATTCTTTGTAATTTACCCATCCTCTGAAATTCCATTTCAGAAGTAGAAATGGGAACTAAAATGTCCCAGCATCCATGGCATAGATGTAAGCTTTAAACTTGCTATATGCCTGTCTTCAAAGCCACTCCAGAGCTCCCCCCAACCCCCACCCCAATTCAGCAGCATGGTACAAGGTGAGTCCTGTCAGGGGAGCACCTCCATCAGCTCCTCCCTCTCCTCCTCTTGTTTGGTCTAATCCATTCAATAGCTTTGTGCTTGCAGATGTTCAGATCCTAAGTTGTTCCCCTCATCAGCTTCTTAGACCTTGGTTTGGGATTGTTCTCACGAAGCCTGGCTTCCGCCTAGCATAGTTGGAGCCTTTGCCATGAGACCTCCCAGTGCCTTATGCAGACAAACGTCTGCCAGGATCTCTAGAGCCCAGCTGCAGACACACTCATGCTTACACAGCTTGGCCAGTCCACTTGATTTACCTGAACTTTTTAGTACCATTTTCTGGTATGAAGAGAGCATAAATACTTGTCTTTGGAGCCAAGAAGTGTCTAATTCTGACAAGTATAAATACTTCCTAGTGCCTGGAGAGACGGCTCAGTGGTTAAGAGCACTGGCTGCTATTCCAGAGGACCTGAGTTTGATTCCCAGCATACACAGCAGCTGATAAATATCTATAACTCCAGTCCCAGGGGATCCAGCACCCTTCTCGGGCCTCCGAAGGTGCTGCACTCATGCAGTGCAAAGACACACAGGCATGCAAAACACAGATAAATATAAAATAATAAAATACAACTGCAAATTAAAATAACATAATTTCTAAAACATTGGACAACTCTTGATTCTCTTTAAAGACAAAGAAAGCTAATGAGATGGTATAGCATGCAAAAGCACTTGCCAGGCAAACCCAAGACAAGAGTGCCTAGATTCCATAGTAGAAGTATAGAACCAACTTCCAAAAGTTGTCCTCTGACATCCGCACATATGTACATATCACACACACACACACACACACACTCCTAGATAAAATAAATAGTCAAAAGAATAGTTTTAGCTGCAGAATCCACCCACAAGGGTAAACATAATCCATCTGATCTCCAGACTATGTTCACAGTTTCTCAGTAAGGAAGACATGACAGATTTGCTATGTGACCCAAGCAAGCACTTGAAATGTCTCTTTTCTTCCTTGAGCAGCAGTGTCCACTTCATCATGCCCAGAGATCTTGTGGGAAATCAGTCTCCATTGCTAGTCATCGTCCTGGTGCAGGAAAGCCAGTCAGGCTAAAGCTGGCGGGAAGAGCAAAGCTGTGTGGACTGGAGTGTTTAGTTCTACCCTCTGCTGGTCACTCTTCTGTGCTGTGCTAACAGCCACAAGGTTTTTGTCTTAGATAACACTGTTAGCACTCTGTCTAAACTCCACCCCCACAGTTACCTGGCAACAGCCAGGTAGGCCTGGCCCACTATAAAAGGGGCTGCTTGCCCCCTCCTCTCTTCTCTTGCTCTCTCTTATTCCTGCTCTCTTGCTCTCTTGATCCCTTTGCCCCCTCACCCCTTCCTCCTTCTCTTCCCCTCTTTCCACATGATCATGGCTGGCCTCCACTTCTCTACTCTCTCCCTGTGTCTTTCTCTGCCTCTACTACCCTCTTAACTCCCTTCCCCATGCCCTGAATAAGCTCTATTCTATATTATACTGGTGTGTGGCTGGTCCCTCAGGGGGAAGGGATGCCTCGGCATGGGCCCGCTGAGACATTCCTTTCCCCCATACCTCACCACACACCCACAGAACATACTCTATTTCTGTTTATCTTTTTATAAACACATCATTAGTGCTGAAACCCAAACATGAGCAAGGTCCTTGCTTCTCAGCCGTGAGAATACATAGGGGTGCATGTGTATGTGTGCATCTGTGTGTGCATGTGTATGCATATTCATATGTGTGTACATGTGAGTATGTGTATGCATGTGTATGTGTGTGCATGTGTGTGCAGAGTGCATTGTGTGTGTATGCATGAGTGCATGTATGTGTACATGTGTACATTCTTGTATGTGCTGGCGTATTATGTGTAATGTGTGTGTACATGTGGATATATGTGCATACATTAAATGTTGAAGAAGACTAACTGTATCCCAAAGGAAACTCAGTCCCTCTCCCAGAAGCTTATTATTTCTGAAAAAAAAGTCAGCTGGGCAGTATTGGTGTATGCCTTTGATACCAGCACTTGGGAGGCAGAGGCAGGTGGATTTCTGAGTTCGAGGCCAGCCTGGTCTACAGAGTGAGTTCCAGGACAGCCAGGACTACACAGAGAAACCCTGTCTCGAAAAACAAAAACAAAACAAAAAACAAAAAAAAAGTCCAAGACCCTCTTTTGTTAATATGGATCAAATTTTAAGCCTGGGAGTTATCAAATGAATGTTCTGTGCTTTAATCTGTGCATCAACTAGAAAACAGCTCTTATAGTACATGTCTAAGGATAGTTTGAGTTAGGAGAGAAAAGAACATGTAAACACAAAAGAAAAGAACCACACATGTTAATTGATCCCAGCAACTAAATGAAACTGTTGCTTAGTGATAGTATCCATGGCTACTGTGGGGTGAGCACTTGGTACCAGGCCTTGCACAAAACTGTTCACATTCCCTCATTTAATTCTGATGACTAGAAGACAGTGAAGGAATTAACTCTTGGTTTACAGCTAAGAAAATAGAGGTTTAAACAGACTCTCCCACACAACTTCAGCAGGAAGCAATAGGAAAGGATCCTAGCCGAGAGGCTGACTCATTTCACGTCTACTCACTGACCATCAATGCCTTCCACACCTTCATGACACAACCCAAGAGAGCTACCCTGTAGGTGGCTACTCCTTCCTTCTATTTCAGTGGCTGTATCTGATGCTGGGGCTTCCTGGTTGACCCAGAAGATGACACACCTGAGCACCAGTGGTGAGTCACAGCAGCCTGGCTTCTCTATAGATGCGATGCTCATCCAATCACATCTGAAGTCCCATGAGCCTGGCCGTGTCAGAAGTTACAAGGATGATCCCAGCCACCCGTCCAGCCATTGCAGGAAGGTTGCTGTATAGGAAGCTCTGACTCACCTTCATCTCCCAAGTGCTCAGTGAAGACCAAGACTTACCTGGAAGGCAGATCACAAACTCTTTCCTTGTGTAATTGTATCTTATAACAGTAAACATCTGTGTATTAACCTCCATGCATCCATAAGGTCGCAGATGATGGTGGTCCCATAAGATTACCTCACCTGGTGACATCATAGCTATTTAGTCTGTGTAAAATCAGTCTGGGACACTTCAGTGGTGACCCTGGCGGCACAGCCCTCGGAACACATCCCTTTGCTAGGCAGAGCATGTCTGTACTTACATGGAATTTCTGGACTTTGAGAGAGAGAGAGAGAGAGAGAGAGAGAGAGAGAGAGAGAGAGATTAAGTACATCTTACCCCCATTCCAAAAGTGCTGTCTCTGATTTTACTGCCAACCTTTGCAAGTGTCTCTTCGATTCCTCATGTGTGCCCCCCAACCTGCAGCTGTGTGGGGGCTTCCTCCCTGTTCTGGGCCTGTGTGTCCCGGGGCACATAGTCCTACAACCCCCTACTGCCACTGCCAATCATTGAGGTAGTCAGGTAGCCTAATAGCCAAATTACAGGTTTAACTTCCTCCCTCCCTATAAGGACATGTCCACTAAGCACCTGGAATTCCTCTTCATGCAAATGAAGCATTCCCAGCATCCCAGCCCCAGCCAATGATGAACACTCACCCTGATAACCCCTATCCACTCCCCAAGGTCTATACAGACCTTGTTACTCCTGAAGAGAGCTGAAACACTGGAAAACATCTTGGGCAGGTCTTCTTCCTCCCCCTGGCACTCAGGACAACTGAGTTCCTTCGGACCCATCCTGAAGGACAAGCTTTGTTCCTTTCATTCTGGCCTGGTGTGCAATGGTGCCTGAAGGACCACAAGGCAAAATCAGACCCCGGACTGCACCCAATATTGTCATGCACACACATGTGCACACACAAACATAGATAGATAGATAGATAGATAGATAGATAGATAGATAGATAGATGATAGATAGATAGATAGATATAGATACATAGATAGATAGATGATAGATAGATAGATAGATAGATATAGATACATAGATAGATAGATGATAGATAGATAGATAGATAGATAGATGATAGATAGATAGATAGATAGATAGATGATAGATAGATAGATAGATATACATAGATACATAGATAGATGATAGATAGATAGATAGATAGATAGATAGATAGATAGATGATAGATAGATAGATATAGATAGATAGATGATAGATAGATAGATAGATAGATAGATAGATACATAGATAGATAGATAGATAGATAGATAGATAGATAGAGATAGATAGATAGATAGATGATAGATAGATATAGATAGATAGATACATAGATAGATACATAGATGGATAGATAGATACATACATACATACATAGATACGTAGATAGATAGATACATAGATACATAGATAGATACATAGATAGATACATAGATACATAGATAGATAGATGATAGATAGATAGATAGATAGATAGATAGATAGATAGATAGGTTTGTCCCACATCCAGCCGGCCAGCCTGGTGGCTCACTCCTGGAATCCTAGAATTTGGGAAGCTAAAACAGTAGGATTGTCATGAACTCAAGGCCACACTGAGTACACAGTGATTTCCAGGGCTACCTAGATACAAAATGTCATCTTGTCTCAAAGCAACAACAGAAAAGAATTGGTCTAAAGATATTTTCTTTGTCTTCATCACACTGTGACTACTGAATGAGACAAGAGAGAGGCAGGTTAAGGGAGGCAGGGAAGGAGTCAGACCCTCTGTGAGCATCACAGTGGACCACCAGAGGACAAGAACCAAACCAAACCTGTGTAATTTTAACAGTACACTGTGCACATGTTTTTTTTTTTAATCAATTTTTCTTAAGAGCCAAAGGGTTAAGAAAAGGTCACAGGCGCAGTTGGAGAGCCTGAAAGCCGGGTATTATTTTTGAAGAACCATCGTGGCTTGGTGATCAGTTCAAGACATCACAGTCATTCAAAATGATGTCTTACATGTACTGGCTCGTCTGCAAAATGAATTTACCTTTTCATTATTATTTACTGAGTGAGCCAGTATTTCATTTGTATGGATTTTATCCAGCAGCTAGGGGAGGGAAACACAGGAAATCTAATAAAAAGATGAAGCGGTTGTACAATATCTGAAGTCTGTATCCAGCCTTTGGAGGTCATATCTCTGTCCTTTTATGATGTCCGTTTGAGAAGATGAGAAGGAATGTATTCGTATGGAGATGGGCTGCTTCTATAGTCTAATCAAGGGTAACTTTGACCCGACAAGTGTGGAGGTGCACTTATCCAAAGGACAGAAGCAAGGTAGTGACAAATTCAAAGGACACACTCTCAGGATGGGTGGCCCTCATCGGTCGTCATCTGAGTAGCAATACGGAGTCCTGTCTGCCTGCAAAGGCTTCTCAGTTCTACCTGTTCATGATGGGTGGTGGGAAGACAGTACCGTTGGATTAGACATGGTGTAACGTGTAATCAGAGAAAATTGGACCCCAGAAAGGAAGTTCATTAAAAGCTCCCCACGTTCTCAAAGAGACCAACACTAAGCCCCCAACACTCTCATTTCTCATGACCCCCTGGTAATTGGGTCTTTCGTGGTTACATGCATACTGTTCTGCCCTCTAGGACATACTTTATTGTTTAAAACCTTTCAATAGTAAACTCTCATGTGCAATGATTTTAAAACCTGTGCTCTCAAGAACCGTGGCTGCCTGGGGTGGCCTGTGATTCTACTGTACATTCTTTCTATGAACATATATGGTCCTTTCTTCTAATCACCAAAATTACTGTCATCTATGTGTTCTTAAACTTTGTAGCACAAAAAAGAGAGTTCTCACACTGAGAGAGGTCAGGAGCCACCTGCCTAGTAGGAAAAGTATGAGGACACAGAACGCAGAATTCATGCTATCACAGGGACCCAGAATTTGTCTACCACAGACACTACCTAGCTTTGGGTTCCAGGCAGTTTGTCCCCCTGTGCCTCCTGCTCAGCTTTGGACAGATAAGAATAGGTAGAGAGAAGGAAACTTACTCAGAAAATATATATATATATAAAATATTAAGCTGTGTTTCATGACCTACTCAGGCCCTGCCACATCACTAAAAGCCAGGATCTGGGATCTGAGTTAGAAGTACTCACTTCTCAAGTAGCATCCCTACCTGGAACCATTAGGGTGAGTCCCCAAGTCGCTAATTAGGGGGTTTATTCCAGACCTGCCTCTGGTTGTCCGTACTTGACCAGACTATGTTTCCCTAGATCCTTCACGAACCCGAGGATGCTAGAACATGAATGGAAACACCATTCCTCACAGCATACAAACCCATGCGGTGATTTTCCCTCTAAGCAGCAAGGCAGCTGGAACCAGCTGGATCCACAGCATAGGCAGCTCTAACCCCATGGGCTCAGCAGGGGAGAGTCTACAGCCTGCCAGCCATTGGACACGTAGCGTAGCGTGTACCCGCTCAGGGGGGTAGGGGGGGTGGACTTGCTCTAAGAGCAGCTGTTATAAAATCCCTGCTGACGATTTGTCCCACTTTGAGTACTTACATCAAAGCTTAAACCCTCACTTGAGCCAAAAACCAAACCTCATGCAAAAATCAGAGGCGATTCTGAAAACACCAGCGTCTGGATCAGCAGGCAGAGCACCTGACATTTAAAGGTACCTATCACAAATCCAACATCTTAAAGGTAATGTTCAGAAATTCTATACAAGCAGGCAACTTGAGCCACAGCCCTGCAGACCATCTCAGGAGATAACAGTAGCATTCTTTGTTTCTGTAAAATAACATTAAAGACAAAAAAAAATAAAATACTAACTGGTTTTGGCTGATTAGAACTCTATGTAATGCTTATGTGTATATTAACAGAGATAGGAGATTATTTTGAGTAATGAACATGTCTTTACATTTATTAATTTTTGGTAAATCTGTTTACTTTTAGGAGGAAGTTAGGGTTGGAGAGATAGATGCATGGAAGTTCAATGTAAGCTGAAGTGAACCACTGTAAGCAAGTGACTCTGTGGTGTTATACATGCTGTGAAATGAGGCTCCCTTGGAGGGCCCTCAGAACTGACCATCCATAATTCAGTGACCATTGCACTATCTAAATCCAGCGATCAGTCCCGGTCATTGATCCTCCCCCATCTCCATCATCTGTGTCCTCCTGTCTGCCCAGACTGTAAGTTGCAAACTGTTACAGAACCAAAAGTATGTCCCCACTGGAGATGGGTAAAGCCCCCCAAATGTCTAATCAGATAGACCCATCCATCAGGGCAGGAAAGACACAAAGCCATCAAGAGCGGAGGCTCTCGGCATATGTAAATGCTGACCTTCTCCCAAGCAGCACGCTCCCTCTAGCTCCCACACATGTCTAATCACCAGGGACTTGTCTAGCTACACGAATTTTTCACATTTGTCAGCTAAATCAGCGCTCCAAATGCACAATGCAGCACTTAGAAACATTATGTGAATTTATTAAATTCTCTGGAGGACTTTGGGTCCATAAAGCAGTAAATTGATTACAGGGAACCAAGGCCATAATATTTTCATCAGCAACAAAAGCAGCCATGCTCCCATATTGCCCGTGGCACGTGAAGAGGAACAGTGCCTCCCTCAAGCCAGCAGCCTGAGACTCCTGGAGACAGGAGAGGCTCTGGGAAGAAGCCGCGGGGATGTGTCATTTAATCAGTTCCTTTCTGAGTCACAGCTTACAGGGACCACTCACCATGAATAAGAAACACAAGCAGACTCTCCGTGCAGGGAAGAAGCCTGTGAAGCTTCCACAGTTAGCTGCTCCTTCGCTTTACCATGAGATAGCCCTATTCACTTTGCTACCAGATGATACCAGGCTGACACTGATGGTGTATTTTCAATGTTGAACATTCCTAATATGGTTTGGTGGCCATGAACTGTCTAATAATCCCCACTTTTTAAAAAAAAGACAAAGGAAACAGGAGAAAGGATAACTGAAACGTGTAGGATGTCTGGCATGCAAGAAGTGGTCACGGGCGCTTTCTGTATGTTCTTTCACCAGCTTTAACAACTTTCAGAGCAAGGAACTCTGGCTCCCGCTTCTCACTGAGGAAAACAAGACTCAACACAGGGAAGTAATCCCCCCCAAATCACGGGCGCTCTGGTGTATACCAGGATGCTGTATTTCCAAAGACACACTGTTCTACAGCCTCACTTCAGGCTCCTGCCGTTCCTTCCTTCTCAAGCATTTGACTCCTCAGAAGGTGACCGGGCAGCCTCCTGTGCTGCTGCTCGGCAAGCATCCACCCCTCAAGCCTTTCTGGGGAAAGAGGGCAGGCAATGTAAGTACCTCAGAGGTGACATTTCCAACTCTTCACTTCTCTTGAACCTGCCTCCTGGCATGACCATCAAATTTGGGCATGATAAATGATTATGTCTTTCAAGCCAAATCTGGATATGTGTGTGCAAGTTGCATGCTTATGTACATGTTTGTGTATGTATGCATTGTGCATGCAGGTGCGCGTGTGTGTGTGTATGTGTGTGTGTGTATGTGTGTGTGTATGTGTGTGTGTGTACGTGTGTGTGCATGTGAAGACCAGAAGTCCACATGGAATGTATTCCTCAGGCACTCTTTATTTTCTTTTTTTTTTTTTTTAAAGATTTATTTTTTATATATGAATACACACTGTAGCTGTCTTCAGACACACCAGAAGAGGGCATCAGATCTCATTACAGATGGTTGTGAGCCACCATGTGGTTGCTGGGATTTGAACTCAGGACCTCTGGAAGTGCAGTCAGTGCTCTTAACCACTGAGCCATCTCTCCAGCCCCACTCTTTATTTTCTAGGACAGGGCCTCTCACCAAACCTAGAGTTCGCAGATTTGATGACACTGGCTGTCCCAGAAGCTTCAAGGACTGCACCTAACTCCTTCCAGAACCACCTCCCATCCCACCCTCAACTCACAGGGAGGTCTCAGGTGCATCTGACCACACCTAGCTTTCTATGCTCATGCTGGCAATCCTAATTCAGGCCTTTATGACTATACAGCAGTACTTACGTCTAAATCCTCTTCCCAAAGGCTCCAAAGTTAGGTTTTGATAAACCTCGGCAATAACTGCAGTTGCATGTTGCAGGGTAATGGCATACAACTGTGTAGGCCACTCCTTTTCTGGTCACCACCAGCCTGAACAAAAGCCCTGCACAGGGAGGACTTGCAGAGAGGTTAGAGGGTATACTGACTCATCTCCTCATACTCCACCCCTCAGACTGAGTCCCCTGGCTGTGATGGACAAAAGGCAGGGTCTCCCTAAAGAAAAAAAAAACAGTCTGAAAGGTTAACACAGGATGAAGCAAGAGCCCACAGGTCCTCGTTCCTGGCTGGCTGCCTGCCGTGCATAGACTCAGAATAACGGTTTGTTAGCTTCAACTGACATATGAAGAGACTCGTCCAGACTGCGATGCAGCTCAGTTGGTAAGGTGCCCACCCACTCCACACAAAGCCCTGTGTCAACCCTCAACCCTACATTCAGTAGGAGTGGTGACAGACACTCCTGAACTTGGAAAATGTAGTCCCTGAGCTTGGGAAAAGGAGACAGGGGGATCATAAACTCGAAGTCATTCTCATCCATGTAGAGAGTTCAGCATCAAAGCCAACCTAGGCTACATGTGACCCCTCAGAGAAAGGGGGGACAAAAGGAAAACACAGGAAAAAGATGGGCCAAGTGTCGAATTACAAATAGATTACTATCTTCATTTCAATACAGAAATTTAGCAATTTGGGGGCATCGTACGTAGTTTATCTTAAAACTATTAATTTAAGCAGCTCTTGGCTTTTTAGCAAAGCATACACACTCTCTATATTATATCGGAACTTTGCACGCCTGTGTCCTTTCAGAATAGGCTTTCAATATCCAGTCTGCACTGGACAGACAAGCATCATTGAATTAGCTGCCTCCTGGGTGTTTCTTTCCCAGTACACTATCAGCTGAAATGGAAACTGTATTTCCATCTGTCTTTTCCTTAAGGGAAAGTTGGTTGGTCTTTTTCCTTCCTTTTTGCTTATCAGATGCTAAAACTCCTATTGAAGTCGGCCTAATATTTTGAGAATAATGTTGTGAACCCTTTCTAAACTCAAAAAGCTTCTGATGCCACCTACTGGTAAGATTGTTGCATTACACCGTCGTGTCCTAGATGAATTCTCTCCAGCTGAAGGTTTCCCAAGTACGCACACAAATGGAAGGGATTGAGGAGAGTTCAGATATAATCAATCCCCTTCTGTGGTATAGGGGGCTGGTACCAAGGCCTCGCTCAGTCGAGGCATGTGATCTGCCACTAGCTACATCCCTAGTCCTTAAAGAAAACTACTGCCCACTCACAATGTTCATTTAAAAAACGAGAATGTATGATCTGCACCTTTTTCCTTTAGACCACAAAGTTGTAAAAAGCAAGAATTTCCTTCAAGCCTGACACTGGCTCCAGATGGGGCTTGCTGAAGCATTCCGTGCCTGTGTTAAATGTCTCAGAAATATTGCTCCCTGCTCGGTCAATGTATTTTCCTTGCTCAGACTAGTTTTCATAGTAATTATGAAACTAAGGGGTTTTTTCTACTCTGTATATTTACTTAATCCTGATAAGAACACTTACTTGACATATATTAACTGGTCAGCTAGTTTACTCTCTCGTAGTGAACCATCTGGATCTTGCTTTGCCCACAGAGTTTATAGCTTAAGAAAAAGAATACAAAATTCAAACAAGAAAGTACATTTTATGGTGGAAAAACAGATCCATGGAACTGCAGAGTGCGGGCGCCTAATGTTGTGAACGCTTTCTAAACTCAAAAAGCTTCTGATGCCACAGGGCCTGTCAATTCTATTTATAGGGGAGATGCCAGCTTCCGGAAGACAGACATCCTTGGGGAAAAAAAGCAGCGCCTAAGTCTCAGTGACTCCTATGTGTAAGTGATACTCCCCCTGGAAGGAACAAAGCAGCAGCATTGAAGGGCCAGACAGGGGAGCGCCACCTGCTGGTAGGATAAGACCACAACATCAGGAAACAGCGCCCCCACTCTACCACCTGTCAACCCTCCGCTCAACGTGCTGTATTTTGCTAGGCCAGTAACTCCCCAACACCACACTGGATATAATAAATTGTTTTTAAATTTTCAATTTCTGTGTTCTCAATACTCAACCCCAGGTAACTTAGGTCCCCAGTAAAGACCACAGTAATCAATAGTATGAACAATGACCATTAAATCAATATTCTGTTTGTCATTAATAAATAGATTTTTAACCACATAATCCCTGCCTATAAAACAGAAAAGGTGTTTTGTTCTGATTTTTATTGTAAATATTTATTGAACCTTTGCTCTGTGATAAACTACTGCATATTTAGTTAATGCTCACAAAGGTCTGTATTCTCCCTGATTACTCAGATGGTGAAACAGTGGCCTCTAAAGGTCAAGGAGTTTGATAGAGGTCACTCCACTAATAAAAGTGACATCAGAACTAGGCATGGTCAATCGCAAGTCGAAACCCATCCTCGATCAATACACTACCAATCTGTCCCTCCCAATCATTAAACAGAACGCATGTTTAAAAGATAACTCATTTGGTTTGCTTTAAATTGCTTTAAAATTGCCAACAGGACAATATGCTTCAAAACTAGCGCTGAATAACGCAAATTGATTTAAATATTCTTCTTCGTGATAAATTGGTCTTCAGGTACACCAACCAGACTCTGCTTCGTACAAAAGACCAAAGCAAATGATAATGATGATAAAGCATATGAAAGAAAATAACCTGTATTTTGGGGCAAGCTATTGCTAAGTATCTTCTGATCTGAAATCAATCCCAATCATTCCCTTGAGTCTGGAGGCTGTTATCTCCCCGTTATCCCTGTCGGTGAGGTTTGTTACTTTGATGGTTTCGGAGTTCAAAGCTCCAGCTATGAAATACACACACTTTTCTGTAAATGCTCTAGGCAGAGCATGTGTGTGGTTCTTGACGCGTTCCCAGCTTCTTAATACTGCATACTATGGAACTATGACTATAGCTCACGTCTTTAAGCACACAGAAATTGAGGACACATCCCTTGACCCTACAGCAATACTTGTCAACTACTTGGGTCCCAAATAACTGATTCTTTGAAACAGCAAATCAGATGAGGAAACCTCTTGGAAGCCTTTGACCCAATAAAGCAAGAAAGACTCCTTCAGGAATCTTTTGGGGATTTTCAACGATATGTTATATGAAGTCAAAACACATCAATCCAAACAAATTGACTTTATTGTCATTTTTTTTCTTGTTTAAAGATTTATCTATTTTATTTTCTGTGTGTGTTTTGCCTGCTTGTTTGGATGTGTACCACGTGTAAGTCTGTTGGCCGAAGAGGAGAGAAGTGTGCATCTGGTGCTCTGGAACTGGTGACAGACTGTTGGGAGTTGACACATGGGTGCTAGGAATCAAACTCCAGTCCTCTGCAAGAGCGGCCAGTGTTCTTTAACTGTGACGACATCTCTCCCACCCCAAGAGTTTTCCTTAGTGGACACAGATTCGAGGCCCAGGAATGGATGCTGTATTGGAACCTGGGGAACACACAGCATCTTGAAATACCAGACTCCTGTTGAGTAGTTCAGCTCCCTGTGCCGTTGAGCTGCCTCCTCCCGAGGTGAGGATGAGCTCTTGTGTTGTCCTCGGGAAAGCAATGAAATTAAAACTGGGAGAAGGCTCGGAATGGCCTTTGGAATGGAACAAAGTGAGGTGGGTTACTCTTTAAAGGTCCCACATTTTCCCAATAAACATTCTCACTACAACCACCCCTCCTGGGATAACATAGCCTACCATGTTTCCTCTACCCTCAACCACAGGGATAGCCACTGGGTTCAAGCCAGTTGACTGTGGAGTCCTACCCATCCAACTACATGACTAGCCTGTGGCCCAGTGAGGCCAGAATCCTTAAGCTTTTTCTCTATATAGCTGAGTCACAATGTGAAAAGCTATTTGATTTGAAATTGTGGCAACAATCTATCTTCCTGATGCCTATATAAAGCCAGGTAGAACTAATGAAGAGCTTACAGGTTCTAACGGACCTTGAGTCTGCCCGGGATCTGCCTTCCAAGGATTTGGTCCCCATGGCAACTCCTTCACTTCCGTGGGATCTGTTGAATCCAGCTGAAATGGGTTCCGTTTCCAAGTTTTAAACTTAATTCTGGCAAGTTAAGTTGAACCCAACGTAGTCACGATGCTGAACATAAAGTCCACAAGGTGGCGCCCTCCTAAAGCATTCTTCCCCCATGGCTTCCCAACCAGACATCCAAGCTGATGGCCACATTCACAAATCACAAATCGTAACAGGTTGAAAACTCTCGATGGTTCTGAATGCACTCCAGTAGTTACAGCTGTGCTGAGCGGGGCCCCCTGCATGGAGTGCTCAAAGACAAGCCTGAGATGTAGTGTGGTCCTCTCTTTCAGGACGGCATCAGCCTGCGATGCGTTTAGGAAATTTTTGTATAACAAAATGTTCTGTGACAGCTAAGGTCACAGAGCCCTATAACCCACCCATCCAATAGCCTGATTAGCCTTCATGGCCAAAGAGCTTTATTGTAAGGTTGTTACCTACTGGGATATCACAAGTCTGTGATCTCGTCTCAGCTCAGATTTAGTGCACTGGTTTGTTGGAGAAGTCTTTTGAAAGCTCAGCTACAGTTTCCAGTTATGGCTTACTGCACAAAAACATTAAATAACACTGTCTTTACATGAGGTTTTTTTAAAGATTTACTTATTTTATGTATATGAGTGTTCTATCTGCATGTATACCTGCATACCAGAAGACAGGATCAGATCCCAGATGATTGTAAGCCTCCACGTGATTGCTGGGAATTGAACTCAGGACCACTGGAAGAGCAGACAATCATCTTAACTGCTGAGCCATCTCTCTAGCCCCTTTACATGAGGTTTTTGTTGTTGTTGTTGTTGTTGTTGTTGTTGTTTTGGTTTTTGGTCTTTTGTTTTTTGGGTTTTTTTTTTTTTCGAGACAGTGTTTCTCTGTAGCCCTGGCTATCCTGGAACTCACCCTGTAGACCAGGCTGGCCTCGAATTTTTACATGAGATTTAATGGGTGTTTTTGAATATGGAAGGGCTTGACCTCTTGGACAAAATATAAGGCTTCTATCACCATAATAAAAGTTTTGTATACTCTATAAAAATCTCCCTTCTTGGGTGGGTGTCAGTGACACACAACTTTAATCTCAGTGCTTGGGAGACAGGTGGATCTCTCTGAGTTCAAGGCCAGCCTAATCTACAGAGTTAGTTCCAGCCATGGCTGCAGAGAGAAATCCTGTTCCAAAAAAAAGTCCATCTTGACTATCATATTTTTAAGCCAAATTTGAATCAAACTTTATTAAATACTGGCCAGGACAATGAACACTGGCCAGGTCCACACCTCGCTGCGAATTACATTACTTTGGTCAAACCGGCAAGGCTATAGACTTTCAGCCTTCATCCAATCAGGGGCGAATATACATTATGACATACTTCCTGCCTACACATCTCCAGCCTATGTGTGACCAAGCACATCCTGTGCAGCTGGAGCAGCCAAAATTATTTGCAAAAGTGAATAACACCTGGCTTGTTATCTTACATGAACAATAGCCCCCAGGATTCTAGGAAGTTAACTGTCCTAGGGCAAGGGAGGCTTATGGGTTAGAGGCATTTTTGTTTTATAGATCTCTTAAGCACAGTAATTAAAACTTGGAACATGACTTTAGCCCTCACAGACTTCCTTTGGCAACAAAATGCCACGCCATTATGTTCTGACCACAGCTTATAGTTGTCCCTTTGGTCATTTTACACACACTTCTATTTAATCCTTTCTTTCCTTCTCTATGGTTATCCATCTCTATGAGGGAACTGTATTTTGTATCACCAAGTACTTAGTAGTACTTAGTTACCTAGTAACATTGCTACTAAACTTAAGCCCTAGAAAATATCTTTCTTGCTTTATTGTTTTGGATTGCTTGCTTGGACATTCTGGTCTTCTTGAAACAAGCTCTCACTACATGGTCCATGCTGGTCTCAAGCTCACAATCCTCCTGCCCCAGCATCTTAAGTGTCTGTGTTATAGTCGCATGCCAGATTTAGCAACCACTCTCTACTGAAAATTCTATTCCCTTTAGGATAGGAGACTTTTTTTTCCCCCAAGAAAGAGCTTTCATCTCATCTGGGGAGGTCTGTACATTGCCTTGGAAAACCCACTGGGCTTTACATAGGTCATCTAGAGAAGACAGATGTTTCACAGAAGCACATGGGAAATCTCACTGACATGTGTAGTTAAATGGCCTGTCTTTGGCACTATGGGGGATGGGGGGAGGGGGAGAAGGGATGGGGGGGGCAGGACTCCATTATACAAACAAGGTATTTTAACAATCACCTCAAAATATATACTCATTAGTCTCTTAACTAAACACATGTATGACATAGCTACCGTTCTTTTGCATAAGCAGACAGCA
Organism: Grammomys surdaster; assembly: GCF_004785775.1. Taxonomy (NCBI): domain Eukaryota; kingdom Metazoa; phylum Chordata; class Mammalia; order Rodentia; family Muridae; genus Grammomys; species Grammomys surdaster. The sequence goes on from NW_021604678.1 coordinate 3,680,397, forward strand.
CAGTGAGAGGCCCATGTGGAGAGAGGCATTTGGTTCGAATGCACAAGGGCAGGCGTGAGTCCCCCACTCTCACGTTCAAAGGAAAGTCCTCTAGCAAGTCCCACCCTCTCCCCACTCCTAGATGCTTCTGCAGGATGGAAAGACAATGGGGCAGGAGACGGAAAGCTTTAAGCTTATCCCCTTCTCTACTCTCCACACTGACCTCAACTCATAACTACTCTGTAGCTTCAGCACCCCGAAAATGAGAAATTCCTTCTCCAGTTACTTACCTTAGGGTCATTGTAAAGACACTGTGATCGAGTCATGACAATTGAAAATTTGACGAACATTTCATTCGATCACAACAACTTTTTTTTTTTTTTTTGGTTTTTTGGTTTGTTTTTTTTTTTCGAGAGAGTTTCTTTGTGTAGCCCTGGCTGTCCTGGAACTCACTCTGTAGACCAGGCTGGCCTTGAACTCTCGAACTCAGAAATCCGCCTGCCTCTGCCTCCCAAGTGCTGCGATTAAAGGCGTGCGCCACCACCGCCCGGCTCGATCACAACAACTTTATCTCCATTTCTGAAATAAGAAAATTGATAAAATGATAAGTTGCTACAATAAAGAAAACCTAAGAAGTCTATGGCTTAACATCATGAAGGTTGGTTGGTTGGTTGATTTTCTCTAGTCCAATAAATGTCATCCAGCTGCTCCCAGTCAGTGCTAACCTCTCTTCATGTGATAAAGTCAAGCACCAGGGCTGCTCTGGCTTGAGACTCCTTTGAGCTCTTAGACCTTGGCCTTCTGCTTTGAATCAGCAGACAGGACGAGAGGGTGGAGAAAACAGCAGCGCTTCTTAACTTCCACCTGCTGGAAATGACCCAGGTGGCTTCTGCTCTCTTCCTGTTGTTGAGAGCCCCGTCACTGGCTCCATTCAGATAAAAAGGAACCCTGGCAGCTGGCTGGAAACTACTTCCCAGGGACAATGCAGTTCCCTGGCATGGGAGGAAACTGTGGTGAGCAAGCTGAGCCCTGCCTGACTAGGCTCCTTCAAGGCTCCTTCAAGGCTCCTTCAAAGAGAGGTGAGCATCTGCCATCTACTTCCGAATAGAGTAGCCATTTGCTACAAACTCAGCAGCTTAAAATAACACACACTGTTTTTTAGAGACTCCTGGGCAGGTATCTGGATGTGGTTTAGCTAGCTTACCTGACGCAGAGGCAGAAGCTGCAGTCTGGGTGTTGGCCTAGCTTCAGGTTACCTGCAGGTCCAATCAGGGAAGAAGTCATGTTCCTACTCACAAGTTCTTGAGACTCCTCAGGGCCCTTGCAGCTTCAGGTCCATGACAGCCTCCCTCCTCAACACCAGCACAACAGGAAGGAAGAGACAGAGAACCAAGGGGAAAGACAGACAGACACTCTAGGGTGGTGGTTCTCAACTTTCCTAACATTGCAACCCTTTAATACATACAGTCCCTCCCATTGTGGTGACCCCAACCACAAAATTATTTTCACTGCTACTTCCTTACTGTGATTTTGCTACTATTTTTAATCGGATCATACCTATTTTTGGAGATAGAGGTTTGTCCTAGGGGTCTTGTGCCAGGCCGCTCTGGAGTGACTCAGGTAGCAAGAAAGAATATTATGGAATGTAATGGCGTGAGGACTGGAGTTGCAGGTGTCCAGACTTCGGTCGTCATGTGTATACAGCAAGCACTCTTACCCGCTGAGCTATGTCTTCCAGCCCCATGAAGGATACTGTAATAAGAGAACCCTGTTGTGTGTAGATGAGGCAACGAAGTGTCAGCTGTTGCCAGAGAAGCCAACAGAAAAGTGAACGTGGAGAATGTAAGAGATGAGAGTCATCCAGTAGGAGGCGCTGTGGAGAATGACGGTGATGATGAAGAAAGCCAGCAAAAGGGAAAAGTCAGCTGTGAAATTGTAGAAGAAAACTAACTGAAATGCAACAGTCACAACCGCATCCCCACCCAGGCTGTGACCTCCACAAAATGAAGATAATGATTTATTTGCAGGCTTAAAGGTCCTGTCCTACTAATGAAAGGCAGGAATTACAAGGACTTTTGTACCTAGAAAGATTGAGAGGCAGATGATGCAGTTGGCCACGCGCCCGCTCTGCGGCTCAACAGCTTCTGTAAAGGCAGCGGGCAGATGAAGGGTTCTCTTCCAGGAAAGCACGTGAATCTCTTGGCTTTGATAGAAAGCCCAATTAACTAAGGACTGAGGAGAGAGAATCTGTCACTCTCATTTGAACTCAGAGTTCTCAAAAGCACCTTCTATTGTGTTTTATAAGAGAAAGGCAGAATATGTTTGATAGAACCAGGTATCGTGAGGTGGGAGGGGTGCCTCTGCAGGCCCATGCTGGAGGCATCCCTTCCCCCTGAGGTACCAGCCATACAACGAGTATATTATAAAATAGAGTTTATTCAGGACATGGGAAGGGAAGTTGAGAAGGGAATAGAGACAGGGAGAGAGGGAGGGAATGAGGGAAGGAGCAAGGGAGGGAGGGAAAAAGAGAAGGGGGGAAGAAGAAGGAGGAGAGAGGAGAGGAGGTCTGCCAGAACACATGGAGAGAGGGGAGGGGAAGGGGAGGAGAAAGGGGAGGGAGGGAGAAGGAGGTCAGGGAATCAGAAAGAGAAAAGGCAGAAAGAGTAAGAGAGGGAGGAGGGGTCAAGCATCCCCTTTTATAGTGGGCAGGCCTACCTGGCTGTTGCCAGGTAACTGTTGGGCGGAGCAGAGAAGGAATGCTACTGCCTTCCTGTACAACTACAGCTCTACCCTATTTGGTTTTTTTTTTGTTTGTCTGTCTGTCTGTTTGTTTGTTTGTTTGTTTGTTTTTGGTTTTTCGATACAGGGTTTCTCTGTGTAGCCCTGGCTGCCCTGGAACTCACTCTGTAGACCAGGCTGGCCTCGAACTCAGAAATCCTCCTGTCTCTGCCTCCCAAGTGCTGGGATTAAAGGCATGTGCCAACACTGCCCGGCACTCTACCCTATTTGTACACAGCACAGGGGCTACAGCCAGTCAGCCCTTCACAAGAAAGAGCCAGGCCCAACCCTCACTCCCCCATGTGGGGCCTGGTCTCATCCCCTAGTTCCTGAGCTGAGACATCTAACCAAGAGGAAAGACAGAACACAATATTGCCAGCAGACAAGATGAGGTCACCAACGCTGGGACAGACCAGTCAGAGCACTCGAGTAGGAAAACATTTCTGTCTTGCCCAGAAAACATTTTTTCCCCAAATGAGCAAAGAATGAATGCATACATACATGGATGAGCATTTGTAAAGTCCTTGCTCAGAAAGATACCATTATAGAACAGGTGATTAATCCAAAATTTATTTTGATCTGTTGCCACAGGATGCACTCCCTAAAGTTCATCCATAAATTGCAGAACAAAATCTTCTGTGCCAGAAAGTATTAAAACATGTAAGAGAACTAACTGATCTTTGGCTCACTCCACAAGAAGGTACTCATGCTTGGTACTCCTAACCCAGTCAAAATTCCGTGACAGCTTAGGTCCTAGGGGAGACCCTATAGCAGCAAAATGCTGCCTTTTTTTTTTCCCCCATATATGAATGAGGACATTGTAGCTGTCTTCAGACACTCCAGAAGAGGGCATCAGATCCCATTACAGATGCTTGTGAGCCACCATGTGGTTGCTGGGAATTGAACTCAGGACCTCTGGAAGAGCAGACAGCACTCTTAACCGCTGAGCCATCTCTCCAGCCCAGTAAACTGGCTTCTAAATATCTGTGTACACTCTCACAGACAAAGGCTGCCCAGGGTTAATCAGAGAAGCCTTGCTTTATGATGAACAGAGGTGAAGACAGAGACACACTATCGCACAGGATCCCGAGAGTGAGTGACCAACAGCTGATGGATCAGCCCTGGACAAGACTTTTCCACCAATCTCATAAGGCCTGGAGACCACCGTACTGACTGTACCACTGTAAGATAAGCACCACACAGCCATGGCAACCATGAAGCCATATCACCTCAGTCACTGGCACTGGCCATCACTGGGTCTACCTAAGACTGTCCTGACCAACAGTCAGCTACAGATGGGACAGGGGCTCATGGGATCTTACTGCTTACTGCTTACTGCTGAACCATGAGCAATTGACAGATTCTGGGAGAGGGAAGGCGTAGTACCCACCAGGTACAGGTAGAACCAAACTCATGGAACATAAAAAGGAGTCAGAAATATGGGAACGAGATTTCTAGGGTGTAGACAGGCTGGCAGCAGCGAGAGGGTAGGAGTGCGGGAGTGGTCAAAATATATTATACACATCTATATAATTTTGAAAGAATAAGATGTATTAGTAATCTTTCTCTTTAAATCATCATTTAAAAGAAATTGCAGACCTGGTAACAAATGTAAAGGTGTGGGTGTGTAGCAACCCCTACAGCATCTGACCTGGCACGTTTACTCTCTTAGTGGAATGGAAAGCTTGGCTTAGGAGCTTCACTTACTCATAGTCCATGAAACTGAATTTCCTTTTAGTGATGTAAGGAACTATTTGACAAGATCATGTCAAAAATGGCATCAGTTCTGGCAAGTGCTTTGTGCTCTAAAACACATCTAAGAATAATCTACAGAAGCACTTGAAATAAATCTATTCTTTAAAAAAAAATCTAATTTTGACATCACTTCAGTGAGCGTTGTGCCTTTCTTAGCCGAGTGACTTTTGCTGCCGAGACACATGACTGTAGTTCAGGACGACCTCCGCAAGGGTTTAAAATAGCAAACCAGAATGAACTGAGCAGAGCAACCTGAGCCAGGCCTGTGCTGAAGGAGTCAGCTATAAATAGAAGAGAGAGAATGGAGGGGAAAGGCTAAAGGCACGGCCAAAATGCTTCTCTTTAATCCAGACCGACTCCCAGGGCACAGTGGGAAATAGACTCTTTCCCTCATCACTTTAAAATACTCATTTTATGTATTAGCATGGCTGCGTGTGAATGGACACATGCGCACAGAGGTCAGAATACAGGAATGAATACTGGCTTCTTATGGGGGCGCTGGGATCAAACTCGCGTCCCCATGACTGAGCAGCAAGCAGTTTTACCCACTCACCCATCTCTCCAGACTTCTGTTTCTTACATCATCTTTATTTAAGGACACCATGACTCATTCCTCTTGGATTCCAGATCGTTCTGTAAAGTTGAATTCCCTCCTGAAATATGCACCGCTAACAGGCCCACCTTCTTATGCTCCCCTAAAAGGAGAAAAACATCGCCGCAGAACCTCTGTTTCCTGGGACAAAAAGTCCCGGTGAGTTTCTGTTCAAGTGAGTTCTCTCTTTTATGTTCAGATGTAAGACTTGGTGTGTCCCATAGCAGGCTAACCATTCCACAGCTCAGACAAACGTATGTGTTTGGTGCTGAATGTAGAAATTTCCCTCTGGCTACAAGGGTGTGAGCCAGCAATGGGAAATATTCAGAGCCTCAGAATGTTTATTGCTGCCTGGCACCTCTCATAAAAGGGGGTATGGGGGAGGCAGACTTTGAAAAGTCTTGCTCCTATCAGAGACTCTCCTCGGCGCTCTGCCCAGCACTGAACAGAGAATGTGAGCGGAACAGCTGCCAGAGAAGCTGACCACCACAGAAATCCTCATTGTCCCGCCAATACCCACACGTTATTCTCTGCATCAGGAAGGAAACTTCCAGAAGCTCCTGGGCACAATTGCCTGTCTAGAGTCTGGTTTGATTCAGTTAATATTTAATCTAGTGCGAGGGCTAAAGTTATGCTTTAAGTTTTAATTACTGTGATTAAGAGATCCGTAAAACAAAATGCCTCTAGCCTGTAAGCCCCACTTACCCAAAGACAGTTAACTTCGAGAATGCTGGAGCTGTTCGTGGCGGATCACAAGCCCGGTGTTCTCACTTTTGTAAACAGCGTTGGTTGCTCCAACTGCACTGGCTGTGCATGTGGTCCTTAGCAGGAAGTATGTTAGGATGTATGCTTGCCCCTGATAGGCCGAAGGTCGGCAGTATGCAGCCTTGAGGGTTTTGCCTTTATAAACACCAGACTAATGTATTTTGCAGCCATTTCCTGGGACTCCCAGGTATGGACCTAACCAGTATCCACTGTCCTAGCCAGTATTTAATAAAATTTGCTTCAAATTTGGCTCAAAACTTGGGGTAGTGGTCTTTTTCTCACTCGGTGGGATTGACACTAGCTTAATAGTTTTATATTTCCCAAAAGTTACTTCAGGGGAGATATTTAAATTCTTTAAATGTTCAACAAAATCTGTAGTAGGTGTTTTGTGTTTTCAAAGATAAAACCGGGTCCTACAATGAAGCAAGGAATTCTACAAATTACATAGTCCCTGCTCTAAGGTTGGTTTAATCTTTGCTTTGTTGAACTCTTGGGTTTTCTAAGGCACAGCAGAGAATCAAAGGTGTCACAGAACAAGTGAATAAGCAGCAGGCATTTCAAGCCCCATCCCCAGTCTGTCTGAAGTACTGTACTATCTAAACCAAGTCTGTGGTACACCTCTGAAATACCAGCAATTGGAAAGGAGGCAGCAACACCAGAAATTCACGGTCTCTGTGTCAGGAATGCATTGAGCTAGGGGCCAGCCTAAGATGCAGAAGATCCTGTCCAAAAGGATGGGAGTGGGGGCAGGTACCACAATCTGGAGTTTTATGGAGAATTGCATTTTATAGGAAAGACCTCTATAGCAAAGAAAAAGGAAAACTAGAACTGGAAGAAGAAAAGCTAAGGCACTTTGGTATAGGACTGTGACAGTTAATGTTAACAGGATCTAGAATCACTCGGAGACAGAGCTCTGGGTGTGTTGGAAAAGGAGCTTCTAGATGCAGTTGGTTGAGATGGAATGGCCTGCTCTAAGCACCATCTCATTTATTTGTCTGTGCTCCCATACCATGATAGCTGCTCTTATGTCAGTTTGGCACACAAAATAGTTATCTGAAAGAAGAGAACCTTAATTGAGAAAATGCCCCCATAAGATCCAACTGTAAGCCATTTTCTTAATTATGGATTGATGGGGAAGGGTCCAGCCCATCATTGGTGGCTCCATCCCTAGATGGGTGGTCCTGGGTTCTATAAGAAAGCAGGCTGAGCAAGCCAGTAAGCAGCACCCTCCATGGCCTCTGCATCAGCTCCTGCCTCCAGGTCTGTACCCTCGCTGCTTTTGATGATGAACTGTTGTATGGAACTGTAAGTGAAATAAACCCTTTCCTCCCCACGTTGCTTTGGTCGTGGTGTTTCTTCACAGCAGTAGTAACCCTGACTAAGACTTATACTAAGTAAAGAGGAGAAAACAATCTGAACACAGGCCTTCATCACCCTCTGTTCTGGGCTGCCTATATACAACGTAACCAGCTGCCCCACATTCCTGCAGCCAGGCCTTCTCAATAATGGATGATAGTACCTTCAAACCGAGAGCCAAAATAAGCCGTCCATCCCTTACGTTGCCTCTGGAGGGTATTTCTGTTCAATGCAGTGAGAAAGGTAACCAGTACCATACGTACAATAAATATTCAAGCATGTGCACAGAGTGCGCTAGACATGTATATTCTAGACATGTATGTAAAGCCATGTGTTTCAGGACGATTTAATTTGCATCTCCCCACAGGCATGAGTCCTCTTCTGTCTGGACTAAATGAAGGAGTGGATTTTAATATACGTGGAAACTCTAAGGATTCTCTGGCTTCCAGTATTGATGAATAAAGAGTATCAGACTGTGTCACCAGGAGGAGTCTCTTTTATTCTCTCCTTTCATGAATGTTGGCCTCGATTCTAGAAAGTGCTGTCCTGGTGGCAGCATAGATCATTCTCAGGATCTCTGGGCCATCACCCAGAGATACAGAAGAAATGAGAACCAAGTCTCCTGGTATCCCCGTTGGTCCTTGGGAAAGAGTCTGCTTAAGGCTCATGGGTTGTGTTTCTGTCCTTAGGCCAAAAGAAATCACCTAACCAGCTAGCCAGGGCTCATGTGCCAACCTTTGTGGAAGGAAATTATATTACCCAATAGTGTGGCAAGGCCACAAAAAAAAAAAAAATACATGGGAGATAAAAGGTAATATTCAACAACAGCATGACTGAAACAAGTCGGGTGGGACAGTGTGTCACAAAAACATTTCCAAAATGAAACCTCCAAGCATGACTTTAGAACATTTAACAGTTTTCCATGAAACTGGCTGGATCATGAACAGAGTCAATAGCTTCAAGACTGGAAGCAAAACTCAAAGGTATTTTTGAGCTTGCCTGATATGCATGAGGCCATGAGTTAGATGTCTAGCATCATAGAAAGTAAGAAGTCTTAGCTTCAAGATGTCTGTCCATCCATGTGTAACCTAAAGAAACATAGACAAAGGAAAATAAAGGTGGGGGGGAAGCCTCTAAACAAGAAAAAGAAACAGCAAGAGTTCTTGTGTTTCTTTTGTCCTATCCTTCCCCTTCGTTTAACAACAAACACAGTCCTGAAGCCACAAACAACACAATCCTAAAGTTATAAGTTGGCAGAGCAAGAGGGACCTCCACATGGGTAATACAAAGGATATGGCAGACCAGCAAAGCTGGCAAGGCCTACGCAGGGAAGGACTTCCCAGAGCACCAAAGCTAAAAAAAGTGGTCCAATGAGGACCTTGCATTGGGATGTAAGCACATCCTCACTGAGAAGAACCAGTAGAGAAGCAAGATTCAAGCTCAGAGGCTGAACAGCAGGTTCACCTAATGTATGATCTGCCTCTCCGGACCTGGACCCTCAAGAAAGAAGGCCCAGTACAAGCAGACAGACTAGAGGGAGAAAGATGCCTATGTGGGGAGGGAATGGCAAAGGTAATGAGGTGGATTACCAGTGAGTAAATATCAGGGGTAGAAAACAGATTCCTCCCAGGAAGAAGAGACACAGAAAGGTGGAAAACCTAATGTGTACCCTGCGGTGTTGGATTGGAAAGTTATAGGAGAGAACTTGTGTTTTTAAAGGAGATAGAAAAAGGGGGTAGAAGAAAAGGAGACAACTGATGATTAAAAGGCAGATGATGATGATACATACAAACATACAAAATAGACACACAGATACATAGATACAAGATAGATACCTGATAGATGATCAGATAATAGATGATAGATATGATAGGTAGATAGATAGTTACATACATATATAGACAAAAATACAGATGTAAGGGGTGTGTGTGTGTGTGTGTGTGTGTGTGTGCGTACATACATACATACATACATTTTCCTAGCTCTGTCCACTGACAGAATTATGAGAATAGCAACACTCCAGAAGCAGTACATATACTAGTACAAACTTTGGGTTCTAAATACCATTTTCAGTGAAAACAAAAAAATAAAACAGAACAAAAAAAAGTCTCTGAGAGAATTGTTAATATAGGGTCGGGGCAGAGAACGCCCAGAATAAGCTCAAAGAAGCTCGTGCCTAAATGACAAAACCTGAAATAATGGGTTATTTCAGAAGGACAGGCAAGCTAGAGGGCTCCAGAAGTGAAATATGAGACACGCTTTACATCAAAACAACCAAAGCTGGGCTGGAGAGACGGCTCAGTGGTTAAGAGCACTGACCGCTCTTTCCACAGGTCCTGAATTCAATTCCCAGCAACCACATCCATCTGTAATGGACCTGACACCCTCTTCTGTTGTGTCTGATGACAGTGACAGTGTCCTCATACACATAAAAATAAATAATTCTAAAAAATTAATAAATAAGCAATGCTAACAATGGATTTTAACATATGGTATGAAATAAGAATGGATGAACTGAAAGTTTGCAGAATGGATACTTAGTTTCAAATATCTCCTCCCAAATGACCTTCAAAGGAAGAGAAAGTTTTCAGCAGGAAAGCTTAGCAGACCCTGCCTTCTACAGACTGTTTTACGTCCCTCTGTTCCCACAACTCAGGGCTGAGGCCCTAGCCCCGGAACCTGAATGTGCTACTACTATATTGAATGCAGCAACTTTAAAGGAGTCAGAGAGGTAAAATGCAGTCCTATAAGATTCCCATCCAATATGACTTGTAGGTTCATAGGAAAGGAGATGGAGATACACAGACCATCCTGGAGTAGCACAGAGCCTTAGGACTAGCAAACTGATCCAGGTATGCATTGCCTAAAGTCCTTGTAAATGTCTAATATGGCACCTTTACACAGACTCTTTCTCTACAGAGCTACCAGACCAAGTGACGTAGTAAAGCTGCAGTCTCTCAAATATTTGGCACCATTGGTTAGTCAAATTTCTGCAGAACTTTCTAGACAGAAATGGATTCCCAGAGAGTCATTTCTTCTCATGTCCTGAAGAAGCAATTCCTAAAGCTACTTTATTTTTTTTTATAATTTATTTACTTTTTTCAAATCGTAATTTTTACTCATTCACACAGGGGTTATAAACACAAAAAGGCCAGACATGGGGAAGGGGATGACACTGGAGCATGGGTGCTCAGGGGGAATACAGATATCTTTCAGAACAGGGTATCTCGACCTGTCCTCTGAACCTTCACCTAAAGCTACTTTAACTACCATAGAACATTCTGATTAAGGTCTGAGAGAGCCCTATCAGTATCCACTGTTAGTAACAGACAGATTCCTGGGATGCATGCATCAAAAATGGCTCCCACGATAATCAGACTCCCACCACAGCCAGACTTAGAACCACAAGAGACTTAGAACACAGGAGTACCCTCACAGACTAGCATGCTCCCTGCTCATGGTCACATGATTGATTTGACCATTTGATTAACACCATAAAAAGAAAACCACTGATCCTCTCAACAGCTTCTAGCCACAGTGTCTCTGTGTCCTCTGTGTGGAAATATCCAGAATTCCCTGTGTTGATTCACATCTTCCTATATGTGGTGGTTTGAATATACTTGGCCCAGGGAGTGGCTCTATTTAGAGGTGTGGCCTTGTTGGAGTAGGTGTGTCACATGGGTGTGGACTTTAAGACCCTCATCCTAGCTGCCTGGAAGTTAGTCTTCTCCTACTGGCTTTCAGATGAAGATGTAGAACGCTCAGCTCCTCTTGCACCATGCCTGCCTGGACACTGCCATGCTCCCACCTTGATGATAATGGACTGAACCTCTGAACCTGCAAGCCAGCCCCAATTAAATGTTGTCCTTGTAAGAGCTGTTTTGGTTGTGGTGTCTGTTCACAGCAGTAACACCCTAAGGCACTGTACCTCACTTACCATGTAAAAGTTCTTCAGCAAAAGTTTAATTTGCAAACACAGTAGAGATGTAGCCCAGCTGGCACAGTGCTTGCCTCCCAAGCAGGAGGCTCTGGGTTTGATTCCCAACAGGGCATAAAGCCAGGTGTGGTGACGCACAGTTGTAGATCCAGCCCTTGGGAGGTGGAAACAGGAAGAGCAAGGCAAACTCAGCTACTCAAGTATGAGGCTAGCTTGCACTACAGACTAGAGGAGACCTTCTTTCTTCAAACTATAATAATTTGCAAAAAGCAAACACAGTAAAACCAGCACTGGTCCTAAAAGAGCATGTTTGATCTTAATGACCAAACTCAGGTTAAAAGACAGGGGACATTTCTTCTTAAAAACATACAGCTATCTCTTCCTAGAATTTTTGTTTCTCTAAAGAACTAACCCCTCCTCCTAGGTGATAAAAAATTATGTAAATGCCTTCATAGACTAGCAAGTGGGGCCAGGTATGATAGCACCTGCCTTGAAACCCAGCACTCAGGAGACAGAGGCAGGAGGAACTCAGTGAGGCCAGCTTGATCTACATAGCGAGTTCCAGGCCATCTACTGTAAGAATCTTGTTTGAAAACAAACACAAAAGCACAAAATAAGAAACAAAAAGACTAGCAAATTAATCTGGACTGCTCAAGTTAAGGACCGAGTGAAGCCAGTTCCTGCTCAGAAGTCAGAGCCCAGGATCAACTAGGGACAAGCCCCTTCAAGATGGGATCTCCAAAAAGCTATGTGGCTAAGCAGGAGGTGGAAACTACCCATCCCCCATTCACGGATGTGAACAAGGCAAGTGGCCTGAGTCAAACTTCAGTGCTTAGTGACAGCAAAAAATAATAGTCCCCTGAGGATTTAAAACTACTCAGCAATTAAAGTCAATGATAGGCTTAGAGCATAACATGAATTCCTTTCAAAAATATGAAGCAAAGGGACTGGAGAGATGGCTCAGTGGTTAAGAGCACTGACTACTCTTCCAGAGGTCTTGAGTTCAATTCCCAGCAACCACATGGTGGCTCACAACCACCTGTAATGAGATCTGATGCCCAATTCTGGTGTGTCTGAAGACAGCAACAATGTACTCATATAAATAAAATAAATCATATATATATATGTGTGTGTGTGTGTGTGTGTGTATATATACATATGAGGCAGAGAATTGAAACCCACATGATGGCCATTGTTGAAGCCTTGATACTTAAATGGACAGATAAAAGTCAGGCTAATAATGGAATTCAAGTGGGCCCAGACCGATAGAACACACGTGTTTCCTAGACCCTATGAAAAATGAAGGGCTGCACACTATGCTCATAGGCAGTTCAAGGAATAAAGAACCTGACTGGACCTACTGGAGCTTTGGGGGCCTCATGGTCACTGTGGCAAATGGGCAACTTTGTGGCTGCAAAATAAAAGTAAAAAAAAAAAAAGGTGAATAAATTTGTATTTACAAAACTAGAGGCTAAGTGCAGGCTTAGATTTTTCAAAACCCATTTTAATAAGAGTTCTTAAACGCTTCAATCTCCCTTCTAACCCGCCTAGCAGAGGCTGGGGAAAGACAAAGTTTATAGGAAACAGGGGGTATAGACCTATTTAGAAGTAGTTCTTTGGGGGAGATTCCAGTCTGTAAGGATATCAGCAGTCCAGTCTAAAACACCAAACATGAGTCAGTAGCAGCAGCTCTTGATCCAGAAGAAATCATGGGGCTCTGCCAAATGGCATGAGTCCTCAGAATCAGCAAGAAATAGCCAAACTACCATGAGAAGTTTTCTGTTGTGTTTTTCTCTTACAAAGGCACAGCAAGAGAAGGTCAACCAAGACCAGCAAAGCCTTGCAAGGTGTCAGTGAAGACCAGTAAAGCGTCACAAGGTGAACCAATGCAAAAGTGTCCTCTTACTGTCTTCTCTAAACATTTATATTCTTTCTAAATATCATATCCCCTCTCAAGCGTCTGCTCCAGCAAATCATATGCCCTCTCACAAGACAGCTTCCATAAATATAAGTCTTTTCTCAGCAAAACATCCTCTCATGTCTGTTTCCCCAATCTTCTCGTAAGACAGTTTCCAGAAAAACATCACAATGATACAACTGAGTTTCCAAAGAAACCAGAGATCTCCACTTCAGGTAAGACTTACCCTGGGGACTGCATTTTGCTAATCCCTACCTAACAGGCTATGAAAAGAAAATAAAAATCCAAAAATATCAGATATGAAAATTTCAAACACACTCAAGGAGGACACTTGGACCCTCCTGGGAAGAGAAAATAGAATTTGGGTGGGTGGGGGATGGGAACAGGAGGGGTCATATAGGAGATGGTTCTGGGAGAGATGACAAGAACTAGAAGGTACTTGGGGGAGATGTTAGAGCCTATGAGGGTAACCTAGGGAAGACTGCTAGTAATGGAGGAATACAGAACCCAAACCGGCCATCTTCTGTAATCAGGCAAGATTTCCAATTTTGGGATTGAGACATCAGCCCAACCACATAAACCTTCAACCAACAATTTGTCCTGCCTGCAAGATGTGCTGGGATGATAGCAGCTCAGAGCTTGTGGGAGTGGCCAACCAATGATTGGTCCAACTTGAAGCCAGCACCTTGAGAGGGAGCCCACACCTGACATTGCCTGGGTGACCTGGACCCAAAGGTTGGGCAGCCAGAGACCCAGGATAGAAGCACATAAGACTGGGAGAGTCAGTGAATTGATTCCTAATGCTATCCTGCTATGCTCACAGATCAGTGCCTGACTCAATCATCAGACTTCATCCACCTGGGTTACACCAGAGAACACAGCATTTATAGAGTGTCTATAACTCATTATTAGAGCTGGGGATGTGGCTCAGTCAATAGAGTGCATGAATGCATAGCACACATGGTGCCCTGGACTGATTCCCAGCACTGCATATGATAATAGTAGCAGTAGTAACAGTAACTAATAACAATAAATAGGTATGGTGGTATAAGCCTGGAATTCCAGCACAAGGAGACTGGGAGGCAGAAGTAGGATAAGTTCAATGCTAGCCTTGGCTACATAACAAGTTTGAGGTCACCCTGGACTACATGAGACCCTGTCTCAAAAAAAAATCATCAAAATAATATTAGGACCAGACATGGTAGTGTACACCTTTAACCCCAACACTGAGGCAGAAGCAAGCCAGCTTGGTCTGTACAGTGACTTCCAGGCCAGCTAGGCCTTCGATAGGCTCTGCCTCAAACTAACACCTGCATAACAACAGGAGAGACATAAGGTGCGTGGTCCAAATCAGAGCAGCATCAGCTTTCCAAAAACACACTCTCAGCAGCAATGTCATCCCGCAAGAACTCAGAAACTAATGCATATCAAAGCCTGCAGAAAGAGTTCTGACAGAGGCAGCACCCCGCTGGCTGGCATGAATGCCAGCATCACTGTTCCCATACAGTCTATGAAATACACATTTTATCTGGGTCCAAGCACAGGAACTCTTCTGAGAACTGAAACATGGAATGGATTTGGTAATTCAAGCCTGACTGAATACAAAAAAAGTAAAAACAAACAGGAAAGTCTCTTTCTGAGAGGAAAAAAATAGAACAAACAAACAGATCAAACAAAGAGTCACTTTAGCACAGTTGGACTGGGATCTGTCAGGATCCCTGATCCAGCTTTAGGAAGAGCTGAAACTGAAGGGACGTCAGAGGCGGAGGGACAGAAAGTGCTGGTCATGAGGGAAACCCATGTGCAGTTTCCTTTGGGATCTGACCCATCTTGAGGCTGACAGTGTGTGCCAGGCCTCACTATCTAGTCAATTACAAATAACTGCCTGAGTTCACCTGCAAAGCACCCCAATGGTGCATTGCCTATACAATGGAGTTCAAGGGACAGACTCCAAATAGCGAGACCATAGACCACGGTGAGAAACAGGCTGCTAATGGACGTTCTACTACATCTTAGTCAGTAGTGGCAGTGTAATTAATGTCTTAGTCATCACATCTACTGCTGGTATGAAGCACCATGACCAAAAGCAAAATGTGGGGAAAGGATCTGTTTCACTCACAGTTCCATAGAATAGCTCATCATCAAAAGCAGCGAGGACAGAAACCTGGAGGCAGGGCTGGATGCAGAGGCCATGGAGGGTGCTGCTTACTGGCTTGAGCCCCACAGCTTGCTCAGCCTGCTTATAGAGCCAGGGGTGGCACCATCCATGATAGACTGGGCCCGCTTTCTTTAATCAATTATCAATTAAGAAAATGCCCCACAAGTTTGCCTACAGTCCCACCTTATGGAGGCATTTTCTCAAGTGAGGCTCCCTCCTCTCTGATGACCTGAACTTGTGTCCAGTCAACATAAAGCATCCTCCACTGAAACAAAAGCACTTGTTGGCTACAGGAAGAAGGGGGAGAGGTAGAGGAAGAATAATGCAACACTCGTTTAAAAATATAAAATTTATTCAGTCAGTAAGACAGTTCACTTTCTATACAGAGTTGCTCTCGAGCTAACAGCCTCAAGAGCAGTAATGGATCGCTATCAAATATAGCTCATGCTACTGGACTTGGAGAATGCTTGTTTCCCCTTTAAAAAATGTTAAGGCTCAGTTTCCAAAAGGTAGTTATACCACTTAGTTTTCTGCTGACAAGGCTGGGGCGTTTGGGGCTAAACGCTACAGTGAGGTTGGGGGTAGGGCATGGCTCACTCGTGCATCCTTTTTTTAATAGGCTCTTTCCCTTGGGGGGGAAAATCATTTTATTACAAAAACAAATAAAACAAATAACAATCATGAGACAAAAGAGAATCTTTGGCATACAAACAAGAAAAGCTAACAGTGCTTTTTCCACTGTGGCTGGATGAAATGTGCTGTGGGAACAAACATCTGACCAATCAGCACTGCTCCTTGCGGTTCTTAAATGAATCTAAACAATCAGCACTGCATCTATCTACACGGTTCTTAAAAGAATCTGGCTAATCATCAGCCGGTCTTCAAACACCTGAGGAAAAATAATCTCCATCCCATTCCTTTCAGATCAGGTAACCACAAATTTGTCATTTCCCTAAAAATAATTCCCCATTTTTCTTTCAACCTGGTAGCAGAATGTAACCGTAATGGGAATGCATTATGGTATGATTGATGACCTCACTATGGTACTGAAGTTAACACCGAGGTGTGGGTGCACATGCCTGTAATCCTAGCATGTGGGAAGTGGGTGGAGCCAGGATAGTCAGTTCGTAGCCAGTCTTGGCTACATAAGTTGAGTTTGAGGCCAGCCTGGGCTATATAAATAAGACCCTGTCTTTAAAAAATAATAAAAATAAAAAAGAGTAAAGAAAGGAAAATCAAATTACAGGGTTTGGAGTCATTATTGAGAATTATCCTATTAACATGTTCCAAACATATTCTAGAAGCACTTTTTCTCCATACAAAGATTTCATTCAATCAACAACACCGTCATTTTATAAAAATCTGTTTCCACTCAAAAATCAGCCTTAAAATTCATTGAGCCAACACAAGAACAAAAACATCAAAAAGGACACCTGTAGGTTCAGCCTCTGGCATGAAGACAGAGACAATCATCTAGTAGAAAAGAATTAACAATAAACAAACAGACAAAAAAAACCAACACAACAAAACAATATTATGAACTTTCACTTCTGAAGGCCAGTTCTGGGAAGCCATGTGTATCCACAGTGCTTCAGTCCAGTGCCAGGTCGGGAGATCCGTTGCCCACGATCATCTTGCTGTAATTTTTCTGTTGTTCCTCCTTAAAGGTGTCCTTCACCTTTGCTCTCTTCAGCCCCCCATCCCTGTGGGCAGAAAGGCACACATAGGAAAGATACTTTTTGCCAGTGAAGAACAGGGCCACATGGTACCAGGACGCTTACTATAAGCACAAAGCGCAGGTTCTGGTCTCTGCTCTACAACTGACCAAGTGCAAAGAACACGAACTCTCTCTGATGCTTCCGGGTAAGAAAGCGAGCAATACATCTGCATGCATACACCTCACCTGAAAAGGCAGGATTTTTCAGGCTTTTCAGACCTGGGATGCCCGGGTCCTTTTGCTAATAAGCAAGTGCTCCAGAGCTGAGCTATCTCCCTAGCTCCTGTTCTGTTTTGTTTCAGAACTTAGAGCTGCTGTATTCAATATCTAAACAGAAACAAGATTATTAAAGGCAACATGCTTCCATATATTTTTCCCCTCAGGAAAAACAAATGTTGATTTTTTTTTCATCGACTTATAGCTGGCTTGCTGAAAAACCCCGTGAAAATTGTGAATACCCGCACAAGAAATGATGAAAGTGTATACCCATGCATGGGCTATAAACACAGATAACTTGTTAAAAATCATCGATTCAGTCGTTATTTAACTCTAACCCTATGTTTAATAATTTATTTTTATTCAAAATATATTTATGCTTTCATACTCCAAAAGAGATTTAAAATAAAATGAACAACAAAATCATAGCCGCCTTTGACCAGAAGATAGTGCAGGATAACCCACCAGCTTTCCTCCTCTTGGAGCTGTACCAGAAACTAGTGCGGTGGAAGCGGCTTTCCTTCCTCCACTGGAACGCTGAGTCTTTGGGCTCTCTCCAGGGCTGTGAACTGCACAGCTGTCTGGGTCACCAGAGCACACTACCCCACCTCCCTCCCCTCGCCTTTCCTTCTTTGGACAAAAGGAACTGCAAGTCAGAAGAACTTGGGAGGAGGCTGGGCTACCACCAGGGGCTGCTTACCCCACAATTAGATCGCAGGTTCTCAACCTGTGGGTCTTGACCCCTTTGACAACTGTCTCCATATTTACATTATGACTCAGTAGCAAAACTACAGTCATCAAATAGCAATGAAGATAATCTTATAGTTGTGGGTCACCACAACCTGAGGAAAAGGTAAAGGGTCACAGCAGCATCAGGAAGGTTGAGAACCACTGTGCTAGATTTTAACTCGTGTGTGTGTGTGTGTGTGTGTGTGTGTGTGTGTATGTGTGTGTGTCTGTGTGTCTGTGTGCTGAGAACTTGCTTACTTCCTATTGTGACTGTTGAACTTTAGCACAGTTAGGCAAGTTCTGACAGTGCCGAATGACCATGGGTTACACAGTGAACTGAGTGCCACAGTGACAGAACTCGACCTGGAGCCAGTGCAATGTTCAGGCTCATTGAGTCAAGCCTAAAGCACATCCTGCAACTTGAAAATGGACCACAGTCCACAGATGTTTACAGGGAGCAGTTACAGAAGTTTCCATGAAATAAAATTTTTGGCTGTGGCCAGATCCTCAGAATTGTGCACAAGCCTTTTTTCTTCAAACGAGCTGCCTCTAACTATTCTTAACATTTACATTAATTTTGAACAATGAGAAATAAAGGCCCAAACCAAACTGCTTCTGTTAACAGCGCCTGTTCTTGAGGCTCCCAGAGTTACGTTTGGACGGGTCTTGGTCCCAGGGGACAGCCCAGCTATCGTCTCTCACCCCACGGCTTCCACGATCTATCAAATGCACCATCTCAGGAATACTGTATCTTAGTTGTTTTCCAAAGCTGTAGCTACCTAATAACCAACTTAATAAGATCATACAGCAAAAAGCCAGGTGTGATGGTGCACATCTTTAGTCCCAACTCTCAGGATGCAGAAGCAGGTAGATTTGAATTTGAGGCCAGCCTGGTCTACATATGGAGTTCTAGGACAGTCAGGGCTACATGGAAAAACACTGTCTCAAAAAAAAAACAAACATAGCAATAATAATACCTCCCCCCCCCAAATGTCTCAGCAGTTCTTATTCACTGCAAAGAAATCAGCCTAGATGAGTTCACTCATGCTCAGCAGCTGAATGAAAAATACACCCAGAAGGGCAAAACGGCTCCTTCCTTTGGAAAAAAAGGCCAGGTAATTCAAAGTAATCTTATTTATAAAATGGCATATGATCCAGTAAAAAGAGACAAAAATTAAAAAGGTTTGTTTTGTTTTTGTGAGACAAGTTCTTACTCTATAGCCCAGGCTAACCTAAAATTCACTATGTACCCCAGGTAGGCCTGGAACTCATAGGAATTCTCCTGCCTCTGTCTCTCAATACTAGAATTAGAGATGAAAATCATTGTTGACAGAGATGCTAAGTGAATCTGATGGTGAGTCTAACCTGAGGCTGACTCCCCACACAGTCTCTCTAAATGTGTACTTTTGTCTGTGCATCTGAGCCAGCCACAGAGCCAGCCATGAGCTTTTCATAACAGCTTCAGAGCAACAACATAGCTAGCACATCAGGTAAGAGGAAGCATTGGGGGGGGGAAAGGAGGTTTTAAGAAGAGGAAAGAGGAAGGCAGCTTCTACCACACTTGGCCGGGAAGAATCACTAAGACACAGTTAGCTTCAGGGAAGCCCTGAGTGTTGTGTTGTAATGTTACAGTGTTAGAGTGTTGTGATGTTAGTGTTACAGTTTAACACTTGCAGAATAGATTGCACCATGTAAGATGTTCATCTTAGCCTGAAGCTTAGAGCAAATCCGCTGCTCGACTGCTGTCAGCTCTCAGGAGTCATCTGGCATCCAGCTACTTTTATCTCCCATCAATTTCCAAAGTTTAGCTAATTAGCATAATAAGTTCTAAAAGTGGCCTTTTTGCTCTAAAAGTTAATGACTTGACAAAAAAAAAGAAAGCACATTGTTTGCCAGAAAGAGGCTGGGGTGGTATAAATTAACTGGCTTTAAGATATGTGAATGGAAAAAATATATTTTAGTGATAAGCCCTACTGTTGGATAAAAGAATATAAAATTCTAGCCAGCTCATCTTTGAAGATGTAGTCCCCAAATAATGCTGAGCCCCCAAGCAGAGGATGTTCTTGGTTGCTAATGACACAGAAACCAAATCAGAGAACACATTGCAATGACCTCAACTGAACTCACCATAGAAAGTATTTTGAAACATCCAAAAAGCTCGCAGAGATTTTATTGAACATGCAGGATTGAAACATGGACTATTTGGTAACAGCTCGCTGATATCCATGTAAGAACTGACCTTCTCCGTCAAGGCGGTATAGAGAACCCACTGCACTGTTTTGCTCCCAATATTTCTGTCCTCACTAATTTATAAGGTGAAGTCAAGCTCCCAGTGGGACAATATTTGACAATGAGGACTTTAAGGTTGAAGAGGTCAAAGGGATGGGGCCCTTGTGGTGAGGTTAGCACCCTTATAGCCAGAGACACTGGGAGCTTGCTCTCTCCACGCTTGAACAAAGGTCATGTGAGCCACTGAAGAAAGCAGGCTTCAGAAACACAAGGAGAACTCTCAGTGAGCACTGGCTGCACAGCGTTCTAACCCCAAAGCCTTCAAACTCGGAGGAAACAAAGTCTGTGAGGACGCTGGTCTATGGTATTGTGCTATGATAGCCCACGCTGACTAATGCACGACATCTACATTAATCTTCCTTAGACTAAAAGTTTTAAGACGTGGAAGCTATAGTTACTCATCGATCTCGCTTCCTTCCTCTCTTCAAGTTCTTAGTTTCTAAAACAGTGAGAGTGAACCAATCCGGCTCCGCCCCCAACCCTAAGCCCCGCCCCCAGCCCACGCTCCCTCTCCTTTCTTCTTCATTTTACCTAACAACACAGTCATCCAGAACAAATGCTACACTACAATACCCAGTTTCCTTTGCAGCTCACCGCTACCCCATGACTTGCAGCAGCAAACAGAAGTTTCAGTAGCTTGTACAATTTCCAGTGTATGCGCATGTGGAGATGGGTGTGTCCTTTTTCCAATCCCCCGCAGCTAGTCATTTGCTGTGCATACTGGGTGGAGACGGAGCCACCATCTTGGGCCATACAGTAGGAACACATATTGAGTTTGGTATAGGAATAAAGACTAAGTTTATGCCGGTCTGGACTCCTATACTTAAGTGGGAAAGAAAAGCTTCTACCTTATTTTAGTCTTTGTTACATTCTTTTTGCTAAGTCTATAGCTAACCCATATGATTGCGTTAAGTATGTATTATTACAAAAGAACACAAGTGCTTCTTCTGAGAGGTCTCTTACCAGGGAAGTTCGGTCAGTCCTCCTTGTACAGCGATAGCGGATTTAACCCTGTTTGCAAACTGAACCGCATCTTCTCCTTCCTGGTTAAATGAGAAAGTTACAATGAAGCTTTCAAACAGCTTAAAAGTGTCTCATAATCATTTCTATTTGTTTTATAATACTAAATATAATACTAAGAAACAGTTTATTTCCTAAGAAAGAAGAAAGGCATGATGGGAGGAATGGAGATACCCAAGGTTTTAGGCAAAGGCTTTCTTGCTTTCGTCTGATTGAATAAGTCATACCTCTCTGGTCATGGGAGGCATGTACCACACATCGCAGACAATGGCCCAGCTGGTCATGATTCGAAGCAAGTAGCTCACCAAGTTGTATTTACTACTGTTCCAGAAGGCATCGCCGAACTGGGGGTTATACTGAGAAAAAAAGAAAAGACAAGACATTCCAGCTGTGACTTCCATGTTAGTCTCTCTTCCAAATCAGTGCTTTTCAGGAGGTGAGACAAATGGGCCTCTCAGACCGCAAGAGAATTCACTTCACTTGATAGAATTTTTCACAAGAACTAAGCCAATCCTAATAATGCCTTTTATTAGCGCCAGTGGTTTTGCTAAATAGAGCCCAGAGTGCTACACGGAGAGCTCTTTACATGTCTCCAAAATATGTGACTCCGCACTTAACTAGAATGTCAGTGAAAGCAGGGATCAGTCAGATCAGCCCACCACTGTTTCCTCAGTACTAATACAACCTGCTCCACATAGCCATGCTGTCTGTCCGTCCATCTACCTATCAGCTGTCTGTCTTTCCATATCTGTGCATCTGTCTACCCATCTCTGTATGTAAGCCACTACCTACATTCTATGTGTCTAAATATCAGTTATCACCTATCTATGCACGCATCTGGCATCTATCAGTTGTCAATTATCTATCTAGAAAGATGGAGCACAAAATGTACCATAAAAAGAGCCAAAAAGTAAAATACACAAGTGTTCTTCAATCCTGCAAGTTTTAAATTTGTAACAATATCAAATAAAATTAACACTCAAATGCTTCCACCTCTTAAAAAACAAAAAACCCCTTTAGTTTTACCTTTATTGCCACTGGATAGATGGTTCCTCCAATTTCAAAGCTTCCCTTTTTAAACATCATGACTGAGGTATTGTTGATGCAGGTGCCTGGCAGAGTGGTAAGGAAATGAGTCACTTTTTAAAAACAAATTTTAAAGGGAATTGCTTTAAACATTGCTACATTTTCTGTATGCGTACGTGTATTTGGAGGTCAGAGGACAACGTAAGAGAGCCATCATCTTCACCACCTTTTGGGTCCCGGAACTTGAATTCCGGCAAGCTCCCCTACCTACTGGCCCAGGAATTACTTTTCTATAATTTAAATCATCATAAAAGTTGTACATATTTTAATGCCACTTGGTAAGTCAACCTTTGCTTAAAGAACAATAAAAAAATTTTTGAACAATTTTAACTGCAAACTCTCACTTTGCCATTAAAAACTCAGCAACAGCTTCAGCATAGCAGTTAGTAACCACAATACATTTCACAGCTAAAGTCATAGCCGATGCTGTTTAATACCTCATGGAAAAATTACTTTTAAAGTCAAATAGGTTCTGTGACTCATCAGAAAGCAAGAAATGAAAAGATATCCCCTCCTCTAAGATAGGGGAGATAGTTCCAGAGTGTTCCTTGTTGCTGCCTGCTGTAGCTTGCTAGTAGTCTCTGTTCTTACCTTCTGGGAAGATTAGAATGGGTAACTTTTTCTTATCAGCAATGTGTTCTTTTAATCTGTAAGAAAAAAATAAATTAGAATAAATGATTCTACCTTGGGAAACAGAGAAATAAGAATCCTTGTTCTTCACATCCTGCTAGTAGGGGAAAAAGCCATAAGAAGAGAAATAAGAGACAAAGGACAAGTGGAGACCAGAAATCAGATCGCTCTCATTTTCTCTAGTTCTGAAGGAAGTGGGGACTTCAGCTACTTTGTTTGTAATGAGGTCTCATTAGCTCAGGCTGGCCTTGAACTTGCTATGTAGCCAAGAATGAGCTCCAATTCTGACCTTCCTGTTTCAGCTTTCCAAGTACTGGAACTATTGGTAAGCACTATCAAGCCCAAATCTTCTATCTACTCTCTGGACAGCCATGTGTTGATAGATACTATAAAAAAAAAATAGAGGGGAGAGATTCTAAGCATACTAATTGGTCTGTTTTATGGCCATTACATAAGAAGTCCTGAAATGAGTCAGAGTTAACTTCCCTATGAAACAGAACACCACAAGCCAGGTATGGTACTCCCAGCTCCCAGGAGATGAGACAGGAGGATACCACAAGTCAAGGCCAGCCTGGGCTACACAGAAAAAGAAAGGTCTTTCATGAGGAACGTGGGCCATCCCTGCATGCCTAAAGCAATGAGCAGAACCCCATCCTGGTAAGCTTTTCCCCAGCTTTGTTCTTGGTGGCTCCATCTCTGCAGAGCCCCAGAGACTCCCTCCCTTCCTTTCCATAAAGCTCTTCTGTAGTTTGGATGTTCTCTCTGCAGCCAGGTGTTCACAGTTCAGCTGCCACCTGGGGTACTACTGAAGGGTGACAGAGCCTTTAGGAGATAGGACTTGAAGAAAGACTGGGTGCCTGCCCTTGATGGAAAAAACTGAGACCCTGGTCCCTCCCACGTTCGCTCTTCCCCTGTCCCCATGAAATGAATGGATTTCCTCTGCCACATGCTTTTAGTTTATTGTGCAGTTGTGAGCCTAAGCACAGGAATCAAGGAACCCACACTGACTACACAAAACCTCGAGCCAAAATCAACCTTTCCTGCTGGTAGGTTGACGTCCTCTTGTGTTTTGTGACAGCAACGGGAAGGTCCATCAGTGATTATCACTCTGGTAAGTGGATTCAAGTGACAGTGGACATCCAGCAAAAAAGTCAATGATTTGTTCAGCAAGTAATCAATTATTTAACCCTCAAGGTAGTAATTTTAAACTTTAAAAGTTTGGTGATCATACCCTACTTAAGTCATAGCTGCACAGAACAGCTGAGCTTTCCAGTCTGGCTATATGTAGACATATATCCCATAGATGACAGAATTCATTTTTTTAATTTTTATTTATTTTTTTAAATGTCAATCAAAGGCTTTGTAAGTTTAGTAATGCTCAATAACAAGATAACCATACAATCCGAAGTGTAACCCAATACCCAACCTAGATATACCAACTATCTTTGACTGGCGGAGACACACGAACACTCGTCTCCATGCCCCTCCCATCTCCTAGCTCCTCCTCCTCTCCTTACACCCCCTCTTCCTCCTTACTCCTCCCACCTTAGCTCCTCCCACATATCAACCTTCCTGTTAAAATAAAACTTTTCTCTCAAAATGCAATTAGAGCATAACTATACCAATTTCTATTAGTAAGGTACAAGATAGACCTAATATCCAATCCATCATTTTGTTGGCTAACCAGAACCTCTGTCATCTCTCCTAACTAAAAGACTTAGTTCTGAACTTGGCTTTTTTCTTGGCTTTAGAATGAATGTCAGCTGAAAACCATCCTCTCAAGTCTTTTCTCTCCAAGTAAATAGCCGGGATTGGCTATGAGACTATAAGTCTTCAACCAGATGACAGAATTCTTATATCACTCCTGTTAATAACTCCAGACAAATCCAGCTACAGAGCTTTGCACGATTTTGTTTCCATTTTAATACAACACCCCCCCCCAACTATCCTCTTAGCCAAAAGACCCAAGTCAATCAGCTTTTCTGTTATTCCAACGAAGGCCAAGGAACCTTGCCATTTACCTCTTAGTCACCAGATGTCGGTCCTTAATTTCTGAGCGCTCAAACCAGACATGAGGACAAGCCTTAACCATGGCTCTCTGAATGATCCCCATCAGTCCACCGTGAACCTGCCCAACCTAGAAGGGTCAGGAGAAACAGAAAAACATAAAGGCCTGGCTACCAAAGAAAGCTAGGGGTCTTTCCAAGGGAAGGAAGGGGGACCAACACATTCCTAATTTCCACTAAAAGCAAAGACTGGCTGCCTTCTGCTGACGGATAAGTCCTAAAGCTAATCAAAGGATGGGCAAAGTCAAAATGTGCTCTTCAGCAGACCACTGAAGCTCCAACTCACTTTACTACACTGGCTGCCCCGGAACTCTGAAGAGCAGAGATCCCTCAACTCCATCAAGATTGTGGAAATAAAAGCTAATTAGAGCTATGATTAATTATGATTTTAAATGCAGCCAAATAGCAAGGATTAAGCACTTGCCAGCGCACCCTGATTCAGGGCTTTAAGATGGGCGCTCACAGCTTGCTTAGAGAAGAAATGAGGAAGACATTTAACAGCTCTTAAGATTACATATTCAATTATCCTTTGCTTCAATCATTTCTCTCCTAGGAAATTCTCCCTGAAAATACAGCACAGGTAAAATGAAAATACATTCTCAAAAAATTATGAGCTGTTTATAAATAAAATACTGTTTATTATTGCAAAATATTGAAAACTGCCTAAGTGTCTAAATGATAAAAACAAATGGGTAAACAATAGTGTTGATGACAATAGTAGTGTGTGTATGTATGTGTGTGCACATGAATGTGTTTATATGTGTGCACATGTATGTGTGTGTGTCTGCATACATACTTACAACAGAATATTGTGCAGCTGACCAGAGGACAAAGCTGACCCCTAGGACAAAAATGGAGTGCAAACTTCCAGAACACAGTGTTAAACAACAAAGACAAAAGAACAGGTAAGCATGTTGTCTAGACGAAAACTAATACATCTGCCCTTTTGAGCCTTTCAAGAAGAAATAATTGAGTACAACCTTGGGAACCAACAAAGGAAGAGACCAACAACAGTCTGAGGTCTTCAGTTTCAAGTATATTATAATCAATTCTTTGTTGGCCAGAGAACAGAAGAAATGGGGTGTGGTCTCAGAAATAAATCCTAAGTAACCAGTTGCTATGGTTTGAATGTGTCCTCTGGAACTCATGTACCAGAAACTCAGTTCCCAGTACAAGAGTGTTGGGGAAAGAACCTAATGTGAAGGGTGGATGACAACAGCTGTGCTCAAATGAGCAAATCAAAGGCACCATGAACTCTGGCTGAAGCTAGAGAGGCGGCTCAGCAGTTGAGAGCACTCGCTGGTCTTGCAGAGGACCTAGAGGACAGAGGACTGCTGTCTAGTTATAGAAAATCCAATGCCTTCTGTTGCTAGCTTTTGCCACTTTTTCCCACCCTTAAGCCCACCCTACCCCACATTTCACCCCTTAACACTAGGTAGGAGAGAAAGGAGGAAAGAGAGGGGGGGAGAGAGAGATCTGTGAATCTAATGTCTTTCTTCTTCGTGCAAACTACAACCAACTCACCCACCCTGCCTCTCAGGGATCTAGCATTTATAGACCCTCTGAAAATTCTCAGAATCCCAAATTTCACACAACCACAGAAACTATCTGCAGCTGGCAAATCCACACCTCTGCTAGAACACGAGACAAATCATAGTCAGCTGCTGCAAAGCTGACCCCCACACCTCTGATTAAAAAGAAAGCATTCTTATAGTATTTCTGTGGTTTTTAAAGAAACCAAAAATCCAGAATCTTCACTATAGCCTTCTTCTGGCCTCCTAGGGAATTGCAAGCACATGACACACAGACACACATACAGTCAAGACGTCCACACACATAAAATGTAAATAAATATCTTTACAAAGAGAGAGGGCTCTTGGGAGCAGACCTTCCTCTTGTAATTCCAGTCCTTCTGACATATAAAGACATGACAGTCAGATCCTCACTAGAGGTCTTGACATTAGACTCTTCAGCCTGCAGTGAGCCAATAAATTCTGGTTCTTACAAATGACCCCATCTGCAGTTTCAGCACAAGATGGATCAGCTGCTTAGGTGTCTGCCTCCCATCTGAATGAAATCTCAGGCCTGACTTAACTGTGTCATAGAGAAAATCAAATACAGTGGATGGGAAGAACCGGCCCACATGTATCAAAGGTTGATAGAATGTGTCCTGGCCTGTACTGAGGCTCTCCCGATGGCTACCCTGGGTGGCTACTGTGGGAGGGCGACAGGGGATGCCTAAATACTGAAATTATATACACAACTGTGTTTTTATGACACATAGGTATATTGTTTTACAGTTTTTTTCAAAGTATATAACTATCATTTGATTCCTAATCTATAGAAGGACAAACAACCAATTCCCATCTCTTTTCTTGAAGATGACAAAAAAAAAAAATCTCTTGGGTTCAAAACAACTCAATTACATAAATCAGTGATGTATTAAAATGCACTTTTCTGAAAGTTATGTGTTCTGTAGATTTTTATTTCACCTACTTATTTACTTTGATGGGGAAATAGGTATGTGTGTCAAGGTTTTACTGTGTAGCCCTAACTGGCCTGGAATAAATATATATATTCCAGGCTGGCTTCAAATTCAAACTTACAGCTGTCCTCCTGCCTCTCTCTCATGAGTGCTAAGAGTCTAAAAATATGCCACCATGCCCAGCTTGTACATTTATTTCAGATGGTTTTGTTTTGTTTTCTGACACTACTGAGGATAGATCCCAGTGCTTCAAGAGTGCTGGGCAAGTATTCTACCACTGTGCCACATCTGAAGCCACTGACCTAACAATTTTAGGCATATCAAACATGTACCAGTAAGTGGGAATTTTTTAAAAGACCTTGTTGATCACAAAAACTGTGGTGGTTTGTATATGCTTGACCCAGGGAGTGACACCATTAGGAAGTGTGGCCTTGTTAGAGTAAGTTTGTCACTGTGGGCGTGGGCTTTAAGACCCTCATCCTAGCTACCTGGAAGTCAGTCTTCTAACAGCCTTCAGATGAAGATGTAGAACGCTCAGCTCCTCCTACACTGTGCCTGCCTGGATGCTGCCCTTTTTCCTGCCTTGATAATAATGGACTGAACCTCTGAAGCTATAAGCCAGCCCCAGTAAAATGTTGTCCTTATGAGAGTTGCCTTGGTCATGGTATCTGTTCACAGCAATGGAAACCCTACTAAGACACAACCCATGAATAGTGAAAGCCAGTATACATGCTGGCGGTCCCACTCACAGCACACACCTAACATAAAAGCCTGCAAAGGCTCTCCCAGAAAAGCATCCCACACCACCACTGTCAACCTGGAAAACTGACCCACTGGGCATACGGTCCTCATAGACCAACCCACACCTGTGAGATTAGGAAGAAAACCCAGGGACCTGCATCCAGCCATCCTGTTCCACACACTACCTCAGGAACTCATTTGACCATCAAGCAAAAAAGGGAGCCCGAGTCTGCATCTGCATTTCCTTTGCCCAGCAGAGGAAATGCCAAAGTAAACTGTTAGAGCCACAGAAAACAAGATAAAGGGGAAGCAGCAGAACGTGGTTTCTCTTCATGCCCAGTAAAAGGCACTTGGGGATGTGGTTTTGCCGTGGACTCTGTGGTGGTTGAAATTTTCAGCTTTTTCCTTTTTCTTGACAAATCTGAGTGTCTGCGGCACAAACACTCTGGCTTCCTCGCCAGATCCCCACTAAAGAAAGAGGTTCTTTTTGAATTGCACTTATCTTTCTGAAGAGAAAACTAATTGGCTGGCAGGAATCTCTGAAGAGGATGACTTTAATTTTTACAGTATAATTAAACACTGGCTGGGATGTGCAGAGCAAGATGAAATCAACTTTACAACGTTCTGCCAAAGGAGACCTAAGTTTCAGTAAGGTGCTCCTCCACCTCAGGTATCCCACAAATTTCCCTGCATTGTTTGTTCCTCGTGGCCAGCCTGCACAGTTATGTCTCAGCCAAATTTCTATTAAGAGACGGACTTCCTAGTTTACAATCATCAAGCATACACACGTGAAACACCAATGAGCTGCTCTTACCATGGCATAGCATCCGTCCGTTGCCAAGATTAAGACATCGATGGGAGAGGTGTGATTGGCAACACAGATGCCTCCCTTCTGGGGTCTGTACTGCCTGCAATTAAAACAATGGTAAGCACTACACCTCAGAAAACACTTGCTAGTTTACAGAACGGCATGCACTGACTTGTCTTATTTAAGGTACATACGCACCTAAAATCATCTTGAAAACATGGGATGCAGGTCTCATGTAGTATGAGGAGTTGGGTGAGGGACTATGGCATTCTCTGTATAATTCATGTTTTACTTACAAATTACTTTCCATTTATGTTGATGGCTCTTAGTATGATATTATGTTGTTGAGACAGGATCTCTTGTAGCCCAGACTGGCCTCAGACAGGCTGTGTAGCTGGGACTGGCCTTGAATACCTGATTCTCTTGCCTGGGCCTCCCAGATGCTAAGATTACTGAATTGGCCATCATACTCAACCAATTTAAAAAATTTAAAGAGCCCTTTGTTGATAAACACCTGGTTAAACCAAATGACAAAAAAAATCCCTCCCATATATAGATGAGACAAAAAGACTCAGTCAGGGTGGACAGAGCTTAACTTTCACAGTTATGGTACTGCCGGGCAGGGTGACTGGAGTCTACAATCTCAGCACTTAGGAGGCCAGGGTAAGAGGCTTCCCACAAGCTGGAAGTACTACCTCGTGAGCTCCAAGACAGCCAGGGCCATGCAGCACTCTCATCTCAAAGAGTGAGAATCATGATGACTGTTACTTTATAACATTGAATTAAGGTAAAAAAATAATTCAAAAGCAATCATAATCACTTTAATGTAGCAGATGACTTTGCCTAGCTACTTGTATTTTCTGCTTGGGGTAAAAAGAATAGAATTAAGTATTTTTATCTTAAGAACCAGGTAGAGAATTTTAGAAACAGGGAGACTAAGCATGGACAAGCCTTCAGCCTTTGCCATACTCCAGGGCTGCCGAAGCAGCGTCTTCAAAAGAGACAGAACCATCCTTAGCAACCAGACTCAGAGTTTCTACTATTCATGGATCCAGTAAGATATCAATGCCCACATGCCAGGAATCACCAATGAGAGAACCACATACCCCACTCAGCGCAGCTGTCTATGAACTCTACTCAGTGTAAATTTCTAGATTCTTTCTGAAAGCACAATGCTTTGTTATGTCTGAGACACCTCAAAAGGCAATGGTGAACACAGAGTAAGTTCTCAGATCCCGTGTGCTGCCTCCCCACCTCCTCCCAGCCCTTGTCACCCCTGGCTGATCTGTCTGAAGGAGGGCAGCCATGGACCAGACACTCACTTGTTATGGTAATGGATGGTGCCAGACAGGGACCGAACACAGATCCGGCAGCAGGTCAGATGCACCAGTTCACTCAGCCAGTTTTTGAGGCTGAAGGAAAAAGAAATCATTTTTATTATTTGTTCTCGGTACTCCTAAGAAACACAGAAAAAGATTCAGTGTGCCCTTCATGGCAGCATCCTGTGTTCTGCTACACTGAATTGTGGTTTGATGTTTGACGGCTCAATAGATTCATTTGCTATTAAAGGCCCAAAGTGTACCTGGAGAATTAGACAAAATTCTAGTAGGAACTAGCTTCCACTCTGCTGTACTGTAAGAAAGTCCTCTCCAAGGGCAGCTGAGGTTCTTTGGGCTCAGCCTTCCAGACTGCCAGTGGCTGGGGGTCTCTCCCTCCCTCTGGGTCGCTCACTCCACTTTCTTTTATCCCTTCATTTTCTCCTTTGAAAAAAAAAAAAACTTCCAGTTTGAACCAAAGTATGATGAAAAATCAAATAAAGGCTATGAAGATTAAGAATTCTTATAAGTCACTTTAGACCAAAAAATTAATGAGAAACCTACAAACTCTAGTTTTGTGGACACAGCTAGGGAAAGAAGACAGTCCTACTTATGGCTGGATAGAAGGGGACAGGTCACCTGCTGTCTGGAAGCTGGCCAACCAGTGTAGTTCCAATAATCAGCAAGCTGATCCCAATGAAAGCCAGGGTAACCCTGAAAGAGAAAAGAAAAGCTATTGCAAACATTCTCAGGATAGTAGAACTCTAGCCTATGGAAGGCAGGCTCGTAGGCAGTGAGTCTGCACCTTGTAGAGCATTACAGTGTACGGTGCAGCAATGAAAAGCGTTAATAAATCCATCCGTTCTGACACGATTCTATAAATTGTTCTAGAATACATTTTGAGGGGAAGAGAAAAAGATGGCAGGTTCTAATAAATATTACATGGAGAAATAGCACTTGGGAGGCAAAGGCAAGAGAATTGGGTGTTCAAGACCATTCTGGCTACATAGCAAGTTCAAGGCCATCCTGGGCTACATGACAGCCTGTCTCAAAAAAGACATCAAATAAACAAAACAAATGAAAGCTTCTAGTATTTCCTTCCCAAATGTCAATTCCCTCCCCCCCCCCCCCTCTCTCTCTCTCTCTCTCTCTCTCTCTCTCTCCCCACCCCCCCATGCATGCACACATGTACACACACATACAGAGTTTTGAATCCACATCTTCATTTGGAAGAAAAAACAATGTAAAAGGTATAGATAGTTAACACAGTGCTGCAGGTCACACTGGATATGATGGTGTTTCCTAACTGGCAAGAGGTGGAATCCATTCCACTGTACTCTTAAGCAGCCATTAAACGCATGATGAGAAGGAACTCTAGACTGAATACATCATCAAAGCAGGCAGGCGACTTACCTCAGAGGTAGCAGGAGGCAATAGCGTATGAGGACGCCCAGCACCCACACCATGGTGAGCCTCGGACTGATGTACTGAAAGTTGATGTTAGTTCTTGTGAGGAGATTCCATGATACTAGCTCCTCGGAGGAGAACCTCTGGGTCACTTCATCCTCCACAATGGCTTCCAATCCCTTCTTGGAGAAATAAAACACATCAGAGAGCTCGAAGTCCCTTCCTCGAAGACCAGAGAGCCCTTTTTCCATGGGTGACTCATCTCTTTGGATAATACCTTAAAAGAAAGCATCAGGACATGAGAAAATGCCATAGAAGCACAGAGCATTTGACCAAAGGGGCAATGTTAACTGCACAGAATACAGAAAACAAGCTTAGTGAGGAATGTGGGGGTGTTAGAGCAGCAGTCACAGTGGGAACAGATGAAGCCATGGCATCTCCTCAGACAACCTCTACCAAGTGACTTCAAAAAATGACTTAGTAAGAGGCTAGGGTATGTGTTCAGTGATAGAATGCTGGCCTAGCATGTATAAAGCCCTGAGTTCAATCCTTGGTACTCCCTAAAGTTACTTAATAAGAAAAATACAGCCAGGTAGGGCCGTGCATGCCTTTTATACAGGCACTTAAGAAACAGAGGCAGACAGTTCTCTATCTATGGGCTTGAGGCTAGCCTGGTCTATATAGTGAATTCCAAGCCAGCCAGAGCTACTTGAGATCCTGTCTCAAAGCAAAATCACAAGCTGTTTCAGAAAAATAAGCAAAGCGCACCTGGACTGATAGGAGTAACTGTGTTAATGAATAGATACTTTAATAGATACTTTTTGTTTGTTTGTTTGTTTTTCGAGACAAGGTTTCTCTGAGTAGCCCTGGCTGTCCTGGAACTCACTCTGTAGACCAGGCTGGCCTCAAACTCTCGAACTCAGAAATCCGCCTGCCTCGGCCTCCCAAGTGCTGGGATTAAAAGCGTGCACCACCACTGCCCGGCGATACTTTGTTAAATAGATACTTTTGAGTCAGTGATAAAGTCTAGAGATTGAAATGGTACCAAGACTCTCATATCTCCCTTATGTAAAATGGAATGACTTGCAGCTGGTTTTAAAAGCAACTCGCCAGGAAAGGCCTAAAGAGTTCTGCTGAGGACTGGTAATCCCACTCTTAGGATGTTTCCTAAGAGATGTAGGAAAGACATTCATTGTAGCACTCTACTCAGACAATGGTGTACAATGCCACTGTTAGTGAGACTCTAGTATCAAGGGAAAAAAGACAAGCGCTTAAACATATCTAAAGCAATAAAATATATTTATGTAGGAAAAAACACAAGGAAGAAAACATGGTTC
Source organism: Grammomys surdaster (assembly GCF_004785775.1). Classification (NCBI taxonomy): domain Eukaryota; kingdom Metazoa; phylum Chordata; class Mammalia; order Rodentia; family Muridae; genus Grammomys; species Grammomys surdaster. The sequence continues at coordinate 3,713,482 of NW_021604678.1, forward strand.
TCTTTGGGCAATGCCGTTAGATTTTCTTCTCTACTGAGATAATTTTCCATAAAGAAAATAATCGAAGTTTCAAAGCCAAGTTTACCAGAAATGGGGAGACTGAGATCTTTCTTTTTCCCCTTTTTCTTTTTGATTTTCTGAAGGAATAACAGCAGGATGCACTGGGGGGCGGGGGGGAGGGGAGTGTGCAGAGCCCAGGAAGTCCTTAGTGTGTGTGTATTGCTGACACAGCCACAGCTATGTCAAGGATGCCAATGCTGCAGACCTGCAGATGCTGTCGAAGCCTTCCTGGAGTGATGCTCAGAGGATGGCGAAGCCTTTCTCTGCCCAAGTGATGGCCAGTGTGTGTGAATACCAGCAACCACTTTCCCCTCCCAGAGGACAGCAACCTGAGACTGACTATAGAGCCCCATGACCAAGACTAGCTAACTCCTTCCTGCACTGTATAGATAACCATTGCCCTGAGGTTCCCTGTTGTTACCGCCTAGAAGCTTCCCTCCATCAGGGAAGATGTCCATGTGTCTGTCCTTTCTACATAGTCCCAGTCAAGTTAAGTCCCAGATTCTCTGGGTTCTGACTGAACACAGTAGGAAAAGAAGCAAGAATGACTTGAAATTGAAAGCCAGGCTGTTTAAGAGAGTCACCAGCTCCATGGTGGGGGTCTTTTATATAACATTTTTAGTTCCCTTACAGGGCTAACACTTTGAAATCGAAGAGGAGGGGAGGGGAAGGAAAGGAGGGAAGAAGGAAGGGAAAGAGGGAAAGAGAGAGGAAAATATATGTGGCTCTGCCTAATTGTTTTATCTAATAACTTAATTATAACAATAAAGTTAATCAAAATAATTAGAACAATAAAGCAAATTCTTGAATTCATATTGAGTTATCTTTTTTTAAAGGTAGGTTAAATCTTTCTTGCTTTTAGTTGATGCCAGTGGATGGCCCAAGGCAGTGTCCCTGCTGAGTCACCAAGGCAGTGTCCCCACCAAGTCACCAAGGCAGTGTCCCCACCAAGTCACCCTCCTGCCCCATGCGCTCTGGAGCGATGCCACTCAGGCAGAGTCCTCTATCCAAGTACTGGCCAACCCTTGGCACTGTAACAGTTTCATTATTTAGCAATGTACAGATTTCTTAAACAGCTACAAGGGGAAGAGAGTACAAGCCTATTCAGTAAATCTCTGAATGAAATACACCAGAGGCAGTAGATACACCTCCTAAAATATCCTTTCTCAGAAAGGCCAAAAATGAGCTACGCAACTTCGAGTTGATTATGTAACTGAGCTAAAGGAGAAAGAGCTCTGCCAAACACCCCAGACCACATGCCCGATCTGCAATATTTTCTCTGCCACAGGACCTAGTTTGTTCCCTGCCAACTCCAGTGAAATGTAACACAATCCTATATCTTTAGTTAAGCATCTTTCAAAAGTATGTGGACAGCCATGATGGCACAAAATCAACAAAGAATGAATTTGTAGAATATACTAAGGTGTACAAAATAAAATCAGCAGAAAAATGAGCTTACTCAAAGCTCGGTAAGAGAAAGGGCTGAGAAACAGGAAGAATGTAGCCTTTGACTCAATACTCTGAAAGATGCTCAGCCTCACTGTACCCAGAGAGGGGTCAACTCTGCCACCAAAGGCTAATACCTAGTGCTCTAATACCTAGTGCTCAAACCAGCAGGAATAATTAGCATGACTGTACCGGGAAACAATTCAGCACTGTGGAGGAGAACCACACATCCAGAACATGACTCAGGGATTCCACTCAGAGAAGATCTATTATAAAACACAAAATTCATAAAAAAGGCTGTGTGGATGTGCCACCCCACCCAGACTTACTAACCACCTCCCTTCTGCCACGTTTGCTTGTTGTTCTAGCTCTGTGTATAAAAATAACTCTTTCTGGCCCACCTATAATGAGTTGTAAGCAACAGGTTGTTTACCTCCCCACAGACATTTCTCCAGGACATTTAACCAGAACAAACGTGTCAAAATCAGAGAGCTTGATACTAACACAAGCCTGGTGCCTTATCTTCCTGATTAAGATTTTCACAATGTCCCAATAAGATCCTTTAAACCAATTTTTTCCTGATCCCAGATTCAACCCAAGCTCCTACCTCGCATTAGCATGTCAGATCTTCTAGCACCCTACAAACACGCGAGCTCCTACAAACACACCACGAGCTCCCTACAAACACGCGAGCTCCTACAAACACGCGAGCTCCTACAAACACACATGCTCCCTACAAACACACCACGAGCTCCTACAAACACACCACGAGCTCCCTACAAACACGCGAGCTCCTACAAACACGCGAGCTCCTACAAACACACCATGAGCTCCCTACAAACACACGAGCTCCTACAAACACACGAGCTCCTACAAACACACGAGCTCCCTACAAACACGCGAGCTCCTACAAACACGCGAGCTCCTACAAACACACGAGCTCCCTACAAACACACGAGCTCCTACAAACACACCACGAGCTCCTACAAACACACGAGCTCCCTACAAACACACGAGCTCCCTACATCTCTCGGGGTGGTTGTTTTTTTTGTTTGTTTGTTTGTTTTGTTTTGTTTGTTTGGTTGTTTTTTTTTTTTTAGAATAACAAAAAATATTTTACTGAAACATAAGATTTACAGAAGTTTCCAGACAAGCCATACAAAATGGTCACAAGCTTTTTTCTTTGTCTTCTGAGGGCGGGGTGGGGGTGGGGGACGGAGACTCTACACTTGACAGCAAAGTCACAATGTTATTAGTGAGGGCTGCAATGTTTATTTCATGTTCCCATTTTGGTTCAGACAATCAAGCTTGTCCATCTACAGCATCTAAAGTTAGACTTGGCTAGAGAGCGTATTCTAAAAAACTGGTTAGCTGCATTTAACCACTGCAATTAGATCCTTAAGAGGGAGGAGGGGAAAGGAGGCCATAAAATTAAACTATATTCCCCCTAAAAAATAAAATAAAAACACCCATACCCCTGGCAGCTAACCCTGACAACTACCTTCATTCACAGTGTCTTGTACTTTAACCATGATGGGGAAGAAGTCAAAGCAGAGAGTCCTGCTTCTCAACATCTCTCAGCAACCCGGATGATAACTTCTAGCCTCTGCTCATGCTTTACAACAGTGAATTGGGACAAGACAGATTTGCTAATGTGCATGTAGTCACCAAAGATGAAGATGCCTGGGCTTTTATTCTGAAATGTTTCTAAGACTGTGTCCATTAAATGCAAACAAAAAAAGGAAGAAGTCTTGGCACAACAGGAGAAGTGACGTACACTTGATGATCTGATCGACTTAAATATTGTTCATGGCATACAGCCTAGCCTGTGCTCTCGCTGTCTCTATGGTTTGGACTTCGTTGGTCTTCCACTGCTCGGCTACATCATTTGCTAATGGATCATCTGGATTAGGAGCACTTAACAAAGCCTGGATGGATAGCAGAACTGTGCAGATCTGCAGTGCTGGGGACTTTCAAAATAGCTAAACATATTCTTCCCAACTTGTCTACATTAGGATGACAAATTTTGGTCATGAAACGTACTTTAGGTGCTGCCATTGGATATTCTTCTGGAAGGAATAGTTCAAGTTTAAAAGTCCCTCCCTCAAAGGGGGAATCCTGGGGGCCAGCAATGACCACATGAAAATAACGAGCGCTGCTCTCATCTGGTTCTGCTTTAATGCCAGGAACAGGTTCTGCCAGCAAACGCTGGGTTTCCTTTGATGATCCTGTGGGGCAGCCCGGCCATCTTGTCAGATCCCGAGTTCGGCCTCTGCTCTTGCCTCCCGGTTGGTTGGTTTTTCGAGACAGGGTTTCTCTGTGTAGCCCTGGCTGTCCTGGAACTTACTCTGTAGACCAGGCTAGCCTTGAACTCTCGAAGGGGTGTTGTTTTTATTTGTTGAGCACACGTATAGTATCACACAGGATATATATAATAGTCACAAAAATAAAGATGTATTGTGAGCAAGCAGCTACCACCTAAGGTGTAACATCAATAGACACACAATGCTGAAGATAAATTTGTTAAGTAAGTGCTAAAAGGAAGTACTACTCAAATCACATGTCTTCCTTCCTGAGATACGATAACCATTGCAGGTCAAATTTATGCATCCGATTTGCCAAATTATAAACTTCTGACAGAAAAAAACTAATGTAATCAACTTACAGTGAAAAATTATGTGTCAGACATCAAATTAGAGGTTAGAAAAATGGAATTATTTCTTTTAGCACTAAAAAAGTGTCCTAGCTGGAGACAAAAATTTACCATTCATACACATACATAAAATTAATTCTTACACTATCATTAAGGAGTTGGTGGAGAGATGGCTCAGTGGCTAAGTACACCGGCTGCTCTACTAGAAGAGCCAGGTTTTATTTCCAGCATCCACAGGCATCATACAAGCATCTATATATAACTCCAGCCCAAGGGATCTGACACTCGTCTGGCCTCCAAGGGGACTAGGCATACACATGGTACACGGATATATACACAGGTAAAACTCTCATACACATAAAATAATAATTTTTAAAGAGACTCTTTATTTTTAACAGATTAACCCTAATATTTCAGATCCCACACTCCTTAAGTTATCACAGATTGATTCTCGGAAATTTTTCCTTTAATTTTACAACTCAGTTTCAGAAAATAAAGTCATGAATATTTGAACTTTGTCCTTATACCAAATGTTCAGACTGAGCCAACAAAGACCATGCTTGGGTGAGAAGAAAATTAGAGCCAGCTCTGTGTCTAAAGCAAGAGATTAATTGCACAAGCTGCCCGTGGCCTTCTGCCTTTAACAAGACATCGCTACATAAATAAGCTCACATGTGAAAGGCCCGTGCAAATGGAGGCAAAAGCTAAAACCATCTTAACCATAATTAACTCTAAATTAGCTGAGTGAACTTTTGGAATAACTACTCAGTTATAAATCACACTAGTGTTCTGTCCCCCAGTTATAAAGGGAACTTTCTAAGCAACCAATTAAGAAAATCGGACCTACTGCCGTCCCAAAGAGGACATCGTAATTAACACATAAGTAGACCCTTAACCTACCAACATTTTGAAGGTCAGAAGTCCATTATTCCAAACACTCTCTCACTGAAACCCTGGTTGATCAAGAAGCCAACTCAGTACAGTGCTTGCCCAGCATTCGAAGAGCTGTGGGTTTGATCCTGAGCATCACAGAGAAGTGAAACCGGGCTAGGGAGATGGCCATGGCCGCTCTTCCACAGGGCCGACATCAATACCCAGCACCCACTCTGTGGCCCACACTGTAGCTCCAGGCTTGGGACGATCGATGCTGCCTTCATGCCTCCTTGGGTACCAGGTAAAGTGGTACATCAACATGCATGCAGGCAAAGCATGAATACACATAAAGTTAAAATCATAATTTAAAGTAACTGTTTGAAGAGTGGACGTGGAGGCACACTCCTGTAATCCCAGCAACTCGGAGGTGGGCGGGAGTTTAACAGCGTTCACTGCTGCAAGGTGAAGCAAGCCTGCGTTACTGGAGACCCTGTCTTGAAAAAATTCTAAAAGTAGTCACTCTCCTATCCTAACATTGTTTCTGTGGAAATATTTGAAAGTAAATCTGGTATGGATTTGTTGAATGTATACTCTCCAATAGAAGGAGGGGGCGCATTCCAACCTTCTGGGGACGGTAATGTCCCATTTCTTAAGATTAGTATTTCTCAGCCTGTGAGTTGTGACCCTTTAACAGGCTTCATCTAAGACCATTGAAAGCACATTACAATTACTTTCTTTCAAACATTTATTTATTTATTTATTTATTTATTTATTTATTTATTTATTTTATGTATGTGAGTACACTGTCACTCTCTTCAGTCACACCAGAAGAGGGCGTCAGATCCCGTTACAGATGGTTGTGAGCCACCATGAGGTTGCTGGGAATTGAATTCATGATCTCTGGAAAGAGCAGTCAGTGCTCTTAACTGCTGAACCATCTCTCCTGCTCTTACATTACAATTCTTAACAGTAGCAAAATTAAAGTGACAAAGTAGCAATGAAAATAATGTTATAGTTGGAATCACCCCAACACAAGGAACTGTATTAAAGGGTTGCAGCATTAGGAAAGTTGAGAACCGATGATCTAGATGAAAGGTAATTAAATTACCTTTGGAAATACAATATATTGAGCATTTGTAATTTCAGAGTCTTTCCTACATAGGCTGTCCTTCTATTTCACCCCCAGTTATTGAGCAAGTGGGGCAGAGGAGGAGTTTACCAACCCCCAACCAACTATAAATTCCAAAGCCCTTTTCTTGGTCTGAGTAAGGGTCCCTTCCTACAAAAACCTAGCTTTCTTCTGACCCACAGATATGCCCAGCCTGAGTTTAAACAGACTGAGAGAAAACAATTACAATGCACAGCTGTATGTTAGAGATGGAGAAGGAGATGAGGTCCCGCTGGGATCAAAGACCAGAAATACTTAACCTGAGGGAGCAGCTCAATCGATATCCAGCCACTAAGCTCTGGAGACATGTTGATCTTACTCTCCTCAATGTCAACTGTCGTGGACATTGGTGTGTGACTCATAGTACAGCTACGCAGGTGAACAGCAGGCCCAGTTCACCTTTCCCCATCCCTTTCCACAATGATTTAGCAGTAACACAGCAAGGCTAGCCTCCAGCCTCACCACACCCGAAGCATCCTCTGGGCCACCAGTCAAGTACCATTTCTGTTAGGGTTTGGTTAGTTAGGTACCCGGCTCTGCTCGCCTCACAGTGACTCTTGAAGTTTCTAGTAATCACTTCACTCTTTCCCAAATACCTTTTTTAAAAAAAAAAATGTTTTAATGTTATAAATTTAGTTACATGTCATAATGGAATTAGTGCTCTGATTGTGGTTATTTGATTTTTTGTTTGAGAGAGCATCTCATATCCCAGGCTGACCTTGAATGAAGTCTCTATTTATGTAGCTAAGGACGACCTCCTCCAGATCCTCCTACCTCCAGCCTCACACCAGAGATCACAGACATGAGCCACCCTCGCCAGTTTATGCAGTGCTGGGAACTGAACCCAGTGTTCTGTGCACATTAGACCATGAGAATGTAGGTAACTGTGGAGGCCAAAAGAAGATGCCCAGACCCCTAAAGCTGAGGTCACAGTTGTGAGCTGACTGATGTGGGTGCTAGGAACTGAACTCTGTCCTCTGACCAAGCAGTTAAGTACTCCCCGAACTGCTGAGCCATCTCTCCAGCCCAGGACACACTATTACTTATGTGTGAATTTTCAACTTCCTATGTCGTTTATATGCTTAATTTACAAGCAATTTGAGTTTTTTAAAGATTTATTTATTTATTTATTTATTTATTCAGTTTATATGAATATACTGTAGCTGTCTTCAGACACACCAGAAGAGGTCATCAGGCCCAGTCACAGATGGTTGTGAGCCACCATGTAGTTGCTGGGAATTGAACTCAGGACTTCTGAAAGAGCAGTGTTCTTATCTGCTGAGCCCTTAATCTGAGTTTTAAAAATAGTTTACAGTGGGTATCTGACACCTAAAATCTCCACATTCTGGAGGCTCGGGCAGAAAGATTGAGGCCCTGTCTCAAATCAAAACAAATACTTCCACAAGGAAATCCTGGGAAAAAAGTCATATGAAACACATGTACCAAATTCTTGGTAAGTTCTAGTGAGTCTGTGCAAACATTGCAGAATACCATTGGCAGTTTCTAATAAAGCTGAACAGTTGGTTGCTTGTCCTACAACCAAAAGATTTGCCAGAATTTCTGTACAACAATCTTCTCAGCAGCTCCGTTCCTAACGGTTTAAAAAACTACAAATGTCAGTCAATAGAACCACAAATAAACTATCAGTGTTTGTGTAAAGGAATATACCACAAAAAAATGTTTTTTTAAAAACTGCTTCGTACAATAAAAAGAAGCCTGTAACCAGGCTGCGGGACAGGATGGAGAACATACACAGGGCACAGGCTGGAGCACAGGCTGAATGACTGGAGAGAGCACACACTAGACACGGGCTGGGAAGAGTGCTGTGAAGGCAAAACTTCCGAGTTAACCAAATCTTAAATCTTAACTGTGAGTGCCTGATCTCTATGTGAGCTGTAAAAGCCATTAACAATAGCCTGCTTCAGATTTAAAAAAAAAAAAAAAAAAAAAACCAAAAACCCTCAGTATCTTCACTTCTAGGCAAGTTGATAGGCAGCTATTATTCTTGAGAGGAAAAAAACATACACAAAAGAAAACCCATGGGCAGAAGAAAGAGTGGAAGAGAAAGTGCACAGCCTGTTTGTCTCCTGTTTCCATCCTTTCCTGGCTGAGCTTCACTTTGCTCGTTCCTAGAGCCTGTGTGCATTCTTTCCAGTAACTGAGTACTTGTCTAGCTGCAGGAAGAAGGTGAAAGGTGCCGTTTCCAAGGGGAGGGAGACGTGAAAAATGAGGGAGAGGGCAGGAGGAAGGAAGGAGGGGGAGGAGGGGAAAAAACAAGAGAGGAGGAGGGAGGGAGGAGGGGAGGAGGGAAGATGGGAGGGAACATGGGAGGAAGGAAGAGAGGAGGAAGGGAAGAAGGGAGGGAAGGAGGAAGGGAGGAGGGGAAGAGGGGAAGAGGGAAGAAATGAGGAAGGGAAGAGGGAGGGGGACTCCCCCACTTCAGCTTTCTCTGTTGTGCTCCCAAAGGTCTATCTGCAGTGCTGCCTTCTTGCCCAAGGCTTCTCATTGCCCAAATTCAAGCCCCTTCTGGAATGGCTCCAGCCCCACCATCTCCCGTCTAATCCTGCTTCTGTAACCCTGTCAGTCATGAGATCAGCACATCTGAAGAACTGATGCTGAGCCTGGCATCAAGTCAAATCCATCCAGGAAACAACATAAACCCAAATACCCAACTTCAAACTCTTACTCCAACTCACGCCCACATCCTGCACCAGCCAAATTAGGTCACTTCCTGAGCGTCTACCATTCCCTGGGCTCCTCCTCTCCTGCCTTTGCTTGGTGGCTCCTACCTGATATCCTTTCCCTCAGTAAGAGTTATCACACCAACAGAACACCAAATCTGTGTTTGCTTTGGGGTTAGAAACCACCCACTCCATTATTATGGGATGTGGTCTTAACCAATAACATAAGCAAGAACAACAACAAAAATACCAAGTCAGGAGGCAGAGGCAGGTGGATCTCTATGAATCCAAGGCCAGTATAGTCTACACAGGGAATTACTAGCCAGCCAGCACTATAGCCCCTGTCTAAAAAAAAAGTCAGGGACTAGACTGATGGCTCAGTGGTTAAGAGCACTGACTGCTCTTCCAGAGGTCCTGAGTTCAATTCTCAGCAACCAAATGGTGGCTCACAACCATCTGTAATTTGATCCAATGCCCTCTTCTGGTATGTCTGAAGACAGCGACAGTGTACTCATATACAAAAAATAAATAAATCCTTTTTTAAAAAAAAAGTCATATCAATCGAAATATGATTTCAAAATTTCAAAACTTACATTGAGCTTGACTAAAGGAGGTAATGGGTGTGTGTTCATTGCAGAGAAAGCTGGACAATGTATGATTTGAAAGCCTGCCAGCACCACACCCTGACACTGAGAGATTCTGTGGGCTGGGGCAGCGTAAGCAAGATTTCTAGCACACACTGATTTGGATGCATGGGCTCAAGCACACGAGCTGATGAGAACACATGAGTCAGCAGAAATGAGGATGTTAACTCAGTCAAGCAGATATGTGCCAACGTCACTGGAGAGTCAGAAAGAGGAAGGGCCGGAAATGAAACACTAATAGGTGCCAATGTAACTGAAGTCACGCCACAGTCCATTGGGGGATGTATGTTGTGATGTCTTGCAAAAGCTTTAACTCACAGAGGTCTGCCTGCCTCCGCCTCCCAGTTACTGGGATGAAAGGCACGTACCACCATAATCCATAACTTGGATTATTTTATGTATTCAAGCCAGTAACGAGAACGTGTCTTCTCCACCTAGTCTTCACATCTTATCTCTCCTCTCTCTCTTTCCACAATTCTGCAATCCAAGAGAAAATTGAAACTGTACCTCAGTGGTACAGGTGTGCAGCTTATGCAAGGCCCTACCTTCAGTGTGCTCCTCCAAACAAGACGGCGTCACTGGCTGTAATAGGGGTACCGTCATTGCTATGACTTGAAAAATAGTGTCATTGACTACACATTGCACTGCCACCAAAGTTAGTTAACTGTTTATAAAGGCCATAGTCCTGTTCCTCTATGATGTCATCACCACATAGTATGTTGTTCAATAGACTGACATATGAAAGGGCCAGAGGGTGTCACGGTTACCCCAGCATCCTGATGCTGCAGTGCCGCCTCATTTCCCAGGTGAAGCAAGCAGGTCCAGGCTGCAGGTACCAAGAGCTCAGGAACAATCACCTCACCCTGAGGCTGTACACCCTCCTCTCTCCTTTTGATATTGGTCACCACTATCTCTGAGGAATTACAGATGTTGGGGGTGTACTTGCTCTGTTCCTAGAGGATCTGCCTTTTGAAAATGGAATTGTCCAGACAGTCAATATTCCCCATTAGCTAATCTAAGTTCTGGAGCAAACAGAACTTTGTGGGAGACATGCTGGGGAACTCTGCATCTGACCTAGGAAAGTGAGTGATCCTCTCCCACTGCTCTGAGATTACCACACAGACAAACAGAAAGGACCCTGCCTGAGATTCACCCTTCACCAGACCATCCACACATCACTGGCTTCTTCCCACTGTAACACAAGCAAAGAATTCTCTTTAGGCTTCAAGTCATTGGGCACTTTGTCCCTGAGCTCAAGAGTATTTCTCTTAACACAGAAGCACACCTCAGGTGCCCTACCGTCTCTGGGCACAGCCTGCTCTGACACTGACTCCTTAACACAGA